>NW_028324145.1:13118333-13430166 GCF_054372755.1 Phalangium opilio
ATACCGAATTACCCGCTAGAAAACATTTTTTTTCTTCTTCTTCTTTTTCAAAATAACCCCTGAATCGAATATTTCTTCCCCTTCAAGCTCCGTCACTTTTTTATATCGAATCGGTCCCGGTAACTAGAGGGGGGGGGGGGAGAATATATAAAGATTTGGGGTGTACACCCTTCTCCTACTCGTTTACCTTCTACATACACCATCCGTGATTACTTTGTCGATACTCTATTTACATGTCCCCCTTTTTCTATACCCCCGTGTCGTCTTTTTAAGCCTTGGTTTAGAACTTTAACGGAACTAGGCCTTAGCTATAGCTCCCCGGTAACGTTTCGTCACTCTCGAATCTATATTACGTCATAGCGAACCCCCCCCCCCCTCGTACTATTTTTTGACAAAGCTCTTCTCTGTCGTCGGCGTATTGAAAAGAACAACAAAGCTCTCCATTTTTTTATATATACGAAAAGGTTAATTCCTTTGTGTTGAAAAAAAAAAGGAAAATAAGCCATTGTTCTTGGTGACCCCTATCTAATAAACTTTGGGAGGTGATAAGGATGTTTTGGAAAGACTGAAGAAGAGGGTTTGCTAAAGAAATTCCCTTCCATTATTATTCAGTGTTGCCAGTAATTTCTGAGAGCGTCTAAAACTACCCGTTGTTGTTTTCCTCCAGCACACCGATGTTATGCAGGGAAACAATCCATAGGCGGAAAAACACAATGCTAATTCCCATAGCCCCTGTAAATCGTTTTACGTGTAATACATAAAGATGAACTTTCACCAATTTTAGTTTATATAAAATTAAATTTAATTTAATTTAAGTACGACAGTTAATTACAGAACTCAGAAATGGAGTTATAAGATTCTCCTATTTTCTTAGCATTTTACAAACCACATATATTATATTGATAGAAAAGTTGTTTAAAAAAATTTCTCATAATATTCCTTTTCCTCCAAATCAAGCTTTTGTTTAAAATTTTTTTTGCGGGGTTGGGAAAACGTGTTTATAAATTGTTACGTGTCTTTACCCAAACGCGAGAGAGAGAGAGAGAGAGAGAGAGAGAGAGAGAGAGAGAGAGAGAGAGAGAGAGAGAGAGAGAGAGAGAGCGATAGACGTCGGTTTTGAGTGGCCTTTCGCCGCGGCCACAAATCGAATTGGTCTCGGGTTCCTGGGCGTCCTTTTCACTCTCTCCCTCTCTCCTTTCGTTCACCGCAATCCATTTCGTAGCTATCTGTCGAGTTTCGCCCCTTTTCTAGGCTTCTTCCGCCACACTTTCGCCGATACCTTATATAAATTTAGGTCCCCCCCTTCCCTCCGTTTCCTTCTCTACTCTTCCCTCTTAGGCGGGACAGGAGCAGTTGGTAGTGTGTAGTGTAGTGTAGGAGGGGGTAAGCGAGCGCGGTCTCGACCCGCGCTACCATCGATCCCCTTCTTGTCGCAATCAATTAGTCGATAGCCATTTCGGTAACTCCGCCGTTTCACCCTTTTCTATCGGTTTCCCCTCCGATCATTCCGTTTGTGGATTGACCGTCAATGAGGGAATGTTAAGGGGGCAAAGAGAACTTCCCAAGTAGATAAGATTCAAAGGGAGAGTGAAATGAAGAATTACTACGAATTAAAGACGAAATTTTAGTGGTTCTCTCTGTCGAAATCTCGAAACCTAATTCAGGGTTGACATAGTGCACCTGAATAAAAAATCTTGGAGTACTTCTTTATCTTTAGAAGTAACATTAAATATAATTTCAACTTTGCTTTTAGTCGCTCCAAGCTTCTGTTTATTCACAATCTAACCACAAATGGATTACTTATATCCACCCGTTTTTTTCTCACACCGAATTTCAAAGGGATAATTCAATTAATACAAAGCTAACGCCTTTAGTGGATAATCTGTTAGATATAGTGGGGTTTCAGTTAATATACACATTGCAAATTCCGATGGAACTGAAGGCGTGAGAGACCTGACCTCCCCCCCCCAAACACCACATGTACCGACATTTTCAATTAATTAGGGAACTCCTGGCGTATTTTTCTTTCACCACTTTTTTCATTTGCTTTTCGCGCCCTCTTTACCTTTACCGTAATGGTCCGGCTAGGATGGACTATTGTTTGCTAGACGATACCGTCCACAACCGCGCGTGGTCTGTCTCTTTAATCCGATATATTGGAATAGATCTCGCTAATGGTTTTAATTTCTTACCAAAGTGTCCCTAAAATATAGGCGCTTTTAATATAATTTATACGTTTTTTTTTAAAAAGTAAGTAGATAAAACTAGTCCAAGTAGTTGATCCAATTAACAGTACCATGCTCTTTGGAGTTCCAATGCTAATTGCTTAAGCCATTTGTTTAATGTAAGGTCGGTCCCCGTGTAAGCTTCTAAATACGCAGTTAATCAATAATTGGATTTAATTACAGCATAGATTAATATATCCCTCCCCCACCCTCTCCGATTGAATTAGACGCGCCTGAGTTATGTGAATATTGTTTAGTCAATCTTGACTTAGGCGGACGTTCCTCCCTCGTTACCCTCTTATAATACTTGACAAACCCAAGATATCAACCTTGCATATAATTTAATTGTAAATCTTCGCCAAACACAACGGATCACGATCCAACGCGAATTTTGAGATTTACAAAAAAAAAAAATAATAAAAATTAACCGTGTTAATTAATTTCATAACCACTTCAAAAATAATCCGGGCTCAGGTTTTAACGTCAGTCTATGAGCGAGTGAGTGAGTGAGATGCGGTATCCAAATCCTGTTTACCTCGTAATTGTCGTTAGGTAGAGTTAGACAACAATCTCCCAACAATAATAATGTTTTAATCAAATCTTTGAATCCACCGGCTCATCTTTTATCGCTGGAGGATTAAAGTTTATATCTTTAAACAAGGAAGGGATTTATACTTCCCCGAAACTATCTACCAGGGTGTTATATAGTGGTTGAAGGAAATTAATCCGAAGTTATCAATTTCATTTTGGTTCTCCGTGCACTTTGGTACTGTAGAGTTCTTTTACGTACTGCGTTATTATTATTACTTCGTGTTAATATACTTCTATATTAAAGTCCAACGAAATCGCCATAATAGTTTAGCTTTTCGGGAAAATTGAATTTAAAGAAGGGTATGCTATGCAAGGAGGAGATTTTAACAGTTAATGTTTCGAGATGGGTATTATACCCAGCAGGAGGGTGGGAGTGGAGAGTTTTCAATTTAGTTTTATATATGTATATTTAAAGGAGGCTTCTGGAGATTATTGTGGGCAAATCGAGGGGCTACTCACTATAGGTCTATATTCTGTTTACATTTTTCTGTACAGAATAAAATGAATCACAACTTACCCATTGACACTTCTGAAATTATTTCGCGAGAGTGATTAGCCCCTCGGTGCAACCTCCTCCGCGTATTAAAAGCGACGGGATTAAAACGAAGCGACGGCCACCTAGAAGATTAAAGCGGGATTTTAACCTTCCCAAATCAAAGGGAAAAGCGAGATAAGCTTATGCCACCTACCCCCCATCTCCCTCAACCAACCTGTCCCATGTATGATATTATTGTATATTATATTATAAAGTATACATTTCGCAAGTTCAACCGGAGTTTGCCTTATGTCACTTACCCTAATGATCTCACGTCAAAAATTGACAGACGCCAGTTATCTTGTATAGACAACGGTTGGATATTGAAGCTCCTAAAGCTACTACAAACGGAATGTAATGTGTTTGGCATAGGTATGCTTTTCTGGGTGATACGTTTCGTGTTCGGAATTCCGTACCGTAGACATAAATGAAAACTTGCTTGATTTCATTTCATAGAAGATTAAGACCAAGACGTTGTCCTTTCTCTTGTCGGTCAATTTAAGGCGCGCGCTCGTTTTCTATAGAGCCTAAGCCGCCCTCTAGTTGTAGCCCGAATTAATCTTTCCGGGACTGATCCTCGTTATTTAAATATTGCCTCCGGTGGTGGTGGTCTTATATAAGTAGCCTCGCTTCGCTACAAATTCCCCCGGAAATGGGAAGGCGGCGCTACCTCGACCCAATGTATTCCACGCGCCATTCAACCCATTTCAATCAATGAAGCCCAAGCTACAAATATGTTGATTTGATCCAAACACGGTCTTATACCGACAATTCCGTCTTCCCCTAAGCTAACCTTATTAATTCAAATAACGCGAACGCGCGCGCCGCGGATAAGGGTTTGACTTTGGAGCTCTCTCTCTCTCTCTCTCTCTCTCTCTCTCTCTCTCTCTCTCTCTATGCGCTTTAAGATTTTAAATTTCTACACGTTATTAGATATTCAGATACGTTCCCCGCGGTGTTTCTCCAACCTACCTCTAAAGATTTACCTCGTCACTTTGCGCTAAACGCGAAACTAGGCTTAGACTCTCTCGTTCATACACTATAGTGTCAAGAGAGTAACTCCGGCGTCTACTTGAATGCTAAATTTGAATCACGTGACGGGCACGGCACGTTTCTGTAACGGTTACCTTTGAATATTCATGCCTTTTAAAGCGCTATGGGCTATTTCCCCTTCTATATCCCCTCCCCCCTCCTCAACTTGCCCGGCAACTTACTTGGATTTAAAGCCTAGCTCGTATCAGCTGTTCCGGTCGACCCCCTTCTGTACTTTTTTCTTTTAGATTGAAGTAATATAAAAGTATCACGCGCTAAGCGCTTTTAATATCGAGGCTATAGCTACCTCGTGCATGCATGCACCCACCACCAGCACCACCACGCTCCTTATTAATCGGCGCTATGGCTTCAGAATGGCTCTTTATTCATTCACCCAACACCCCACTGCTAATAATCTCGTGAGAAATAATATTTTTCAAAATATAACCCCCCCCCCCCCGCGTGACTGCAAGCCGATTAAGTAATAATGCTCTTTTTGATAAAAGTAGCTTACCGAATTAAGAGTTAGCAGCCTGTTATATAATTTAAAGTGTATTCGGACCTCAGATAGTAGAAGTCGACCCCATAATCTATACCCTCTTAGAGCAATTCGGCTCGAGATTATAAATTATTTGAGCTATGGATTATAATTTTTCCTATTGGAGAAAAGCACTTTACGAAAAGGTATCATTATCGGTTACTCGCCTGTTATAATTATAACGAGAATTTTTTTTGTTACCGTGGACAAGGAATATTAAAATGTATTTCCGTCTGTTACCGCCAACTTGATAAGGCTATTGCGTGACGCCCTTTGTTTGCGTCTAGCTCTTCATTTAAATATTTTCCCCGCCTATTTACGCCCATTAAATGAGTCTAACCTACCCTCCCCCCCTGCCGTCACCTTTTTCGTAACCTTTTTTTTTAGTTATACATATAGATGTATAAATAGTCTTTGCATGGATAATACTTGTTCTATATAATATATAATATCTCGTTAAAAATCGCTTATTTTTGTATAAAGCATTGTTTAATGTTTTTACCTTATTCTTTGATCCAATATTTTGATGTTTTTAAAAGTACACCCAGCTTGTTATATATGGAAAATATAGTTTTTTTTACTAACTTTAGAGAGAGGCGTTTTAAAAACAATTTTTTTTCTTCTAACTTTAGACATTTTAGCGTGAATTTTTATTAAGAAATTCCGTTATTATCGAATTTGTTTTCTAGTTTAGGGTTTTCATTCCAGATGGCGTCAGATTTCCCGCCTTCTGGGTTTTAGCCCCCTTTTTACCCCATTGGATCGATTCACATACCGTGGAGTTTAGTAGCGTCCGTCACTTTCCCAAAAGTTGTAATACAATACAACTTCCCTCAAAAAAAATTTTATTTTTAGCCCCTGGTCGGTAGCTTCACTCATGAACACCAGTGCTAAGCGGGTGGAACACTTCTACAGGGGTAGTCTAAAATTCGCCTATTTTTATTTTAAATTAAAATCTATTTTATTGACACATATTCACTTATTGCCACATCTCGAGTATTAACTTCTCTTAAAATGGGACTCTATTTATAATATTATTTAAATATCTTGAACATTAAGTTAAGACTAACTTTCGCTAGATAGGAATGTATTGCAATGGGAAGTGTCTCTCCCCTCTCTCGTAGAAAAGTTTGGATTCCTTGATATTAGGCTCGTTGGCGCCCTCTCGCTTGCAGGACCTGCAATGAGTCGATGAAGAAAGGGTTGCCTAGCGCGGGTCATTTTGAAATTATCTTGACCCTTTCTGTGGTTTGAAGTCTATGAAACGTTGGAAATTTATGAAAAATTATTAGAAAAACAATTATTTCGTGAAACAAGTGTTTCAGTAGACGATATTTCACCAGATAGTCTTAATATTTTGTAAAACATTATCGATGACTTAATAGATGAACATTCGTGCCACGTGAGGCGAAAGGGCGCGAAATGAAAACCGCGTCATTGCCTATCACGTGCTCAACCCAGTCCCTAAAAAACTTCAATATGAACTTGCGGGTTATTCGTCAAGCCACACAGGGAGTACAAAGAAATCTCTGCAAGGGTGAGATGAAAAATGGGATACGGTGTATGGGGTTGTTTGGATGGAAAGTTAGAGAAGCGATTTTGGGGCATGAGGGCGGTAACGTAACCAGACTGCATTTGTTACAGGGGCTTGTCACCTTGCCCCTCATCCTCCCTTCTCAGTAAGAGTACTGGTACTGGTTTTCTAGTAAGTATGGTAGTCCGAGAAGGTTAGCCCCACAATCGATGATACGTCACCGGGAAGTAGATCGAAAAAAGAAAAAGAAGTATATTATCTTTGAAGTTGTTAGGAAGCTTAGATAGGAAGGAGTCGCGTGAAACCCTTCTTCACTTTCGATTTAATATACTTCCGAGTGTCAATGATTTAAGGGAGAGAAAATCCCCCCCTTCTTCCTCTTTTACCACCACCACCCAATCTCTGTACCCTCGCGGGAGTTAAGAACTTGTCTAGAGAGCGAGGGGTTGAGCCCTGAAAAATGAACCCTAACAGTAAATATGATTAGGGGTAAAGCAGAGCAGATTCGAGAATGACCGGCATGCCCTTAGTTCTATACCGGGGTTACTCTGGAACAGGGTGTACTATTAAAAAAACACCCTACAACGTCTTGTAAACGTAACGGTTCAACTCTACCCCATTGTCGACCGCCATTATCATGGGGGTAAGTAAGAAAGAGGATGGTGTTGAGGGTAGATCAAGACGCGGTCGGGTTTATTAAAAAAACGAGGTGTCACTAGCTGTCGTTAAAGATAAACCAGATTGTCTTCTGATATTTAAAGAATCGCAAAGTTATCATATTTGAAAGTATATACACGCAAATATTGAACTTTAACCTTTTGAACTTTAAAAAGCGGCGCGTGCGTACCAAAAACTGGCTTCCGAGTGTAACCCGAGAAATCTTTCTTCGTGGTCAAACGTAATAAAAAATAGCTTTGGATTTCTTTTCGTTTTTCTTCCGTTTGCTAAAGAGGTTTTTTCATATTCGTATCGATATGAATTTGAAGGGAGAGAGAGAGCTGAACTCGGACTAACGCGTGTTTGACGTGGATCGAAGCAATTACCGTCTTTATGATCTCGATTTGCCTACTTTTGATTCGTTCTTCAACCCCCCCCCCTCCCCCTTATATTCCTTGCCACTGCTGTTTGTGTGAGTTAGGAATTGAGGGAAGCAAAAGTTGTAATTCCTTTTTCTTTTTCTTTATACTTTGTGGTCTGCCTAACTACGAAATAAAGTTTTGACCGCCCCGTTTGGTCGGCCCATTTAGACGTCTACAGCCATAAAGATTTCAATTTATTTTCGTCTCAATTTCTTTTATTCAATTCGCAATGCAACGTTGCAGGAACTAATTATGAAGGGAACCTTTCCAATAATAGGTACTAGGCCTAGACAGGAAAGTGAATCTCAAATTAACGACCGCCTCCAACACCGATTTAAATAAAGTCCACGAGATATTTTTAGATATAAATCAGCCAATTAAATATAATTTTGTTTCTAGATTTGATTTGGCAAGTTTTAAGAATGATTTTTCTACTCCATAATTATTTTTGTAAATTGGTTATTTTTATTTAATTATTTTTATTTAATTATTTTAACCAAAATTTTGAAAACTTTGTTATTTAATTTTTTTAAAAAGAAAGTTACGGATTCTTAGGGACTATATATGCACTCTTTTGACATTTGACCTTAGTGTGCCAATATTGACCTTTTATAGTGAGTGTAGCCGGGAAAACTTTCTTTATTAAAATATCAAACTATTCGAGGAGAAAGCGCGAATACAGTCAAAGTCAATCCCCGGGTCAAAGTGCATTAAGATGATGCTGCAACCTTTAGCGAACGATATATGGAATCGCTATACTATAAGCCCCGAAAACTATAGTAGCCCACTTCTATACCAATAAACTTCTATAAAAAAACAATATAAATTAAAAATTGGATTTTCATAAATCAGATGGGTGTTTGAAGCTTTCCCTCTTGTATAAGCTGGTTTAGCTCAAAACTCTCAAACTAGATATTTTTCATTTTCCCATTTTTCTTACTCTTCAGGGCAGGGGGGACTGCGGGCTCAACCGTGATTTATATCGGCCCCAGTTTTTTATAGGGCTGGCCCTGAGGGGGCCTATCTCAACCCCTGGTCTCCACTATAGACCTTTTCGATCTAAAACATAGACTGACGCGTCGTGTTCCTATTTTCCATCAGAGTTACGCGCTGAAAGGCACGAGGAAGATGGCTAGCACCTATCATTAAATCTATCCATTTTAGAAACTCCCTCGATATCAACCCGTATCCTTTCAGGAAATTAAAAACTATAAGAGCGTTACGCGGTTCTCCCCATCCTTGTTATAAACATATTTTGCCTAGTTCATAAACCGTACCAAAAATTTCATAAAGAAACCGTTTCTATAGTTTCGTCCGTATGGCAAACTCCGCCTGGAATCGGTGATATCAATATAGACAAGTTCCCCTTTTTGCCGGCAGGTGGCTGTAGCTTCCCGCGATCTCTCGCTATACTGGGAAGAATCACAATCAGGGGCTTCTCTTTTTGGTTCGGAGAAGAAATGATAAAAGGGGTGTACTAGGTTTAAAAATAGGTTTTGCGGGTACCTTTTTTCCTTCTCGAGGGTTTGAACTTGGAATTTTGTTTCTTGTTTTAGAGAAAAAACTAAAAACTTACCTTGACCGTTATCTCGTAAAAAACCAAAAATATTGTTTGGCCTATTTCTATTTATTTACGGTGGGTACTTACTCCGCGAAACTGCAGACTACTCGCGATTATTGTTGGCTAACAATAATAATCATTTCCTTAAGGAAACATTATTATTTTGTAGGTACTACGTATGGTACGGTTGAAAGAGTAGACCTTTTTGCTATTAGTAAGTGTTGTTTTCTTTAAACGTTACTCAGCAAGGATTTTATTTGACTATAGACCATTTCGATGGGACGGTTACTATACCTTTCGTTCAGTTGTTGGTGTAAAGCTATGTATGTACAGTGGAAGGCGTCTCTGGAAGACCGAAAGGGTGGCGAATTATCATAGTACATTCTGTGAATAAATCAGTGAAGGGTAACCCGAAGAAGATGGTGTATATCCATCCCTATTTTCTCTCTCTCTCTCTCTCTCTCGTTTTTCTTTATCTTGTTCTTGTTGGCGAAAATCCCTTTCTTCGGATGTATAAAGGGGGGTTGGGGGAAGCGACATCCTTCCTTCATTCCTTGACCTTTCACCCGCTAATTTCCCCTGGCGTTTCTCTCCTCCTGGATTCCTCTACGCATCCCAATCTCATCCCATTCCGTTCACTCCCGGGTCCTCGGCGTCGTCCGCTCCAGCATCCCGGAGCTGACATTTGAGCGAGAGAGATCGCTTCTGTAGTTTGCGCAATGTGTTCCGGGCAATAATGGAGAATCCCCTAATACGCCCTATACACGCTAACCCCGTCCCTTTACAACAACAATAATGGTGGGAAAGCCCCCTTCTACATCCATTTGCCCATGGACCCGTAATACCGTTAAGCAATGTTAGTAACGTTGCCAACTTAAGATGACGCTTTCCGCGCTATTTATGTTGAAATTTTCACCACCGCGTGGTACTTTAGGACTAACCATAAAGAAAGAATTGGTCAGTTCTTAGACCACCTGGACTGGACGTTCCATGACCGTCTATGGTGGTGATTTTTCTTGACCATCTCTTCTTTTATAAAGATAGCTACTGTTGGTCACCGACCAGTAAATCAGTAGCCCTGTGTTGGTAAGGGGATAAGGGGGGGATAGAATCAAATTGACCAGTAGCCTGGACCGCGGACAGAGGGTGTCGAAGGTTGTTCAATCAAGGAAGAGGAATGGAGTTGAAGTCGAATTGGGGCGTATATTTCCTTGCTGTTCCTTTTAACTTTATTGTCCTTCCTAAAGTGAGCGAAAGGGGGCAAGACACTTTGGAAACTTATGTCCGTCAATAGTCTTTCTCGCGGTGGTGGAGCCTTTAGTCTCTAAGACTAAATCAAGCTGTCCGTATATACAGATCTATGGGAGCTCTCTTCTTAACGCGCTAGATTGGATTTAGAGTGTTAGGTAGGGGGGGGGCTTCTCTCTCTTTCTCTCTCGTCTTCTTTTCTACCATCACTTGATCTTTTTCATCCTCTTATTCTTTTTTATCGCTTCTGTTTTCGTGCTGGGGATACTGTTCCGGCCAACCTTTCAGAAATTTAAAAATGTTTGTTATAAATATTAGAATTTATTTGTATCTACAAAACTTTAATTAGATAAATATTTTGCGCATTTATAATAATCTGGTAAAGTTTTGCAAACAAAAATACAATATTTGGGAAACATCTTTGAAAACATCCCTACTATAAATATACCTTCATTCGCAAATAAAGACAGACGTCTCATGGAAACTATGGTAAATTTCGCGTTTGAAAAAAGTTTAGAAAGAGATAGAGATAAAGTCAGTTTTTCGTTTAAATATTTACAGATAGTAATCAGGCTCAGCCTCTTCCAATCCCTCATCTTTTCTCCTATCCCAAAATAAATTTATCAACGTTTTCATCAAGATAAATAATATTAGTAGCTAAATTCTTTTCTCGGAATTAAGAAATTCGGCCGGGAATATTATATTAAGGTAAAAATAAATGGAGCACGGGGTTGATATCTTTATATATTAGAATTCCGTATCACTTGTCACTGTAATTTATAATAAACTTGGAATACACCTTGCCTTTGACTTCAGTGTCGAGAGAGTCCTGCAGTACCTTTCCCTCGTAATTTGTAATACGCCAGCGAGTCTCTTTCCCTTTACTACTACAACCGTGTATTTTAGTATTTTAACTTCAATGCTTTTAAAATTAAAGCGATTTTAAGTTAGGAGTACATTAGAATTCAGTTTCAAATGGATAATTAAGGGAATGTGTGTATTTTTTTATTTACTGAAGTCGCTAACATTAAAGAAAGTATAGCTTTTAGTATAAATATTTAATAAAATAACTATTCACTTTTTGATGTTTATTTTTTCCTTTAATTAAATTAGAATCGTGGATTATTTTAATTTATAACTGAGATGCGAAATTATCTGTCTACCAATCAGTATAAATGCCTATTTCTTTCAGTTGTTGTTTTAAATAAAATACTAATGAATTTTTTATTATTTATTTTTTTCTTTTTTAGGTAAGTGTATCATTTTTTGAAATTATTTGGATTTACAAAATTTACAAATTGGGATATAATTTGGTGGTCGGTATTCGTAGCAACGTTGACTGGTATTTTCGTAAGTTTTTTAAAAAACCATTTTAACTTGTTTAATTTTGATGTGATGTTATTACGTATTATTGGTAACGTGAACTGTTTTTTAAAATATTAGTCCTTTTTAAGAGAAGGTTTTAAACGCGCAAAAAATAGGTCTACTGGTAAGAGACATTTGTTTTTTTTTTTTTTTTTTTTTTTGACCTACTCTTGTGTCAAAGGGAGATGAAAACTTTTTTTTTTTTTTAAGAAACTCAAACTTTATCTCAATACGTCATTGCACTCTAATAAGTTTTCCAAGACTCTAGAAAACTCTCTTTTTAAAGAATATTTAAACGGTTTTATGTTTAAAATAATTCGATCTATCCATGAAATATCGGTTATTGTTGAAATATTACTTTGATGTTCTTAAACACATTTGGAAATTTGGTTTAGATAATAATTTAGCAAATTTTACGCGAAGTGAACATTCTCAAATAGGTAAAGTTAAAAGAAATTTAATTATTTTAAATACAATAAGCTTTAGGATTTTATTATCCGAGTTTCGCTGGTCGCAAAAGTTATGTAGGTAATTGCGCGTTAATGGCGAACCAAACTAGGAATCAATGAGTGACGTCACAACTGGCGTAACTCTGTCTCTGTTGTTTGATTATTTTAATTACCGAAACAGAGCTGATCTCGTCTCTCGCAATAACCCTAAAATGACCCCTTATCTTTACAACCTAAAAACAATGCTTTATAAAAGTTTGTAGGAAAAAAAAAGAGGAATCACGTGGTACCAAACAGAACAGATAGATAGTACCCGTACCTTTTCAACGCTATTTTATGTTAAGAGTATATGACGGTATAGGCTCTTATCGGAACGTTAATCCAGTCTCTGAACGACATAAAAACCTAATAAAAGGCCCAAGCACAATCTCTGTTTGGTAGAGGAGAAGCAAAAAAAAACCTATTAATTTCTCTTATCAAACTCGCTTCATCTTCACGGAAGAACCATGCCGTATTTAGCTCGGAAAAAAGAAAACGTCTATCTATAGTTACATCCTTGAAATGAACGCGTCTTCGAATGGAGTAGTATTAATTTTGTAATTGAAAATCAACCGCTTCTAAGGTTGCAAAAAAAGAAGAGTATATCCTTGGCGCGCGTTTCACCGCAATGTTTGGAAGGGAAAAAATCACGTAATAGGCATGGTCCTTTCACTCAGTTTTGCCTGGCTATTAGTTTTCGTATCTTTATTACAAATTTACCTATTAACGGAAGTAAATTAATCGGAAGTTAGTAGGGAAGTAAGGATTGGTGGTGTTACGTAGAATTCATCCGAGTTTGGTTTTTAAACATTTTGGGATAATATGGGTTACTTTAAGTGTTGAGTATAACTTCATTTTGATCTATTTTTTGGGGGTGAAAGGTGACTTAAAAGGGAGGGGTTACCTAGCTACCGAGGGCGTAGTGTTTTTAACAATAGAACGCAACATAAAAAAAATGCTGAAAATATTCCCAACCGCACTGTTCATTTTTCAAAACTCCTTTCCCCTGCATGGTTTTTATAACCGACTGGAGTGTTATCTTGGAAGAACGGGCTTAGAAATCCAAATTAAGGTAGCGGGAAACCACCCTAGCGGCTTTCGGCCAATTTCTTAAACCTTAGGCCTATAATTCCCATGTTATTCTTAATCGAATTAACTGGTAAATGCGATTAATAAAATATTTGTGGCTCATAAACCTAGAAAATATATGCAAAGTACAAATATTTATGTTAATTACATCCAATTAACTATAATTAGCTTCCATTCCTTTCATTATAATTTTTATTAATTATATAATTATCTCCAGTCGGTTCAAAAAATGGTAAAATACCGCCCTTTGAATTTATTAAATATATTTATTATATTAATACGTATCATTAATAGAAAGAAAGGGGGGAAACATGACGTAGTAATTACGACATTATATTATAGGTTATATGGTTCCTTTTGACCTCCCAACCACCGGTGGGGTCAGCGGTATGATTATTTTCCATTGAAAGGAAATCAATCGAATAATGCAGGCTCGCTAATGGAACTTTGGAATAGGTTTTTTTATTCTGTTTCATAGCGTGTGTGTTACCAGCGTTAATACATATTTATTATACACGAAAGGCAAATTTAGTTATGAAATTATAACCAACCTGCCTTCAACCGTATTCATTATCTAACCGCGAATATATATCTATAGGTGTTGCGTTCCCTTTGGTTGGTCCGCCTTTATTTTGTCTCAATTAAATGTTCACCGTAATAACGGGTTAGTGGGGTTGCGATAGTTTTTCATTAGCTAATGCGTTCTTTCCGTTATATCTATTGGTAGCTAGCGAAATATCCTTGCTTCTATCATTTTTATCGCAAATGTATTATGACACGATTTTTCGAAAACATTTTTCATCGCTTCACCGTTGTTTTTTTTTAGTCTTTCAAATTATATATTATCATAGAGTTTTAATCTTATTTCTAGATTAAAAAAAAGAGGGTTTGAAATTAATTTTTAAAATGCCTTACTACAACGTGTCGTGTTTGTTGTTTAAAAATAACGCCCGGCAACTCTTTAAATAATTATTTACTGAAAATAAAATTAAAGGACCTTTGCTTTTCGCGACCCGAATTTTTATTAGGAGCGTTTTAGCTTAAAATTTTTTTTAGGGAAGTGGATTTTAATTGAATATTTGAATTTAATATTTTTGAGAAACCATTTTAATTTCACTATGATTTCTTCTTCAAAGTTTGTTTGTTAAGAAATGATAGTTCTCGTCGAAAGCTGGTGGGGGTCCGTTGGGCAATTTTTTAAAAATCATACGCAGGCCTCGTAAGGAGGTTGGAGCCAAGGCAATAAACCGCCCTCTAAACAAGCTATTAAGGAGCAGCCCAACTCTACCACCACCACTGTTCACCCTCCCTATCCCATATCTCACTCTGGTACTATATATCGAAAGGCAAGCTTATGGTTCTGGTTTTGATAGGTAACAAAGTTAAAAAGAAATGCCCATTGACCATAGCCATAGTTCTTTCTGTTGGTGGAAGGAAGGACGGAACCCCTTTGTACCAGATCATTTTTTGGAGGTTCTCCTTGTCTTATTTTAGCTCTGGGAAGAATGGTGTACTTTATCCTCTCTCGGAGAGTTCGTAATTATCGTCTCTCTTTCTCTGGCCAGCGCGCGCGCTATTAGTATCGTCCAAGGGCGCTAGCTACCAACCACATACACCTTTCAGCGGCACGTGCACGATAATTAATGACGTCATACGCCTAGCTCCATTTTTCCCGCGTTTTTTTCTCTCCCTACCCCATATCTCTTTCTCGTGCGCCACGGGCTTTTGACTTTTGTTTCGACTACATGAATGCATTTATTTCCCCCTTGAACTCTTCCTATATTAGAAAGTTACCCTTGAGATATAATGGTAAAGTTGAAATATTCAATGGTAATTGATCCCGGTTCATGTTATAGTCCCGGAAAACAACTTTTCATTTGGTATTAAACGGGCCAAAGAGTCTTATTCCAAGGGGTAGGTAATTTTTTACCGTCAGTGGCGCCCCCTCTTCCACCCCCCCCCCCACTTTTGCGTTACATATACGACTGAAATAAAGAGCCCTAGTCCGTGTACCGAATTTTGTCTACGCCCCTCTTAGGTCCTTTTTCATCCTTCCCTACCCCTTAACCCTTTATGGGATTATATACCTTTGTAATAAAAACATGTAGCGAGATAAGTTGAGCACTAGGATAAATGTTCTCATTCATTGTTTAAAACCCCTCACAAGCAACTGGAGGAGAAAGAACCCTTTTGGGATAATCAAAATTAGCTGGAATAGACTTCCCAGGGCTGTTTATATGAAGATTTAACCCTATTTTTAGTTTTGAATGCGCTAAATTAGACTTTAATTCCGAGTTACTCATTCTCTCGCATTTCTTATATATAAATATCTATATATTCTTGGAAAGAATTTTATTAACAAATATTCCGTTCCATTCCACGAATTAAGAATACGAGTAAATAATTTTTTCATCCTCGTGTCTCTGTCGTTAGCGGTAAATTTTCGTTCGCTACGTTTTAGGCTACGTCTGCTTCCAATGAAGTCCTAAAAGAAATTTGAAGAGAGAGGGGGGTTTCAGTGGGGGGGGGGTAAGGTTTTGGAGATGGGTATAGCTAATGCGAGCTTCATTTATTTATGACGAGGAAATGGATTCGTATCAAAAAGATAACTGGAAATAGAAATAGAGAGAGGGAGAAAAGGAAGAGGAGGGTAGAAGAGTCAGGTTCCGGATCTATCCTAAATAAATTACCTGTTAGAAACCAAACCTACTCTGGTTCTATTCGTGGAATGTATCTAATGCTTAGTGCGTTCTCCCCCTCTTTTACTAATGGTTGCCCCCCGCTCCTTCTTTTACTGTATATAAAGTCAATTATCCCCATTTCTCCCAATACCACCATCACCATCCACCATCGTTTTCTAGAAACGTATTTGCACAACCCCAAAATAAATCATAGCTGCCAGTAAAAATCATTAGTTGAAGTTAATTGATTTTAAATAATAATTGTTTACGAGTGATGCTTTGTTCATAAAAGGGAAAAATTATACAGGGTACATCTACCGAGAATGTATAAAATTCATTTGCATATATTTTTTATTTATTTTTTTTGAACGCGGGAAGCAAGTGGTTATGTTTCATTTCTTTGATGTTTAATATTGTTTGGGATTTTATTACTTAACTAAAATAAGGGATTAATTTTTAATAGCTTAAAGTAACTCCGAAAAGTTAGGTGCATTATCATTAAAAATACACCAGTTTTCTCTATAGTTTTTTTTTAATTAAATCAGTACAATTAGTAAGGAAGATAGTTTTTACTTCCGTACGTTCCCGCTTCCTAAATCATCCATTAATAAAAAGGAATGATGAAGACGCAATATTATTCCTTTCATCTCCTATATTCGCTTACAGTGCTCTTTGACCTCGGCATATGAGAAAGCGGAAAGGTTACCTTAGCCTTTAATAATAGTGTCAGTTGACAAAGCTAGATCCTATGGCCCCCTAGCTTTCAACGAGTCGCTCACTCACTCACTTTGCTTCCTAGGAACTCCTGGGATACGCGTAGTAGTATACAAATTACACCTTTATACGTGGAATATAATGGAAGGCAAGGATAACAAGTAGCTTAATTTCACATCACTCATCTATCTCCCCGTTCCCCTTTTGGCTTTATTCCTTCTTTCTCTCTGAACGCATCGCAGTTAGCTAGAAAAATGAATAATGAAGTTCTTCATATTCAATCGTATTAAGCGGAAAGTATAGGAGGGTTTGGTTGGGTTTATGCCCCCCCTCTCTCCTTCTAGCTCTCCCTAAACTGAGGTAAAGTGAGGTACGGGCGTGATTCCAGCAAGTATCATCCTTCTTGAGGTAATTTTGTTTTTTGTTCTTTTTCCCAAACACTTTTATAGCTTGCAAACTTCCTCGAAAGTGGGAACGTAGATCCGGGTTTTGTTTTTTTTTCTTATGGAATGATGGCCCGGCTGACCTTAGGGTTACTCGCTCAATTTTTTGGGGGGTTATGTACAGTACCTATACGTATTCTTATGGGAGCCAAAAAGCATTATTTCTCATTTTGGTTTACCCTTATACTCCGTCCTTGTCGTGTAGTTCATCTCATATTATTATTCAACGCGTGCGATGCTGAGGATTGAGGATATTTTAACGTGGGAAAAGGTTTAGGATGTATCGCTTATTCCAGTTGAAGCGGACTCGGCGAGGCAGTATCGTGATTAGTGTTATATTTGCCTTCACCATCTGTTGTTTTTGTTTTTTACGCAACAACGAGCTTTGATTAGGCCTTTTCCGCGGAAATACGTTGCGTAATCATTCTTGCCTTTACGCGAAGAAATAATATTTCAGCACCTGATATTTATTAAGACTTTGAAACTTTGATATTCAATTAGTAATAATGTTGTCAAAGGGTGGGGACACGCTCTCGCGAATCCTTCATCGAAAAGGTCCCTTTCTACCAACCCAAAGTATCTCAATATCATTTCGTAATTTGTTGTTTCGACGCTTGGGGTTTAGTAGTATCGTCCCGGGGATACGCTAGGGATGCGGCAGTAAAGGGGTTTAAGCTTCATTTGCTTCCCCGCTCTCTTCTTCCCTTACTTCCTACTTCCTCTTAGCTTATGGGTAGTTTTGCCTCTTTTCTGACGTTCCCAAAACACTAGGAGCTCAAAAGGCAGTAGCTAGCGGTACATTGCCTCTACTGTAGATTAATAATAAATGAAATAATGCACTTAGAGATTCCAATTGATGTTTGTAAGGATGGCGCTAATTTTCCTTCGCATCCCATGATATCTCTCTCTCTCTCTCTCTCTCGCGGATTTCATACTCCTACGCTATGTTATATATATTTTCCTTTGGTTATTTTTGGGGTCATAGAGAGTTCGCGAAGCCTTATCACGGCTTAATTTACGCCGTTGAGACCCGAGTTTTAATATGTTTCTGCTTTTGTAGGATTTGAATTAATAAGCCCTGATTTTCAAATCGGATTATCATCGCGAGCTTTTGTCTAGTTCCACCTAACCCTATTTAAAATTCCGTATTTGAACAACTCGTTTGTTATTCTTTAAATTAATCTTACGTTATTAATAATTTTGTGAATTGTAATTTAACTTAAAATTTTATCTTATCCTTATGTATAATTAATACGTTAACTTTATTTATGCGGAGATTTTTCTTTACGGTAACGAAGGTAGTTTGTCTTTTCCCCCTGAACATCGGTGTATTGCGGGTTAAACATTTCTACAGGCGCTCGTAGGAAATACATGGCGAGGTTTGCCCCTATATGGTGACTTCCCCCGTATGCTAGTTATTTATATTGTTTGAAATATTTGTTTCTATTTTCATTCCCAATAATTTACGGTACAAATTAAGCCTATAAATTATTGGATTTCGTTTAGATAGTAAACTCCGGAAGTACATCCTTAAAGATGGAGGGAGGGGGGGGAGTAAGGAAGTATACGCTATTCTATACCCCCAGTCCCCCTTTTCTTATTACGAACGAGGCTATGAGAAAAAGCTGACGGCAATTGAATATAGTTCTCGTATAGTTTCATTTAGAGCTTCTTTTTTCTCTTCTTGCGTTTCCTTTTAGCTCTCTCTCTCTCTTTTGTAGCAGCGCTGACTGCGTTGAACCCATCCCTCTCCTCTTCTCTCGCTCTTCATCCTCCCGTTCCTTAAGAATGGGCCACTTGGGTACAGCGGGGCGTTAGTGGTTAGGATGATTCTGCTTAAGAGAGTAGCTTCCTTCTTTCTCTCTTCCCTAGAGAGATTCACCCTTTCTCTCTACTTCCCCCTCGGCCCAGGCTGAAACCTCACGGGGATTGTAGTCTCTTCCGCCGCCTCTCTATTCCCTTCCTATTGTATCTTTTTCTATTACTCGCGGATGAAGAAAAGGGAGGGGAAACCATCACCGCTAGCGTGGTGAACGAGCAAAACCATCCTCCTATATCCACAAGCGTAATTCCGGCTTGCTTGTCTATACTTAAAAAAGTATACCTTTTAGCCCAAGTATTAGGACGTTTTCTTTCTTTTTTTAGTGTTGGCCCTAGGTTTTAGGTTTTGAAGTCAAATTTTTGTTGTTCCGTTTAAAAACTTAAATTAACTGTGTAAATAGAATTTAGAATGGTGCCTTGGGCGCTGCATGCATCCTAATATAATTTATTTATATTATCTTAAATTGTTTCAGACGTATTGTATTAATCATTGTAATTTATTTTAAAAATAGTTATAATTTCATACAATCGTACATTTTTGAGAAAAAAATTGACGTATAAGGGTTAAGTACGTACTTAGACTTTTAAGGTGTAGAAGTAGATCTCAGGTAGATCTATTTTTACTCTCCCTTATTTTGCTGAAAAGTGGAAGTGTAGTTTGACTCTGTATCCGAGAGAGAGAAAGAGAGATGGTAGTTAAGGTTGCTATGGTTGGTAGGTAGTCGTTATCCATTCTCTGGCGTTGCCTCAGCCGTTTTTCTAATTTAATAAAAGCTCGTATATATTTTCTTTTTGTTTCTATCGCTGTTGGGGATAAAACGTGTTTCCCCGCGTTCGTCTTTTCCGCGGCGCTTGCAAGTATTTTTTTTTTCTTTTGCCCGTTGTTTTTTTACATTTGAATTGACCCGTGGGAATTCTCCCTAAAGCGGTCCGGGTGGTAGCCCAGGAAATTGTTGGAGAAGGTGCCCATTTGGATTCCGAGAGTAGCTTCTTTCTACTTTTAGAATTCTTCCAATCCCATTTCTAGCTACTGGCCCAATTCGTCTCCTTCTTGGTTCCCCCACACCCCTCTCCCCCCCTTTTTTTTAAGGAGAGTTCACACGCAATGTCCAACCTTTGTATATCTCATTAGATAGTAGCGCAATTAGTAATTTACTCAAACTAACTGTACGAGCAAATTTTAAAATAATATTTATAATTTAAAATTCAGAAATCCTGGTATGATATTGATTGTTGTTTTGGAGTGTGAACTAGTCTTTAGTTTCTTCCTATTTTGTTACTCTGTAGTTTCTAAAACGTTGCTTACCTCTTTTAGCCTTAAGCGGTGCTTTAAGGCGCCGGTGTAGATAGAACTAAGACTAACCTACGGGAGGAAGCTCGGGCGCCATTGCACGCATCGGTTGAGATCGTTTCGATTTGAAACGGAGAGAATTTTTTCTTCTCTCTCTCTCTCTCTCTCTCTCTCTCTCTCTCTCTCTCTTCTTTTTGTTGTTGATGGAATTTTTTTATTTCCGCCTGAATGCGATAAAGGGCGCTCCACTATCCTCTTCCATCCCTTGTTCTTGTAGTCTTAGTAGTTTGTAGAAGAAATGGGGGTATGCCGAGTTAGGCCCCTTAGTAGATCTAAAACTCCCGAAAAACTTAATGTTCGCTTGGGAAAGGAATTGGAAGAAAGAAACCCTCCTCCTCATCTTCCTCCCGGGCTTCTCCATCCTTTGGTCTTCAACTTTTTAGATCGCGCTCTTTGTCTCCTTGAGTAAATACATCGAAATGTAAGTCCATTCGCACGGAAAACTGCGTTCGATAATAGGTTGGAAAGCGATCGACCAAAGGAGACCTCCGGGAAATAAATTCTCTCCCCCTTCCTTCATCACTGTACATTTTTTGCCCCCCCCCCCATTCAGCGGAAGGATGGGAGGGGAGATGGTGTAGTTAGGCCTAGGGATCGGGAGAAGCTGATCACAAAGAATTTGACTCTCAAGAGAGAGAATCGACAAGCGTGTATGTGTGTAGAATATCATCCCCCATGAAGACCGATAAACTGCTAACGGTTTTATCTTTAATCGCTCGTAAATTGGTTTGGAAAACTTTGAACCTAAAGTAATTAACTGGCTAGGCAAGTCGGCACTTGACTATGATCTCTCTTGAAAAGTTTCTTCTATTTCTAAGGAACCTTTTGAAGTCTCATTTATTACTCCCTTGTTCCATTAGGATACTGAATGGTTGCCCTATAGTGTTGAATTCAATAATTCAAACCTAAAATATCCATCAATGGATGCTAAGTATCGAATTGGGAGCACTTACCAATGTTTCTTCCATTCTTTTTCGTACGTCCCCTATCCTCCAACCCATTTCGTTATTTACTACGGAAAAATCCATTGAAATGGATATACTTTTGGGCATCCCTCTATTAGCATTCTCCAAACGGTTTTCAGTCTCAAACTCCTTGATCCGAAAATTTCAACTTTACTCGTAAACACGAAAATATTCTTCACTCCCTTGAAAGTTCTTTTGTTATCAGGAAAAAAGGGAATACGTGTTTATAAAGGAAGTCAAAGAAAAACACCCCTTCAAACAAACCAACCAACCTTTTATTTTACCTTAAATTTTTATGATATCAGGCCACGTTTGTGTATAAACCCGGGGATGCTGTGTATCGTTTTCGTCCACTCTGGGAAGATGAATGCGTAGAAAGATGAGGGAAGGAGAAATTATGACGTGGTAGTCAGTTTCTTCTTTATTTCGCGTCGTCTTGTGGATAGGATAGATCGTGGTAGAAAACGAAGAATGATTCGTATGAACGTTAGAAAAAGAAAAGTCCTTTTCTGGATGCTGGGGATGCTGTTCCTTTTCATCTCGCCGCTCCACGGCCATGAATTATTTATCCGTTCCTATACGCGGAGAACTTCGACCGGAGACTGCTTCGACTCGGGCGCTTTCTCCTCCTACCGTGGGGGTCGCTCGGATCGTCCAATCGGAATCCTTACTTCTCAGGGAAAACTGGCGCGAGCGTGGTTTGAAACCTTTTCTCGAAACTCCGGACGTGGGCAGGATGAAGGCAAGGGGTAAGGAATAGGAGTGTTGTCCGTGGTGGATACTCCGAAGAATAGCCTGCTCGATAACTTCAAAAATTACGTATCTCGTCATTTCTTCGTTTTCCAGGAGTTTAATAATGAGAATAATTTTCATAAATTTTCTTGTTCTTGACAAGTTGGACCCGGCGTATTCTGTAAAGATAAGGAACTAGCTCATGAGAATTCAATGTTTTCAAAATATTGCGGAAGATCACCTTATCAGAAGTGGATCGTTTTAGTTTTTATGATAAAAGTCTCAAGTGTCGTACATGGACCTAGTACTTTTTTACGAAGTAGTACGTCAAATGTTTTCACGGAATTACTTCTCCTTTCCCCACTTATTTTCTTTCACGAGGCCTTGAAGGAAGGCTCGGCAGCCTTGAACCGAAGTAGGGTTAAATAAATCGATATATTTTCGAGATACGTATATCTTGCCGCGAGTATTGATCCTTTCCGGTTGCGTCTCGGGTTCGCGCCGGCGTGGGATCTTTTCTCGGGGCCCCAAAAGTTTGTTTCTGTTCGGCGGCGATAGGTGGCGTTGGGATGTCTGGCGTGGGAGGGGGGCGCTAATGTCGGTTCGTCGGCGGCAGTCAGCGGGTTATAGTCGAGGGGGAAATCGGTGGTCTCCTCTTGGGCGGGCCGTCGTAACGTTTCTACCGGTAAATCGTTGCCAGATGCTGCTTGGCTGGAATCCGACGGCTGCGGCCTCTGCCCCGCCGACGGCGCCCATGGTAGCCGTGCTCGGAAGCGCCGAGGCTGATCTTCTTATGGTCCACGGGTCCCATCCGGGCCCCGCGGGACTGCCCGCTGCCGCCCTGACCGACTGCTGCCTGCCACTCAGCCGCTTGATGAAAATGGAAATGGCCACCCAAACCTCCCTAGTGAGTAAAAATATATCCCTCATCCATACGTCTTTCTATGCGTTTCGTATATATGCCAGTAGGACATGGGTGGGGGGAGGATCTCCTCGTTCCATTCTTCCCCCCCCCCCTCTCTTCCGTAACAATCCTGTCTCATTCTGGAGGAAAGTCCCCCCTCTCTTCCTTTCCTCCCCATTTGTCCCGAGACACTCTACCACTGTCGAAGTATCAGCAGCTGTTTCTTCATTCTAGATGACAAATGGCAGTACCAGTACGAATCAATTTGAAATTAATTTGGGACAAAATATATCATTCTTATTTTAAATAACATCAATTTGATTAATTTTATCGTGAAGTCAACTTTACCCAATGTGGTTTCGGATGAAAGACACTCGCGAACTTTTCTAATTTTAAAACTTTTTTTTTTTCCTTCTACTAAACTTTCAACCTTTTAAATCTGTCCTTTCTTAAAAATATGAAAACCTCTAAACTCCGAAAAGGTATAGTTTTTGTGCTTATGCTCGGCTCACCTGTTGGTTCTTCGGAGATAAGCTTTCCCCGCCATACCATCCTCTCCGACGTTACTATACCAGTACCACTTCTTTCATCTCCGCTTTGGGCTTCCCTTTCTCTGACACCCGCCGTCGTGATTTTATAAAAGAACGTCAGTCTTCTTCTCTCTCTCTCTCCCTCCCTCCCCCCTTCCCGGTCCGGTCAGACGTATGTCCGAGTAAACGGTCAGCTTTATCTTAAACGCTCTGTCGAGCGAAGAAAATTTTCGGTCGGTGGTTAGAGAAGACTGTTCTTGTCGCGCGTCCTCGCTCTATGGAATGTTGTTTCCTTTCCCTTCCCTTAACTTTGTTCTTAACTTCCGGTTTTTGACTTGACGAGAAAACTTAGCTAGTCCCTGATAAAAAGAGCCATTTTTCTTGTAAGGTGCGCTGTCTAAGGGGGGGTCTTTGTAGACATTGTTAAATTTGAGCTGTGTTGCGTTGAAGACTTTGACAAGTTCAGTTGTTTTTTGATAAACGTTACAATGTCGAGTTTTTTAATCATTCTATAAGGTAAACTGTCTCTAAGTTTGAATCAAAGCGTAACTTTTTTGTCCAGAGCTTTGTTACTATCGGATTGTACTCCATTGCATAGCGTTCAAATGTAGCAATTTCCATTTGTCTTTTGGACTCTATCTCAAGAAACTTAAGGTTCTCATTTCTATTCCCGTATCATTTTATCCTTGTCTTTATTTCTTTCTTTCAATGAAGTGATAATAGCTTCTTTGAAATATTTCCTTTCTCCGTGATAAAAACGTTGAAATAAATGTGACGTCGTAAGGAAGGGAACTTATCTGCAAAACCTTTAATTAATCTGTCGATGTATCAAACCGATACGCGCTCAGTTAACAGCGTTTAATCGAAACTGTACCCTAAGATTAATAACGTTTTACGTCTCCCCCAAATTTTCGATATCAAAAGACTGCTATTACGTAAAAAAAAAATATGATTTATCTGAAAAACTTTTATCCGGGAATTTTTGTACGTTTTGATGATGACGTAAGTCAATCCACGTTGTAACCCTTAATACTCTGGAAGGGTTTGAAGAGGGTGTATTCTAAACACCCTTTTCTCTCTCTTTTACACCAATAATAGATAGCTGTATTCGGAGTATCTCTCTGGACATGATGTAGCAATTGCATCCCGTTTTTTCTTGTATCGGGGGCCAGCGATCGTCAGCTTCAGTCTGTAAGAGTAATTAGAACGTCGTTCTGCGTTCCTTTTCCCCGCGTTTTTTTTTTTCCGCGCCAAAATGGTCTTTTCCCTCCTTTCTGGAAAACTATATAAATTGGGTAATAAATGTTTAGCGGTTTGATAGCCTGGGACATTAGTGAGGAACGTTTCCCTTTTATTCTCCGATCTTCGAGGGGACGAGGTTGAACCGTTTTCCCGCGCTTAGAAAGCCAATATGTACCAAGGCTGAAAGGGTCAAATTCTTACCACGGTTTTCTCTCCTTCCCCCAATACCTATTCATTAACCGAAATTAGCTGAACAGACTGCACATTTGTTGTTTGACCCCTTCACTATCGTTTGGCAACTATAGCTCCCGAACGTTATATATTGGCAACCGGAAATAACCGAGATGTTATTGACTGTTCCCGTGAAAGATACTCGCGCAACCTCGTGTCAACCTTCGTAAGTATAAATTTCGCTACGGTTGCCGTCTGTCAAATGACAGTTTGCTGAAATGGTCCATGGGGTATAGAAGGGTTAGGGTCCATCATCGACATCCTAAAGATCGAATTAACTTCCATCCCGTTGACGTTTCTCTTTTATATCTTCAATTATTGTTACAATATCGCAACCTAATTTTTGTGTCTAGGTTCCTAGATATTGCAAATCGATATCAATTTTATAGAGGTTACCATAGACAAATTAAGTCAGTATTCCTCAAATTTAATCATGATTTTAAAATTATAAATTTCAAATTATTGTAAATAACCTTTTAAATTCCATCTTCTTTCTAAAACACTCTTTAAACGAAAGTTTACAGTCAACGTCCGGGTTGAGTTTAACATGGCGGCCATTGAAATCTTCAACCAAATATAACCATTCTCTATAGTGAACCAATAGTGCATTTATCCAACAAAAAGTAACTTATTTGGGCCCAATTTTTTCTTCTTTTACCCCCAGACTTTTTCAAACTCACTTCCCCCATCTCTTCTATTTCCTACAGAGAGGTCTCATCAGGTTTACATTAAGCCACTATACTCCCTCACTTCTTTTTATTTCGTGAATCCCCTTGAGCGAAGGAGCGCCCAACATCTAACCGTTGTTCCGTTCAGCTATAGTTCCCCCATCCCTCTATTTCTGGTCCACGGTTCGTTCTCCCAGCTTCTCCCAATCCGTCGCTCTTCCTTCTTCTCCCTTGTCTTCGAGTCCCCTTCGGAAAAACGAGCGCTACAAAAAACCCTACGGTTCGTAGCTAGTTTCATCGACAAATTTGGTCCACCACAGCAACTAGAAAACAATTTTGTTGTTTTTGTGAAGTGGGGGATGAGGATGGTGAGGGGGGGGGGTTGGCAGTGAGGATATAATTCATCCCACCCCTTCCCTAGAATGGATGGAAAAATCGGTTCTTTTTTTTTTTTTAGTTTTTGGTAGATTGGTAGAAGAAGGTTGTCCTCTCTACAAGGGGCCTCGCTCGCTACTCTCTGGTATATCGAGTAATCTTTGCACTGGTGTTTGGTCATTAACGGCGTGATTAGGCCTAACGACTCTTCCACGTTTTACCCCCCCCCCGGTCCGTTTTCGTAGCGTAGCAGCGCCCTCAAGCGCCGAAACCCCGCGCTGCTATCTTCTCCGCAACACCCTGGAGGTCTCGAGCCTACCACGTTGCTAGTTCCCAATCAAACCTGACATCTTATTGAAAAAACTGCGTGCTTTAGGCCTTGGTTGCTGCTGGTGCTGGGGTACGTACCCTTGTGTGGTAAGCGAAAAGAAGGTTTTCGCTTTTTCGACACGATCCCTCTATTGTCCCCCGATAATGCGTGATTTGCCCCGAGCCTCTTATTAAATGTATGGGCAAAACGTGCTCCGTTTATGCTTCTACTATCCAAGAAGAACAAGCTCGGCTTCTATTGATGCCCCTCAGGAGCAAATGGATTTGTGTTATAGCGCGCGAGCCAGGATTCAAGTGATAATGATACACTTTTCGAGGATCAAGATTTTCTGTTTATTTATGATGGAAATAATAGTTGTCAAAATACAACGCAAACAAAAAATATTTTTTGGTTGTTAGTGAATCATTTCTCAAAAGATAGTTTCAACTTGCTGACTTGGCTTTTGTGTATGTCGTTCTATGACAAAGATAAAAAATTATCTACCTAAGGTTTCTAAACACCTTATAAATATTCATCACATGATAAAATTTTTAATCTATCACTTGCTAGCCTGTTACAACTTACACAACAAAAGCCATTCTTGTTGATACCTGTAAATAGTTAGGTTCCTTTGGGAATTTATCATGATGTTCACGGAAGCGTATGAAGTCTAATGCAGAGTCAAAGTAAATACCCGTACCTGAATTATATTTTAAACTTTTGAAAAATACGTTTTAAATATTCCTTATATAAAAGCGCGTTTCCCCTACTTTTAAATATTCAAGAAAATTCTTCTAAATTACAATACTATCCGAGTTTATACTTATTTCTGTACCGTTAACTCCTCCCATATCTTTTAGAATTGTTAATTCGACCATTTTCTGTTAGAAATTCTAAAGGACAGCCTCGGGTTTGCCTCCGAGAAAGGAGGATTTAAGAGATGCGCGCGCATCCTTTATCTTTTCCGTTAGAGTTCGGTAATAATTAAACGTTCATTGGTCTTTCGGAATTTGCGAAATTTTAATTTTCAAAGGAACATTGCGATTTGTTGGATATTTCTGGGTGATGAAACACCTGGCAGTGAGAGATAAGTTTACCTTTAGACCTAGTTACCTTTTATTTTAGTGCCAGGAGAAGTTGTCCAGGGCTATCTTTCATCTCCAGTAAGGCATATTTAAATACTATTGAAGTTTAACCTTAAAATTTAATGCATTAACGGGTAATACTTTTCCACGTGAATTAAACAGTCCCCCCCCCGTATGCTCGTGCATTTTCGAATTGGTTCGTTCACTCTGCTAACACGAATAGAGAAATATGCTCAAGTGGATGTTGTTTCTATATCAATTGCCGTTTAAGAATGTTCCGCCATCGTAACTCTTATCCAGTTCAGTTTAACACCATGGATAGATAGATGTAGACTGAATTGGAGAGGTGGGTATGAAGGAATTATGAGTATGGTATATTGAAACTTCAACCTTTAAATGGGTAAAGAATAACATAGAGAACCGTAATAATCCATGATAAATTCGACGTTTTCGTAGAATGTAACGTGACTTATAAAGTATGGTGGATATACGGTATAGAGATGGCGAGAGATTTGGGCGCGAAAGTCGAAAGAGATCTCTGGGAAACATTTTCTCCCCTCTCTCTCTAGTTCTCTCTTCGTTTCGCTCGTTATCCTCTTTGTATTAAACCTACTTAACCGGGTCTGCTCGGAATTTCATTACTAGAGCTTCAAAGGGCAGCCGCCCACCATGAGCCGCTCAGCCTCCTAACATCCCCCCCTCTCTCTCTTATAGTTTTCTTCTCGTTTTGATTCCAGTATAGGGAAAAGAGTGGGGATGGGGATGGGGTGTTCCGTACATGGCTTATTAGAGCCGGGTGGTGCTCCCACTACTACTACTGCGACTTCTCTCTTCTCCCCCGCGACACTGCGGGGCGAAATGAAGCGGCAGAAGTCGATGCTTTATTTACCTTTTAGACAACTTCTCATTCGTCCTTACATCCCATATTTTATTCAACAGTTTCTCTGTTTTCCAGAAAAGTAGGAAAGATATGGAGAGTCTGTTAGTTCTTGGTGTTCTTCGGATGTACACCCCCGAAAAGGGTGCATGCAGAAACGCCACCCGCTCCCTCCCTGTGGTGGTATTTCGAAAATGACGCGTGATCCGAATGGTGGTGGTGCACGGTGGGTTGGTAGGGTTATACTGTAGCTTGATTTTTACTCTGGTTTATATACTGTATTCTTTGGCTAGTAATTTCGTCTCATTTCGAGAATTCATTTGATATTACGCTTTAAAATAAGTTGATTTTATGAGATAGAGGTTGAGATGGTCTGTTGTGTACGCATCGCATCTCGTGCGCTACCGAGTCACGTGGCATAACGCGCGCAATTTCAGATTCATCAACAGAGGTTTAACGAATCTTTGTGTATTTACAAAGCTCGCGAAATTAACAAAAATTTTAAAAAAAAAATCATATTTACCTAAGCTCTTTTATGAATAAAGTTTTCGACGTGGGACAGATTATGGACAGCTTTAATGTTTGACAATTTAAGTAAATTGTATGTAAAAGGGTTATGGCAAACTAAGACTGACCCATAACATAACCTCATTCCGCCGCCAATCCCCCCTCTTTAGGCTTTCCCTTCTCGCATAAATTGCATTTGATTTTCTTACTCTTAGCGACCAGAGAGAATACTCGGTTGCAACCTAAGTTTTGAATCAAAATAACGTAGGGAGATATGATTTTGTGGTAGAATTTTACGACCAATTCAAGATTGTAACGCCTGGACTCTTTCCATCTAGAGCGAGCAAAGTGTATTAGTTTTGCGTCACATACATATCTGTTAGAAAGCTGTGTTCCGGCGGAGCTAACTTTGTACTAGTCTTATCTCTCTCTCTCTCTCGCCTATGAATAAACATTAGTGTTTATCCGTTCGTATCTTGCATCTCATAAGTATACGTCACTCCTTTAAGGTCATAATATTACATACCATGAATATATTTAATTGTCTCGAGAATATTACTTTGTCGTTTATTTATAACTATGGACGCCAAATTTAGTACATTATTTTTTTAGTTTTAGTTTTACGTGTATTATACCTGACCTGTACGTTGAAAATTAATATTAGTTTCCTATGGGATAGTTTTTTTTCTAGTTGACACGCCCTTTAGACAAAATCTTAATTAACTATTTTTTCTACCTACAACTCTTTTTGACTGATTACAATAGAAAAAATATTGTACGAAAAAGCCCTTTTTTAATACCGTGAAATACGTTCGAAGGAGTTTCCTTCGGTACACTATAAACCGTTTACGATGTTTACTAAGTAGTCCGGAAATTTGCAATTCCTGTCTTGGGCCACCTTAATAACTAAATTATAGTTATACTTATGCTTAGATGGTTATTACCCGTCCATACGTGATCGACTACTTCGATATATGTTCAAAGAAATCTAGTTCCTTACATTATACTTGGAGAATTGTTAGTCCATCCCAGATTCGGTTCCTTTTTCGTCTCAGAAGTCCGATAACTATTTAAGCGTGACCTTTATCCCATTGCATATTCTGAACGAAATGGTATACAGCACCGTCCGTGTTTTGCTTACTACTCTCCGCACGATTTTAATTAAATCGGGAGATTTCCCCCGTTAGTTCCCCTTTGTATTTCTTTTCTAGCGGAATTCATTGTTTTTTCCTTTCCCTGTGCTACTCCCCCTCCCCCGCCTTGGCTCTCGTAAGCTCACCAGCACTCGACACCCTCTGGAGTAAACCTAGAGCGTACGGAAGCCGTCCGGATCTCTTTTTAACCGACTTCCTGGCCAGTTCCAGGAGAAAACCCTTCTTTTTCGAGTAGCTACTCCGTACCAAGCTGAGCTCTGGAGCGTTCCTAGATTAGTTAGAACTGGCGACGGCGATATAGGTTCGTCATCTTTGGAATGCCACTGAGGTTTCGTTTTGTCACCCCTTTTTTCTCACGTAACCTAAGGTGTAACCTTGTATCATCTCCTGGTGTTATTAAGGTTTGGTACAGCGGAGGGATCTCCCGCGTTTTACCAAGATTTTTCTTCACTGACCATCATTAATTACTTTTATCATTAAATACTAGTAAGTTGGCGCTAAACTTAACTTTATCAACCGTAAAAAAGTATTTCCTAGCGCGTGTTGTAGCTAGGCCAACGTTTTGCGTTTTGGCTCCAAAAAAAGAGGCTCTTTTTGCAAATGAAAAATGTAGAGTATAAAAGCCAACTTCCAGGCTGAAACGTACTAGTGTGTTTTCTCATAGCCCCTGTAGAAATGTTTTCTCTGCTGCACGACCGTGCTTTAGAAAATATTTGTTAGTAAAATTAATATTTATAGAGCTATGGTTATTAATATAATTAGTTAGTTTAAATTAATTTCTGATCATTTTTTCATAACTTAGCTAATTTTCGAGGTTTCCCTGCGATTAGATTATCATTGGTTAAATCTATTTTTGGCCTATTTTTCCCAATTTTTATTACGAAATAATTTACCAATTCCTGAGGTTTTCCTGAAATTGGATTATCATTGGTTTAGTCTATTTTTGGCCTATTTTTCTCCCTTTTTATTACGAAATAATTGACCTATTCCTGAAATATATCATGTAATTGGTTTGAAGTAGGGGTGTAGGTACCTCGTTCATCGCGTCCTTTTCTTATCTTAATTAAAAGCCGACTTCCAACGACACTTCTCCATTTACCAGTCATTCCCATTTTATAGCCCTGTCGTGGAAACGCAGTAACGGCGAGTGTATTATTACTAAAAATTATCGATATTCGATTTTTCAATTTCTTCGTCTATAAAGGCGTCGGGGGAAGCTGGAGGAATAACCGGGAAATGGAAATTTCGATACTCTTTTATATAACTGTGCGTCCTGACCCCCTCCTACCCCCCCCCCCGGGCACCTACTCTACGGCTTATTTTAGGGGGTAAAAAGGGGAATCCAAAAGGCCATCCTCCAAACTTTCAGGGTATACAACCTTGGAGTAAACAATCGAGGGGGTTCCCAAGACCTAGGCTTTGGGGAAATATTTAATTGAGCAGATACATTTAATTCTTGTCTTGTTACTATTTCGAAAACGAAGTCCCCATCTTTTTGGTGGATATAAGTTCTATCTTCATATTAAACTTCCCTAGTTAGTTTCTCCAACATTTTAGTACTGTAGTGGTAAGAAGACCATTTTTCTGGAGGTTTTTTCTTCTCCGATTCTCAAAGTGTGTATTTGCCTGATCCAGTTCCATCTTTTGAATCTTATCGAAGTCATTGCGGGAAGGAGAGAGAAAATAGAGCGCGGAGAAGCAAAGACAATCCCACCCTTTTAACTTGCCACACGATGTTTCAAATAAATTGAACCTCCCGGATGAGGATGAGAATCTCTGTACCTTTCAGCGACTATATAAGATGAAGCTTGATGCAGAGATTTTTCCAGGAGGAAAAAAAGTGGGAGTAGGTTATTCTGGGAGAGAAATAGTCTCTCGGTACTGCTAGCTGTGGAGGAACACTTAAGGAAGTGTTTGGTATATCTCCATCCATTTCCAGAAGAGTTTTTTTTTTAACTCCTCTTCCCTATATAGAGGAACTGGGATTTTGTGTCCGTATACGACCACCTTTAATGCGAGCGGCGAACTCGGGGAGCTAATGGTAGCCATGCTCGTATATATTGTATTTTTCTTTTTCTTGGTGTTTTTGGAGTACGTTGCGAGTACTGATCTAACCCAAACGCTTCTCTTACGGGGTCTTGGGTCGGAAGTACAGTCTTTAGGAGGCGCCAATGTCGTTTGTTTTGGTCCGCCACATTGTCCAAGTGGGTCGCGCGCGGTGTCGAGTCCCGTTCCATGACTATCCCTATATACTTCTTCCTTTTTTCTTTTCTTTGGAGGGGGTGAACGAATGGTTTGGTTGCTATGTTTCGAAAGAAACGTTGTAAATTTACTACTACTATTCCCTTTTATCTGGTACTGGTTAGTTCAAGGCGAGACTTCAATATGGTTTAAAGTATTCTGTGTTGGGTTTGTAAGGTAACGCCGATTGGTTTTAAATGTTTGTTATTTTTCTGAAGATAAGTATATGTAGTACGCGTTCTATAGCCGCGATTAACTATAGAAATTCAATTATACTTGTTCTAATTTACATTAAGATATTTCCGTTTTAAACTTCGAACTTAGGGAAAACTCGAGATGAAATCTACTTGGCCACATTTCTTGACCATGGTCCATTTCGTGGGAAGGGGACCTCTCTCTTTCTTTACTGTTAAAAGTGGGTAAATCGCATCTATATATACGGATTCGAAATCTCATCTATAGTTCTCCCCTTTGGAGGGAAGAGGGAATTTTTTTTCTAATTCCTTATCTTTTCTTAAGGCTTTTCCGTTGTTTTCCTGGCCTGGCACGTCTCAAGAAACGACTAAAGGGGGGAGAAATGAGAGCATCCCCCCGTTTCCATAGCTTTTCTACACACTTGTGTTTAACTGTAGTTTGTCCATTGAACAAAAACAAATAGGGTAGAAGGCCCAAGAGAGTAGTACACTTCTAAACAGCAAATCCATATTTCTTCATTCTGCTCTCTTACATGAACGTAATCATTTTTCTCCCTTAATAGTTGCGCATCCCAAAACCCTAGACCCATTATAAAACTTTGTGGAACATGAAAAATATAATTATACAATGAATATTCAAGTGTTATTGTAAAATTAGATGCTTATTTTCACAATAACAAGAAAATGCCTTCAAAATTTCATCATGCATAATGAAAAAACATTCACGTCGAGTTCCATTTTGGTATGAGTTGGTGAAAATTTTATTTTTTATAATAGCACTTCCCAGTAACCTTCTGGGCTGAGTTGGTCTAGTTCCTGCCATTTTTAAATCGAAAATTTTTGCTAGTGGGAACGAAACCAAGGGAAACTGTTCTCCATAAGTGTATGGCAAATATTATCAGGCCGTAAGGTTCTTGGAAAATAGGGAGAGATTTTTTTTATTAGAGGGAAGGTTGGGGGGCATAATATTGAGTAAGCCTTCGTGAACCTTATGCCTTGTTTCAAAATCTCGCTGGGCGAAACTAATCGATCATTAGTTACCTCGTTTAATTTCTCCAAACACGTCGCAATACCATTATTACTGATGGCTATACCATGACCGCGTCCTGTATGTTACGTACAAAAAAATGGGGGTCATCAATTAAAACTAACCTTATTTTCCCGGCTATATTTCTTAATGGTGAGCGAGCACCGTGTGTGGGGGGAAACCTCTCCCATGAACCAATAAAGTTTGCGGAATTATAACAAAAATTATTATTTTTTTTCGATTTCTATGTTTTTTGTTTTTGGATGATACTCAAGGGGCCCCAGGGTGGACCAATATAGTGTTCCAAAAATGGTGATAGTGAAGTACATTGGGTTCCATGGGCCATACCATATAGAACGCTTTTTAAACGTCTCAATTACCGAGAAATTACAAAATTTTCAATTAAGGTTAGGGGAAGTTACAAGTTTTTAATTGTTGGCCTTATCTTTTCTCCCAACTCCCCCTTTTTTGTATTCTGTTTAAATGACAAACCATTCCGGGAAGTTTTAATCTACAATATGCAAATTACTAACACCGGTAATTAAAATAAGCAACGCTAAGCTCATTTCTCCAACAAAATGAAGGTGATCTTTTGCTTTTCACCCACTCGCTGCCTTTAATATAGCTAGGCAAAATATCGAACGTTTATTTGGTTTATAAACTAAATGAGCTTTTTTCTTTCTTCTTTCCGAATGGAGTCCCCCTTCTTACACGGGCACGACATTATAGGGTCTACGTGAGGCTATTTAATATCGTATTTGCCAGGTTAGAGAGAGAGAGCTGGAGCTGGCCTGGCCGTTTCAACCCCGTTTGTCCGGTGCATGGTGGTGTATGGAAGGGGTTTTTCGTTCTTTGATCTCGAGATTCGAAGGTCTTTCGGCCTCACGCGTCCGTCCGTCCGTCGCTTTCAACTCTAGCGGCTCTCGAGTCAATTCGGATCACGTGCATCAAAACGAGGCCGATTAGGCGATTGGGCCAGGAAGGTGGATCGACCACGCCCTAGCTGCCACCGGGGAGATCCCCTTTTAACCAGCTATAAAACCCCTTCCTTCCACCGCCACTACCACCTTTACCCGCTCTTGGTTAGCTCAAACATTGAACCGCTTTTACCGTTATTTCAAACACTGTTTCTTATACCCAATTTTTTTTCTATCCCGAAGTAAATGCCTGTCCGACGTAATTTGCGGTCGAAAGTACCTCCAAACCCTCTCCAACTCTCTCTCTTTTTCTTTTACCTTTTTTTCCTCCCTCATTAAAAGAACGTTGATTAGTTGGCCCCGAAATATCCTTCAAATTCCACCCTAAGTCGTAAATCTTCCAAGGTACTTGTGTTAAAAAGTTAGCCGTAGATTTTCGAAAATTGGAAAGGTATTGCCGTACGCAGTACCTGAGGATAATTAATTTCATTTTAATTACCTTGATATGTTCTAATGCGAAATTATTTGTCGATGGTTCAAGAATTGAATGAAATTCTCTCCTCGTCATTTTGCTGAGTAGACCAGGTCTACTTAGCAAAGTGTTAAGTCGAGCCCGTTCTTTACAAATGGATGCTTGCTTGGCAAAACCTACGAAAACAAATCATTGGATGGTTTGAAAATTTAAAACCTAACGGGGACGCGTCGCTTTTGAAGGACTCTCCAATTCTCTGACCCCGAATGGGATGACGAGGACCCTAGCAGAGCGAGAGAGAGAGAAATCTACTTTTCTATCAGAAGTATATTAAGTTGAAGTAATTTTAAAGAACAAGGAAATTAATTCACATACCCATATATCGTGATTTCAAGTTAATTTCTTTTCAATTTTTAGTAGACAGTCGAAAAGGGGGTTTCTCCTTTGGAATTTTAAAGTTTACATCTCCGCGTATTATAACGTACCGGGCTTTTTCGGTTATAAATGGGAGCGCGGTTTCCCTAGCCTTTGAACTCCATTGTTATTAAAGCGTGACTCAAAGTTACGGTAAATGCGCGCAGAAGTGGCCTATCTGCCCTGAAATATAAAGTATGATTCTGTCACCGCTCTTCGGTTATTTTTCAATCGTATTATTGGAGCGTATTAAGCTAAATGTCGCCCATTTGACTGCTTGCTAAAGGACGCGGGGGCCCCTGACTTTCCCGCCTAAAAATGTCCGCGCCTTTTCTCGAAAAGCTCGCGCTCTTTCTCTCTGTTTATGCTTATTCCGAACTAATAACTCTGGGCTCTATTTAGTTGGCAGGGCTTTTCTGGCATTTGAGCGATGATATCCGTTCCGCGAGTCCCCGTACTTTGAACTAAAAGGCAACCCTCCGGTTTCCAAAGTGTTATTGTTTATGGGGAATTAACATTGGGTGCCGTATCTCCATATAGGTTTATTCGCGGTATAGTGATGAATGAAGATGCGTTTCGGGTGGAAAAATGGAAATAAGGATTAATACCACCCCCGTTTTTGGTGGTGGCTTTAACATTAAATAAAGCAATGCGAACTAAACCTAAATATGAATATTTTGAATCGCGTTATGAATATTAAATAGAGGTTCGTTTAAATGTCTTATTTTGTATCAAAGCTTCCGCTAAATCATTATTCTTTCGAGTATTTAAGTTAATTCGCGCGTTCCATAGTTTCTGGCATTCATTCCACGACGTCCGCCGTTTTAATTTGAATTGATAATTACCAGTCGTGATAAATTTGTAAGAGAATATATACCCTTCCCGGCATTCCTTTCCATCTCTCTCTGTCTCTCCACTCTTCTTAGGAAATTATTCCTCCCAACCTCATTTTAGTAAACAGAAAAAGGTTATTGCATGTAGTAGCTTACATCGAAGATATTAAGCCTAATAGACCATTTCATTAATTGCATTGTGGAAAAACAACACACATGGATGGGGTCGCCATTTCGAGTTATTTCCCTCGTGATGCAGCTCGAGTTCACTACACTCGGAGAACTACCTCTAGCGGCGGTTCTTGGCGCGAGGGAATAACCCAAGATGGTTATCTCCCCCGCCGATATGCAGGTGTTTGTGTTTCTCGTAAGGAATTCGTGAAATAGTCTATTGACGATGCTACAACCCTTCTAGAGTCATCCGACTTCTGATGTACCCTATTGGTGATTTTTCTAGAGAATTATTTTATTGTTATATGGTTATCTTATCGTTTGCACGTGCAATGGTTGGGGGGGGGATAGGATAAAGTGTATAGTTTCTGTTAAATCGAAAATGCTGTTGCAGCTAGGAAGGCTCGAGTTTGGGTTCGTTGCGCTCAAGGGGGAATCAACTTAGGGATCGAATAGAGTAGTGTATACCCGGCCTGGGTTTTAACCCATTGGGTCTCTCTATAGAATAGAATGGAGTGATTAGAATTATAATATAGCAGTCTCTCTCTCTTATCCGCTTTTCGAGCTTCTCTCTCTCTCTCTCTCTCTCAACCTCCCTTTCGATTGTGTTTTGATCCAAAACACAATCGAATACCGAATACATATCCTTTGATTTCACTCTCTCTCACTCTCCATCCCTGTTTGTTTACACTTGATAAATATTTAACAAACACGTACTTATTTATGAATATATACGACATTGAATTATTCAAAAATCTACTTTTATTTCTCTGTTGTTGTGGGGTATTTGGGGGGATGTATTAGTCCGCTCCAGATTAAGGTGTGATATTTTGGTGGAAAAGTCAAGAGAATACATTTGTTTTGTGTTTAAGGAAAGGCATTCCATTATAGGTATTAAATTTTAAATCACTTCGACACCCAAACTAGTTTGATTACAACAACTTTGGTGTTTTCCAAGCTGCTCAGAGACTATAATATGGTAAAATTTTTAATTCAGATCGATGTTAACAAATGGGAAGTATGGTTTATAATTTAAATAGTTAAATAAAATAAGTTTGAAGATGTTTTTGAATTATTCAAACTTCGCTGCTATGAAATGTACCGAATTTACAAAATGCTAATGTTTGTCGTTTGAAATTTTCTATTATATTTACTTTTCTTTGATTTCAAAAATAGATATAGTCGAGTTTAAAGTGTCAGTTGGACTCTCAACCTCTATCTTCTTTTGTTTGTGTAAGAAAAGATAAGCTTGGACCTCGACCCTCGATTCCCTAAAAACCCCCTTCGGTTCTATTCAATCGCAGGGGGGGCGTGGATGGAACCGTAAATAATTTTAGCCTTGAGTTCAAGTTCCATTATTGGGGAAACCCCCCTCACTCACTCCACCCCAGAAAATGGGGTATACTGTTTGAAGGGAAACAAGTTTAGCTAAACAATAAAGTAACCTACGTCACATGTCATGTAGATGTTGGGGAAAACTTTCTCAAACCCCACGGGCCCGGTCAAAATTCATTTTAAACGTGTCACTGTAGTTGCGAGGAGGTCGGCGTGGTCCATCTTTTTCAAGCTGTAATTTTTTCTTGAAAGGCTAGAAAAAGAAAAAGTTTGAGATAGGCCTAGGCTTAGTGAAATTTGTGCGGTTTTTTATTTTTGATTTGGTTTCAACTATTTATTATGGTGAGTGAAACATTAAACTATAATTTGACAATAATTTTAAATAAGTTAGGAGGAACTTGCGTGGGTCTAACGTTTTTTGTAACAAATTTTGGGAAAGGTAGACCACGTTTTTTGTCCTTAGAGTTAGAACTTAGAAGTAGGGAATATGACGGGTGACCTTCCCTTTGTTTTATGATATAATTTGATAAAAATATTTTTGGGGGATAAAATAATGTTAAAATGGAACATTAAAAATAAAAAGATTTCGTTGTCAACGTTTCTACGAATATGAAAATACCAAAAAGGAGCTTTTTAAAAATTTTGACGCCGACCTTAAGTGTTGTTTTGATAAATAATCCTAATATTTACGCATTTTGTGTTTTTAGGAAATGAAAGTAAACTGGGCAACATCGCCGGGCAATACGCCAAAACAAGACACCAGTAGTAAGTCACTTTTGCATCTCTCTCTCTCTCTCTTTTTATTTATTTTTGTGTGTTGGTGTATTTTTGCTTTTAATGGCAAATGGAACCATCGAAAAGATCTAGAACACTCCCATTTACGCTTGACGTTATAATTTCGTTATAAAGTCACAAAATCTTGCGTCGAAATAAAGGGGGGGGGGTATAAAAGAATATGCCCGAGGGGATAACCACTCGCTTCAGGTTCAATGCGCACACGGAATACGGATTACGCGTAATTAGTATAGCACTGTCATGCGTAGAATTTTCTGGAGAGTCCAAGACGCGGAGTGAGTGAGTAGCCCCTCGGGCAAACTGAGCTAACCAAAATGTGGGGTTCTATACTCTACTCCCCGATAATGTCTCCTAAAATCAAATCTATTTTGGCCCCTTTTGCAAAAATAACTGGCGCATGCATTAAAGTTTAGACGGACATAAATAGAAACCCAACATATGAAGTTAAATACCTTAATTAGTATTTATTAATTTTGTAAAAGAGTTTTGTGGAAATCGGTAGATTATCAGAGATTTTAAGTACTACCTTTTGATCGTGATTATGAATCGTTCCGCTTTTATTTCAAGTTATGGACTTTTACTTAGTCAAATAAGGGTCCTATTTTCAATGGACCACCTTGGCTATTTAGTTTAAGTACCTAAGAGGGTGGATTGGAGGGAGAGAGTTTTATATTTCCGTTTGAAACTGGGGTTATCCGTCATCGGAAGGCACGTACTTTTCCGAGACTACCGTACCGGCGATAGAGCCACTCTTTTGCCGCTTGCCCACTAAATCTTTCCCCCGGTGAAGCGGCCTCAAAATGCTTTTTAAAATACTCACGCTGTATAGGCCGTTCCAATCTTAATCCCGAGCTGCTTTCGGTGTTCACCTTCTCTCTCTTAAAAAAATAATTTATTCTTACCATAAAATCTCGAGCCATTCACGCGCTAAATCATCTATAAATGTTTTTAAAGGCGGAATAACGGGGATTTTTTCAACTACAATTTCAGAAATAAATAAACCCGAGGTTCTCAAAGTTGACCGTACTCGTTAGGACTATTTTCAGGTGTTCTAAGGTGCTAAAATTATAAGTAGTATATTTTAGAATGGGAAAAATTAAATTTTTTAAGGCAAGTTGAAAGGATTGAAGTATTCGGTTTAATATATTTCTGAACATTACGTTTATAACTTTCTGCTTAAAACCATTTACTGCAAGCTGTGTGGAGGTACAGGGAATTTAAGGTATTAAGAACTAGAAGCTAGAGGTTTTTCTGTCCGCTGCTGGTAGTAACGTCGTTCTTTCAATATAATATAGTCAAGAGTCAGTATGCGGATGGGGGGGGGGCATTTTGACGCCTAATGGATACTAAACAGCGAATATCGCGTGATCACCTACGTAAAGGACTAGCTACACTATTATGCAAAAAAATACTAGCCCATATGAAAGTGTGTGTACAGGGTGTTTCTGCAAGATTTGTAAGAAATTATGTTACGTGTTCTTTGGGCGATTTTAGAGTGAAAAAGTTTCTGTGATTCGGGTGAAGGATGTTTAAGTGTTTTCATGGATGACCCACTATGTTTAACTTTAAAACACTTTCCCCTCGATTTCATCCCCCTTAATTTCTGAACAGAACTTTGAGAATCACCCTGTATAGAACTTTTTACGAAATGAGTATTGAAAATCCTATGGGATAAAATGGTTATTAGATTCACTTTTTTTTTAAATATACCTTACCAAGTTCTATATTGAATTTAATCATATTTTATACGCGTGTATGGTAATTAAATTATGCAAATTGTAAAAGCACGATGTAGGTAGTTAAGAATATTAATTTTTTTAAGTTTTTGTAACTTTGAAACTTATTCAGGATTAATTATGGGTTATATTTCATGAATTTACAATGAGGGGTAAACCGCTCGTGAAAGTTGGTAATGACGTATGTAAGTGTGTACACAATGTATCATTGACTGTACTAATGGTATTAAAGCCTTACACTTGCAAGGGGTTTATGCAATATGGCGTGTTTGGAATACGTAATTGGCTGTTTATTAATAATAATGACGTAATCGAACAGTTCTATAGGCGGGAATAAAAACAGCTGGTTGAAATCTCGCCAAACAGGCGATTTTTCTCGTGTATGTGGTGCAATTGTGGCCGTTGTTGGACGGTTTTTAAGGACACTGGTTAGTTCCAAAAGGAAGGAAACGAATTTACTAAGGTTGCTTGCCATCCCAGCTATTTATTTTATTAAAATAATTAACCCTTGTCGGCGCCAAAATTCTTAAAAACTTTTGCTTGTATCAACTGAAAATTTTTCATGCTAACATTAATTTGGTGTCCCTGCCCACATTGTGTTTACCAAAACCCTAGTGTCCCGTCCACTATTAATGTCAAGCATAGTCTTAACTTTTATGTTGAATTTTACGGTTAAAATAGTATACTTTTAAACCGTTAATCATAAAGTTTAGCGGAAGAACTTAACATTTAAATTGTTTAGTTTCGGGGTCAGCCACTTTAAAACTGTACCTCTTATTTCAACTAGAGTATGCAGTGTATTTAAAGCTATATCTTACTCTAGAAATATCAGGGTTCGGGTTGTTTAGCTTAATTAGTGTGTGTGGTTTACTAAGGAGACCAACTGTTAACTTTGAGAAGCCGTAACGAGAAATTCGCGTGGCGTTTCTTTATGTGTGTGTCTTAGTGTAGCCGTCATATTTTAAGAACGTATCGGGGTCGGATATTCGCCACATAATATTTTGTAAAATTATAAATATCAGGATATTTGGATAAACCCTCGGAAATTGGAGAATATTGAATCACCCCTTCTGGCATGTTTTCTAGTATGTACCGTGATGTTATCGTAGGGTTTTTAAGCTAGTGTCCAACCCCTTTTAGCACGTGTTAAGAAAAGAGGCAGCTTGTATTCTCTCGTCAGATGAGGGGAAAATCATCTTTGAATTAACCTGGTGGCAAACTCCCTCCCGCATCTCCCTGTATATTTAATGTTTATGGAAAGCGTATTCTGTCTCCGCGAGTCCCCCCATCCTCGCTCTCCTGGTCCCCCCTTTCAGTTTTTCTTTTGTGTTGCTAATTTCTCGGCGTTCGTGGAGTTTTCCATATTTATCTTTCACTATAGCGAGAGAAAAGTAAAAGCGGAACGCGGCTTGACTCCCTTTTGTTCCTTTCCTCAGGTGCGCGAAAGGGACACGAGAATATTTGGGTACGGGTGGGAATGAGAATAATTGTTACCTTGTCCACTCTCTCGCGGATGAATACGTAGAAACCCGGGGTATAAACACGCTCCAATTCAGGGTTGTCGCCTTCCCGCCTTAATTTCTATTCAATCCTGGCTGACTGGACACGTGTTAAACGCGACCAAACATTGTTTATGGCGTAAATATGAAAAGTTTTTCGCCAGTGCGCGCTCGAGGACGACGCCTCGAGCTATGCAACCAGCCACTGTATGATTTTTTCCCGCTCAAATTCCGCGGTTTCGCGCCAAAAGAATAGACAATTTTCGGTAAATGAAGCTTGGAAATATTTCTAACGTAAGAAGAGAGAAAAAAAAAAGAAAATTTGGCGCCTTTTTCTTTTGTTTAAAATCTTGCCTGTTCTCGGAAAATTAGGGAAAAGTAATTTCTCATTCCAGACCTTCGTTTGAAAGAATGGAGAAATTTTATTATTATTTTTTTAGGTTTATTGATATTCAAATTAAGAGATTCTTAGAAGTAAGTTTTAAGAAGCGCGCCGTTAACGTAATTGTTTTGTTGTTTTATGTTATTTACTTGTGAGGGGCTGATCACTCTCAAGCACTGTTCAAAAATATGACGAGTAACTGCCCCTTGTTTGAAGGTGAAATATTTTAAAGGGATAGTGGAGTGGCACTTGTTTAAATACTTCAAAGTGGTAACGATACTTGCTAGTTGAATTTGTCTCTGGTGAATATTGAACTCCAAACCAATATTATTGGACAACTTGACTCTATTCTTGCATACACCTTTTCTTCTTTCCTTGCAAAAAAAAAACGTGAAAAAAAACTTAACCCTCCATTGTTTCCCGTCATAAATTAATCCCTAAATTTCGGAAGCTCGTTTCTGAACACGTTTTCCCGGCCCTGTTTAGTTTTGGGTTATTGCGCTACAATGGGAATATAGTTGGAGAGAGTAGAAAATCCGGGCCCCCTATGAGAGTACTGTACCCTATAGCAGCACCGTTTTTCGATAATCGCCTTTAAAAGTAAAACTCTCCCGTTTAATAGCGAGCGACGCCTGCTCCAGAATGCTTAATCTCGATTCCGAGCAATTACGAACGCTTATTTCTGTCCAGGGTGCCCTCGAAATGACACACGAACATTTGGGGGGGGGGGGTGGAAGTAAGCTTGACCAAACCGAATAAAAAAATCGCGTGCATGCTCCGCTCGGTTTTATTTCGAAATCTTTCCGCCGAATCCCGCTATGTTTCTCTTGAATTTTAATGAACATATTGGACCGGCGTAGTTTATATCTAAATACCAGCTGAGTGGCCTTTTCTATTTGGTACAATCTCGTTATGAAAATGTGTAATTATGTTTAATTTACATCTCGAAGCTTTGAGAGTTTAGCCCAACTTAATTGATAACCGAGTTGCATTGGTGTTGGGGTGATAGGGTATGGAGGCAAGGGGAGATATATGAGGCTCGCACTCGCTTTCTTCCGGTTTATCCGTATTCACAGGGTGTTCCAGAACGAAACGACCAAGCAAAGAAGGGTTTGCAAAAAAATAGCTTCCCCCCCTTCAGTTTAATTAAAGCTACCTATTGTCGGCTGCTCCCTTATTCTTCGAAGTGTGTTGGGGGGGATGGGGTGAATTTGGGCCCCTTTTTGGTCGATTGAGCCCGGGGTTTTCGCGTCTAAGGAAGGAGTAACGGACAGTCACGTGATAAAAGGGTCAGCTTCTCGGGATTGCCGTCCGGTGGCGCCACCCTTTAACGGCGGCGATTGTCTAGAAGGGATTGTGTCTCGGGTTCGGCGGGGAAGAGAATATCTCGGGGCGTCCCGATTCGCGATGCTTCCACCCCGAACGATCCCGGCGCATTCTCTGAGCCGCTCGACAATTCTGTCGTTGGAGTTAACGGGTGGCGCTGCGACTCCCCTTGCCGAGGACGCGCGTTCGCCCTTCGCCTGCGCCGCCGCCGCCAATCCGTGGGCCGCTCCGGATTCGCTGTACATGTCGGGAATGGGACCGATGATCGCGGCAGCAACCATGTCCCACGCCGCGGCAGCGTGTTGGAGTTTACCCACAACCATGAATATCTTACCATGCTCTTTTCGACCCATCTTTGAACAACCCGCTAGACCCGATCCAAAAGTATTGGCAGGTAAATAAGAAACAAATCTTTTCTCTATAAAAAAAAACCAAATAACCTTTCACCTCTCTCCCTTCTCTTTTCTTTTACTTTATTCTTGACCAAACGGTCTTAGAACCTTTTTCCTGATTGTTATGGCTTTTGTATCTGAATTTTAGAGACTATTTTCGGTTTACTATCAGCTTAGCTGATAAGAATTTCGGTTTCATGCCCTTCAATTACTCTCATTTTTCTTAAATACTTAAGAGAAATGAATCCGAGATAAAAATTATCTATTCAACTTCCCATTTATCTTCTCCTCCGGGGCCCCCCTTGATGGATAGAAATTTGCCCCAAATAGATTTAAACCGTATACGATAAATCGGTCCAATTCAACCGTAAATTTAAATTTATCTCAAAAAGGTTCGTCCTCCAACCCCCACCCCCTTACACCCACATCTCCCTCTTTCTAATTTTATTATTTTATTGTTTCACACCACTCGAGTATCGAAAATCGCTTTGCAGCGGCCTTTATTTTGGAAACTTTCCAACACTTCTCGTAGCTTCTTCGACCACTGGTACGGCGGTAACAACATTTAAAATCGGGGTTTTTTTTTTCTGCCCCAAAATTTTTCCCCAACCGCGGTAGTAGAAGTATGACCGGTGGGAAAACAATTCCTTAGTCACCTCCATTACTCGCGGGGAATTCATTTTTATTCTTAAAAATTGGATGTTTCTCCTGAAAATGAGTACATGTTACCGCCACAGCTTTTTGTGTGGCCCAATTTCTAATATCCAAAGAGGAATGCCTTTTAATGGCTCACTTACGTCTAAGGTTAACGCCGCCATATCGAAAGGTCAAGATATTTAAGACAGACGATGGCGTGGAAAGGCGTCCCTAATCCTAGCACGGTCCTCTTAAAAGGAGAAGCAAAAAAAAAAGAAGCTGAAGAGCTGGTGGTCAGACTCTTTTAAAAATCGCCAATCTAAGCTCATTTTCTTCTGTAACAAAAACTATTTGAAGATATAACGTAATTTTAAAATAAACCCTGTTCTTGATTAGCGAAATATTAAAGATATTTAAGAACAAACTCGTGACATCCTCGGCAACTTAACGCCTGCTCGCCTGTTAACGACTTAAATCAATGGCCGATCAATGTTAATTGATGTTTCTATACAAGTACCCCGCTAAGGGCGCACCCCCGGTACCCCTTGCACGCGTGTCCCAGGGACTGAGAGTGTAACGTCAATATTAATAGACACCTATAGGCTATGGTTGTCCCCGGACCGTCCTATCGCCTTTATAAATCTAAGAGGGAGAGAGGGGACCCCCTAGACACTCCGGCGTGAGTAACACCATCCATAACTCTATGTAATACATATTTGCGCCATGCATGGACATAGGGATGAATAGTTTTCCGGCCGAGATATCGAATGAAAAGTTAACGAGAGAAGACAACTCTTTCCAGGGTTCCTAGATAACTCGATCCTCAACCCTTTAGACCCTTCCGCAATATTACCTAGAATGTATTCAAGTTTGCCAAAGCAATTGACCCAGTTGTGGATAGTTTATGTAAATATATTTTGTAAGGAAAAGTGGAATATCTACTGTTCAAAGTCTTAGCAGCGGTTGTTATCACGATTCTTTGACACGTGTATCTAAGATGTAGCTATTGTTAGTCAATGTATGACCACAGTCATTGCAATATCTATTGAAAGTTTAGGGAGTTAATTCAGATTTTGGAGGGGATGCATCTGCTTTACCGTTAATTATAAGGCTGACCATTAAAGGGTTATACTCCCGTAAGAATTGAATCAATTCGTGGTAATACTTTTAGGAAATTAACTTTGGAAAGTGCTTTTGAGCTGGAAGCGGCTTCGAAAGTTTTGTTTAGCGAAAATCCAGTTAAAACTTACTATCCTAGGATTGATAGGATGGCCAACTTTAAAACGTCGAGCGGCATCAGTTTCGTCATCTGTCTAAAATCATCTGTCAGATGTTTTCCCGCCATCTCTTCCTTACTCACTCGCTCATGGCGCGCTTTATTCCATTGCGTTTGTTTCGTAGCACCCGGCTTATATAGGGGGGTCTGGCTGGAGTTTAAGCCCTTTTCCGAAACGCCCTCCTCCTCTCCGGTTTTGAATCTCTAATCGGTCTAATTATTATACGGAATAATATCGCCTTTCTATTCGCATCCGATTCGCGTCAGGACTCCCGGGATCAGGACCCTGGACCCTTTGTTTCGGGGCACCAACCGTCTTTAAATCTATTTAGCCCTATTTGCGACGACCAACTTGGAACCTTTTGATTGAATTAAAGACGCCACATATACAGGGTGTTTGTGAAAGGTCCATCAATAATGAAAGGGCGTATTTATTGGGCCATTTTGAGTCGAAAATGTTCTATGACATTTTTCCGTCCGGGCCACTGTTTTCAAGTTATGATTGGAGTAATTTACGGATGACCCCCTTGAATTTAATTAAGAAATTGAAAGACAGCGTTAATTTAATTAAGGGGTCATCCCTAAAATATTCTAATCATAACTCGAAAACCGTGGCTCGGACGGCAAAATGTCATAGAACATTTTCGACTCACAATGGCCCAATAAATACGTTTTTTCATTATTGATGGACTTTTCACAAACACCCTGTATATACATAAAGGAAGGCGTTTGTCTTTGAATTTGAATGACAAGTTTTGTCCGTGACAAATAATATACAGTTAGGTATATTATAGATATTCCCACATTCATTATTTATTTATTTATTTGTTTCAGAAGTTTTTCTAATAGAATGTTTAAAAAAATTTACCAGGGAAATTATATAAAACGTTAGCGCATGCTCAGTGAGATTCCTGGAGTTACAAGCTATCAAACTAAGTTCTTAGCACCTAAAATTCCAATTGAAAGTGCTAATTTGCGAGTTTAAGGTTCCAACGGTATTATTGGCCTCTCTTCTGTCTTTCAAGATTCGATCCCGAGGCAGTTTCAGTCAGGGCGTTAGAGGCCCCCCCCCTTACACAAACTAATTAGAGGCGACCCCATCTTTGGCGTGGCGTGGCATGGCATGGCGCTTATGTAACCCTAGACAATCATGGCCTGAGAATTTTAACCCAAACCCCTTCTCCCTCCTCTTCCCTGCGAGCGTCGGCGATTTCCCCCGATTGACGTAATCTATACATCGTCGTCTCCTGTCACTTGACATTGTCCGATAAAGTTCCCAACCTAAGTCTAACTTCGCCTTCGCTGTCAAGAAACTTCCGTTATTAGTAGCGTCGGAAGTGGATTATCCTGGAAAAGGGTATAGCGCCAGAGAGGAGGGGGTAAGGGGAAAGTGTTGGGAACCAATGAGGTAATCAGCTGCAAACTGAGCAGTCATAATCTGGTTATATTAGTGTGACGATGCTGGGAAGGAAATATCAGGGTTTTTGATCCGAGGCGAAGTAAACATCGTTACGTTGATGATGTAATTAGTTTTCTCTCTCTCTCTTTCTGTTTTTTTTTTATATCTCGGCGAAAGGGGTTTGGTTCAATGGCGGAAAATCGAATTTAGTATAGAAATGTAACACTCTTTGTGTTTGTTGATTGAATTTTGGTTTGTGTATGTAATATTTTCGCCAAATCATCTTGATTTTGGGTTTAAATTACAGAAAGGCTTACGCCAATTAATTAAAGCGTGGTTGATTTTAGGCTTAATTCTATAGCGAGGCTTAGATTCGTTTGTGTTTATTGTTTATTTATTTGTTTACAGAGCACTATCATATCTTTGTCGGCGATCTAAGTCCAGAAATTGAAACGCAACAACTGCGAGAGGCCTTCGCGCCTTTCGGCGAGATTTCGTAAGTCTTCTTCTGTTTTATCTTTTAGTTTTACAATCTTATTTACTTTTTAAATTAAATTTGTCTTTGAATTTCAAATACGATCTTGTTTGCGACGTTTAAAAACAAGAGTCGAAAATGAAATTGTTTTCTCTGTAAATTCAAAGATACGTTTCTTATTTTTTTCACCCAAAAATAAATTATTTTTGGGTTAAAAATAAACTATGGTTTTAACTCGAACCTTCCATAGTCACGTTTTCTAAAAAAAAGTATTTAAAATATAATTTAAATTAATGGAATATTCGAGCTAAAATTTGTATATTTTTGTGTGCAGGAATTTCTTTTTTTAATCTGAATCAAAGTTTTTAGGCAAATTTTAATTTTAACGAAACTCGAAAAGGTTTCGTAATTAAAACGAAATTCCTGTATATCATTGTGAACGTTGGTTTCTTAAGTATTATTATTTAAAAAATTTGATTTATCGATTTTATATAATTTTTATAAGTTATATATATAATTTAACTTTAAATATATATACTGTGGCGAACCTAGTTTAATTTTCTCTCTCTCTATCTCTCTGGATTAAAAAAAAATATACGTATATCTATATATATTTAGCTTTCTGTGTTTTAAATATTTTTAATTGTTGCGAAGTCGAAAAAAAGCCTTTTAAAATTCGTTGATTCTTAAGTCTGCGTGATCTCCCCTCTGCAGGCGCGAGGCCCGTATAACGGGGCCCCAGTCCGAGGCCTGTGGGGGCCCTAGAGATTCAGCGGCTCATTCACGTACGCCCCCGAATGCAGTAGTAGGCAAATTCCATTCTTATTTCTTTTTTTATATCATTTTTATTATTATTCTTAACTTTTTTATTATATTTTTATACCAATTTTTATTATATTTCGTTTTTCCGTTCAGTTTTTCTTCTCTCTTAAATTAACCTCTCTATCTTCTCTCTTAACACTTTCACTCTATTTTTCTTCACTTTTGGTCCAATTATTTTTTTATATCTTATTTTTATTATACGTTTTACCGCCGGTTATTTGGTATTTACCTTTTTTAATTTACGTTATCGTAAAATTATCTAAACACCCATTTAATGGTAAGTAGAAACCGATGTGGTAAAACGCGACGCCCCACCTACTATCCCCACGTGGCGACAATTGTGGATCAACAGAGAGTCGCATTATTAGATTACACGCTTAGAGAGTTAATCAGATATGAAATGAAACAGAATCAGAATCTAAGGCCACTCGCGTGGAATATTATTTGATAAAATTATTGGATGAGGACGAGTCTTGAAATGTGTTCTTCCAAACTAAACTTTCGGTACAGATACGTCAGGTTTTGTTATATTTGTTAGTGTACTTGAGTTGTTAAGTAAGAACTCCCTAACTTATTTAAATTATCCAGGCTGTAATGAATCTAATTTATTATTGAAGATAACTTATCATTAACAAATTAATTGATGGCTTCGTGAAATTACACAGTCTTAATTATATCAAAACTTCCCAAATTCTGTACCTTAAGTTTGAAACACCAACATTTAATCTTCCGGGCTACGAAAAATAATTACCACCAAGAAGGTATTCGTTTAATTAGGGGGTATTTTCTTATTGTTCCCCTTCTTCATGATCGGAAACAGTAGATAAAAGTTTTCTTTGAAGTTTTACCGGCAATATATTCCCCGATGTATTCCAACCGTAACAGTTAGGGGAATTTTTGTCAGCGCCACTAATTCGTCCATACACAGTACCAGCCAGTACCATCAGATCAGTACTTCTATCCAGAGTCCCTTCCAGTTCCAGGACCGACTAGTAGCTATAGTAGTAGTAGTAGCTAAAGCGCGGGAAATAATTCATCTTCATCAGTTTGGGGTATAAGGGGAAACTCCTCCGTCCGTCCGTCCGAGCATCGGTTCCTTTCTTCCAACCCTCTTCACTCTCCATATAGTCAGTTTCGTCCTTGGAATGACATTATTCGCAAAACCGATTTTAGTCGTGTCCAAAGAATGTATTCGTGTCACCCGATAATATTGAACTTCGTGATTACAATACAATGTAAACTTCGCAACATTCCCTTCAAAATTGTGTGTATTTATGAGAGAAATGATACAATTCATTATCAGGGTGCGCTTTCTAAGGCCGAGTTGAAGTATAGCACACATACTCTTGCTGCGTCTGTGTTTCTGAGTTCTTTCTGTCGACGTATCCGCGCTCCTCGACCTTTAGCAGTCGAGTACGTCGTGTGGTCTTCCTCTCTTGGTGGAGAGGAGAACATTTCGCATCTTTCATCGGCCGCCATCCTTTCCATGTCAGGTCAGCTATTCGGGAAACGAGCTTCCGAAGAAAAACGACTCTTGTTGTTTTGCGTTGATATAAACCCCCTCCCTCTGCCTATTTTGATAATAATATAAGAAACGATGGTGGACTTTCTTTGTCTTATGGTTATGGACTAACCGCGAAACCTTTTCGCAAACATCTCGGGAGGCGTTAGAATTATCGTATCAGCATTGAGTTGCTTGGTTGTAATTATCCTCTTAATTTTCTTCACTCGAACCCCATCCAATCAATAGTAGTGTTTAATATTATTTTGCCTTTTTTTATGAATCTGGGTCAGCTTTATTCGATTAGTGTCGCTTCTATACTATATATATGCATCCGCATCCGGGTTTTAGGTTTTATTTCCTTCCGACAATAGATGGGTGGTTATAGCTTAGCCTCTTAGGTGACTGGCTTTTCTTCTTCTTCGTCTTCTCCGTAAAGGGAAGCGACTTTAGTGTCTTTTGAGTGTCCCCCATAGTGGAATATCTTGGTATACCATGCCTTCTAACCGTCGTACGAGACTATCCCCAGCCTGCATTCGGTCAGATAAAGATTCCCTTCTGGACTGTCTCGGACCCTAAAATGAAAGAGGCAACAACAACGCGGTGCCGTGTCTTGCCGTGACCCCACCGTCCAACTTTCGATTTCCCAGGTTTTTACGAGGAACTGTCCTTAGCCTATATATGTATAATATACGCCCTTTTTTTATAACCTAAAGTTTCTTTTAAAGTATTTTTAACGATGTTCAAAAGGATTTGGTGTGTTTCTTTCGCTCCTAAACTTCAATTTTAGGGTTAATTTTCAACTACCCATTATAGCTTGCCCGTATTCAACTATACCGGTAGGAAAACCATCAATGCGTTGTAATGTTATTGTTCATCTCTCTCTTTCACTGGTCAGGAGAACGTTGTTACAACACGCTAGGTACACTTCGGTGGAACGGTTTCTTTACACCAAAATAATAACATCACGCCCATATTTTTCAGTTTTCTATGGTTTTCTTTATATATATTATATAGTTACCGGACGTTTTCAAAATCGGATGAAAAAGTATTTTCTTTTCAAAGAGAGAAATCCCTGGGGTCAATTTTTTTCTTCCCACCTTTTTTCCCGTCCGCTTTCCGATAATCTAATATTTGTTTTTTCCTCCTCTATCTCTCTCTCTTCCTCTTCCTCTGGCATCCTTATGGTTTGGCCTTTATCCTTCAACGCCGCAACCACCGATCGCGCTTGCGAATCTTACAGATCTTTCAATTTAATTTTCAATTCCTTTCCTCTCAACGTCTAGAAGAGAGTTGTAGGCGCCGGGAGTGCGTTGTCTCTTTTGTTTTACGTACGTTTTCTGTTGCGTTCAACGTTTCCGCACCTTTTTCTTCTATAATGCAATATAATACTTCATTGTGGGGGGAAACACCGTATGGATGATCAGAACCTGACCATAAACAAGTTACTGTTAGGCTTCCCAAGTTTCTACAAATATTCAAAACTTCAAGCTTGGTTGAAACGAGGGAGCGGTTTGCCACGATGTTCCGTAGAATTGGTCTATAGACATTATCTATTGTTTCCGCCTTTAAGCCGAACTTCCCGTTTACCTTTTTTATGTAACGTCTAAGAAGCTATCTTTAGTAGTATATTTTAAAGCATTACCTCCCCCCCCCCCCCTAGTATCACTACATTGAATCAGATTCTTTAAAATTGTTGCCAACAACCAAGCCACGGCACCACAACCTAACCGAAGACAAATCCATAGTTTCCGTTTGGAAGTCCTTCCCAAAGTTTCAAATTTGATTTAAATCGATATAGAATCTGGTGGGGTTTTTTTATCTGGTTGTTTTTTCCGCCTTTTCCCTATAAGATCCGGTATATTCTCGAGGTTGACCTCTCGGAGATGCAACAACAACACCCACTTCCCCATCTTTGTTCTTGGACTTCTTGAAGATCTGATGGTTTAGCTTTAATAAGTTTATATTCGATTTTTTGCCTTTAACATCCATTCTTTTTCGGTGATGCTGGAAGAGAAAATCAGTTTTTCCTCTTTCACTCATCCTTTTCTTCATCTTTGTGTCCAATCCTCGGATTATATCGTTATGTTTGTGCCAGTGAGAGATATTTTCCCATGTTTTCTCGTACATTAAATTTTCAAAGCCATCCACAATTGCATTTTCTTCGTATATTTGTTATGACACCAGTTTCTTGGTCTAAGGACAGAATGAAATCGAATTTTTCTTTTCTATTATAATTCACGGATTTCAATTTTGTATTTTTTCCACGCCAGATTTTCCACGTAACATTGATTTTATTTTTAAATCTAATTCAATCGCGAAAAACAAAATGATTCGAAATGTTTACGGGTTATAATTTATGATACCACGCGACGATTTCAGTTAGATTAACAATTTTAATCTCAATTAATTTAAAAGAAAAGAAATTGCGATTATATATAGTACGATTATGCGAAATTAGCCTTATGTTTTTTTCTCGTATTTTTCTATTTATTACATTTTTATTTATTTATTTTAATTTTATTTATAACCAAATGTTCTCTAAAATAGAGTTATTTTATTTCTAAGAAATAGTCTATTTTAGAAACATTTACGCTACCTAAATGTTCCCCTTCTACTCGATTAGTTTCAGTTTAAATTGGCAATTAAATTCTTTTAATTATTAAAGTAGAAAATTCAAAAATTAGCTCATGAAATATACTGACATTTCTGTGGGATATATTTAGGTAGCGGAAACCATTTTTATTATTATCTAATAACCATTAAATATTTAGACGATTTGAATTATTGTAACTAATTCTTGATTTCTTTTTTCTCCCCCTTTTTTTTCTTTTTTTGTTTCCTTTTTCGTGTGTTTTTTGCCGTTTGTTCTAGGGACTGCCGAGTTGTACGTGACCCCCAGACGTTGAAATCCAAAGGTTACGGGTTTGTGTCTTTTGTTAAAAAAGCGGTACGTGTATAGAACGATAGGATGGGGCAAAAACAACAAAACACAAAAAAAAAATCGCGTGAAAAGAAAAAGAATTACGAAATTTTTTCCAAAATTATTTTCGTTTCTTTTTTATTTTTACAATTAAAAAAAATTCGCTAAAATTTATATCAACTTTCCTAAAACGATGAGAGCCTGAGATTCAGTCTTAAAAAGCACCCTGTGACGTAACAAAGTCTTTATTTTTTACTTAATTTAGCTTACTATTTTTTATATTACTATAAAAAAGAATTAAATCAGAAAATAATTAAGTCCTTGTTTTCAGGGACGAAACGTTATAGTTAATTATTTTTATAAAAAAAATCTCGTTACGATATGGAGTAATTAATCCAGGTGCAGAAAAATCTCTTTATAATATATAAATTTTTCATATTTTTAATTTCTTACAAAAAAAAATATTTTGGGGGATTTTTTTTTCTTCATTTATTTTGGTTATTTTTTCGCGATGCTCATTTTATTTCCCATTGTTTTTCTGGTTGCGTTTTTTGCGCGCTTAACCCGGAATCGGATTATTTCGCTTCCTCCATCTTCATCTTGGAAATGATGATTGGTATCGTTAGGATGCCGAAAATGCCATCGGTACCATGAATGGTCAATGGCTGGGAAGCCGAGCCATTCGAACCAACTGGGCCACGAGAAAACCACCCGCCAATAGAACCCAAAACGACAGTAAGTGTCGCAGTACCTGCTGCTATAGACCAATCAAATTAATAGTTCGAATGAACGATCCATTGTTTGTAGTAGGAAGTAGACTAACATTCGATTTTGCTTTGAATGTTTGGACGTCCTACAAAGCAAAATCGATTCTTAGTGATTTTACCAATAGTGGGAAAATGATGTTAGCAATCATTTGAAGATGGGCCTTTAGATAATGAGGATAATTAAGGGTTTTTGGGGAAACTTAATTGGACGAGATAAAGAGGACAGCACGTGTCTTACCTGCTATTTTGTTTCTTTATTCGCATGTCCGGCAAGCAACTCCAAACCCTTGACCTTTGACGAAGTCTACAATCAGTCCAGTCCCACCAACTGCACCGTTTATTGCGGTGGAATCACGCAGGGACTATCCGGTAAGAAACGCATTACCTCTTGAAATACCTCAATTACTCATTACCTCGTGAAATACTTCAATTTACGAAGATTATCAATTATCGGCCTTAATCAATATTTTTTTGTTTTCTTTTGTTTTCCTTCAACAGAGGAAGTGATGCAAAAGACTTTCAGTCAGTATGGTCACATCCAAGAAATTCGAGTATTTAAAGATAAAGGATACGCGTTCATCAGGTAACCTTTCGTGTTTGACCTTTGGCGTATTCTGTCCCTCAAAACTTGTGTCGTTTCGGAGTAATCTTGTCACTTCTTGTGGAATGCTAAAATGTTCTCTTTTTGCGTCTTCTTTGTTTTTCCAATTAGGTTCGGAACGAAAGAGGCGGCGACCCACGCTATCGTGTCGGTGCACAATACGGAAATTAACGGTCAGCCTGTCAAGTGTTCGTGGGGCAAGGAGACCGGCGATCCCAATAACCAGCAGCAAACGCAGAACTTGGCTGCTCAGTACACGTACCCTTACCAACAGATGGGATATTGGTACCCGCAAGCCGCCGCGGCTGCCGCAGCCGGATACCCTCAGATGCAAAGCCAATTTATGCAGAGCATGCAGTATCCCTACGGACAGTACTACGGACAAGGGTTCGCGGGGTAAGCTTGGCTTACCGTTTTATATCTCTTTAGTACACCTTAAGCCTATGATACAATTAGCTACTTAGTTTATTCGGCGAACGGCGAAATACTTTTCGAAATTGGAAAGGACCTTTTCAGAGCGTTCTTTTGACGCCTTTTACTTAAGAGTCTCTCCGTTACTTAACCGCTTAGCATTAAACGCTACTTTTAGATGACAAGTGCTTCCTGTTCCGAAAGCTACATCGCGTTCGCTTTTATTCGTTAGTCAGATCATAGTAGTGCCACGTCAATCGTTATCACGCTTACTGAATGCTTATTAGTCGTGCGTAATTGCCCCGTAAGCGCGAATGACCAACTGACCACCACCACCAGCAGCACTGAGTCGCGTTATTGGGAATGATCATGTGTTTGGAATCACGATAGCTGTGCAGCGGATGTGCGCCCTTCACCCTGTGTCGTTTTCTTTTGTCTTTTTGAATGTAGAATGGGGATGCAAATGGCTTGGCAGGGTATACCTGGTCAACCTCAAATGGCCGCAGCGGCCGCGGCTGCGGCGGCGGCTCAGTCACCCATCGGTCAAGGAATTCAGCAGCCGGCCGCAGCGCCCGCTCCGACGGCGATGCCCTTAGGTGCCTACCCTATGCAACAATATCAGGCTCAGTAAAAAATATCTCCGCTAAATAAATTTCGAAAGTAAAACGTAAAAGGATTGATTAATAACAAAAACAACAACAAATACAACCAATATAGAGAGAGACTGGACGGGTACACTTCTCCCCCCCCCCCATTTAACCCCTCCCCCTTCGTTCAAATTGTTTCCCCCACTGATGATTATTAAAAACAACAAATAAACAATGAAGGAACACCATTTTCCGTAAGAAAAAAGATAGTTGAAAAGTGTTCAAGATCGTTAACCTCCCCCCGTTTTAATTGTAACCCCATTCTTTTCCAGTTAATCCAAAACAACCCAGTTACTAAATTCCTCTAACAATCCCTTTCCCCCCCCCCCTCATCCGTATTTGTTCATTTTCTCGGGATATAAAATATATACGTAATAAAGACAGATTGATCCCAAAAAAGTATCCGTAATATAGCGTATTACGTCATGCCTGCAAAGTAACTATAATAAATAACCAACGTTTTCCAGCGGATTAAAAATTACAACAAAAATGTTTTTAGTCTACCATGCGCGATAAATGATGATGAATATTATAGGAAATATTTAAAAAAAAATGGTGTGGGACACGGAAAATAAATAAACAAAAAATACTTGTACCGTTAACTCGATTTCAAAACAAACAAACAAATTCAATCATACGTTTTTTATTTTTTCCTCGCGATTATTTTGGTTTTGTTTTATTTTGAGATTAAGTTTTTCTTTTTTGCGCGTTTTATTGGTGCGTTTACGACGACCGAGATAAGAGTGCGTCCGTTTTCCTTTTGAGTCGAAAGAAGAACGATGAAATTAATAAAAAATTAAATTAAAACCAAAATTAATCGCGGTCGCGAAAAAAAAATAATTAATAACCCGTCATCACCCCCCGACTTAAATATATTATTAAGAAGATGGAGATGCGAAGAGAAATGTGCGCGTGATGATTATGTTGAGAGAAATGTTGTTTTTGACATCAGTGTTTCTTAATTTTTAGGGAGGATGACTTAAAATAACAAAAAAAAAGTAACAAAAAAAAATATAGTAAAGACACCATCGGACATCATTGAACAAAAGAAAGAGAGAGAAAAAAATGTTTTCCCAGTTTTCAGCCAAAATTATTATTCCATAACCTCAATTTGTTTCCTAGTATCTGTAACATGGTTTTTATAATTTAACTGATTTGTTTTTAGGCTTAAAAACCAGACCCACCCTCCCATTATGATTACGTTATTTCAGTTTTACTAATTACACCAGGTTCTTTAATTCAAGTACCTTAATTATCTCCCAAAAAATATAGCTCTTTAGGAAAGGAAATTATTAATTATGTATTAGTTATTAGTTATTGAAGACCAATTACTATTCTTTCCCTTCTTCTAATCATGATTTTTTAAATAAAAACCTAAATAATAAGAGATAACATATATAAAGTGCTAGAATTAAATTATGAGCTCAACTTAAACAATTAAAAAAAAAAGAAAAACAAAAGTAAGGAAAAAAAATATACAGCAAAGCTTGATATTCAAATTAGTTTAAAAATGGCGGAAAAAAAATTATTTATCCTTAAAGGTGGGATGTATGAAAAAAAAAACTTCAAAGATAAACTTGTTCTTTTACGTTGTATCGTCTGTTCGTATATATTTGTGTCGTTTTTCGTTCCCCCCCAGTTTATTAACACCCCCCTCATTATGTCCCTGGTGTTAAAAGTAGTAGTTAAAGGAACCAACCGCGGTGATAACCGTTTTTAACCCAAATATTTGGGGAAGAGGGACTTAATTCGAGTCTCCGAAATATTGTTACGATGGTTAATGATAGGTTTTTTTTTTCTCGACAAAATGTCTGAGAAGAGGTTTATAATTTCAATGCGAATAAATGATTAAATAAAATGAATAAAATCATGCTACAACGACTCCGTTAACCCTAACAAACAACGTTATTAAAAATACAAAACAAATTCTTTTCGATTGCTTAATAAACATTTGAACAACATTTTTTTTTTTTCTTCAAATTTCCGTTTTCTATTGGCCCAATTGGTTTTTCTTTAATTAAAACCCCCAATAAAAAGAAAAATAAATATAAATAATGTAATTTTTCAGGTGATACCTATTTATCGGAAATAACAAAAAAAAAACCACGACAAATTACAAACAATAATAAATTCTAGCTTGTAATATCGCAAACATCCAAGGGTATTTAAAAAACAAAAAACAGGTAACTATTATTTTGATATAATACGGAAAGATTATGCAGTGGTCATTTTTAATTAAGGTAATTAAAGAAATTGTAGGAGTGATGTGTAATATATGGCCGTGAGAGAGAGAGAGAGCGAGCGAGAAATTGAGTAATTAAATAAACCAAAAGGGGAAACCAGGATTAATTAAAATAAGAGAGAGAGAGAGATTAAAATTTGAAAAATAATAATATCTTGGGAAATTTTGATACTATCGTGGAAAATATTTTTAAATATGATAAAAAACAAATCAACATGCAAAAAAACAAGTCGTTACGTGAGGGAAAGATTGATTGATTGATTGATGAAGGGATTCCATATACATAATTAGAAATAAGAAGTATTTAATTAGAAGTACATTACCAAAACAATCCATACCTAAAATAACCAAATGGGAAAAAAATGCCAAATATTTTTAAGTTCTACTTTTGTTTTTAATAAAACTGTAAGGAGAATCAACATCAACTACGTCACTTCATAAAAATATATAATTAGAACAATTGAAACTACGATAGGGAGAGGCCACCCCTTTCCCTCAAAATGGCGACGAACGCTAGTGGGGGAATGCGCCGGATTAGCTAAGCGCGGCCTGACGTTTAGTAGTGGAGATTTTCACCCCTTAATAACATTTTCAGTGTTAGTAGATTAATTTTAATTTAGGTTTTAATTGTTTTCGTAGAGAAAATTTGTGGTAAGTACGTTGTAGGAAAACATTTTCATTGTTTTTTACCAAGGGTTAGGTACAAAAATTAAACAACACATGTTCATAGTTTAAATAACAAAAACAAACAGGAACCAAGTAAATATTTGTAGTTATTAATTAATATTAGGTCGAGATTTAAGTCAGCACCGAAAATCACGCACTCTTCTCTATTTGAAAAACAAATAACACAAAATAAATAAAAACATACACGCCGAGGGTTAGGTATTAAAAACAATGTAAGATTAAAAAAAAATAAACAGAAAAATTGTCTACCTATTTTCGTACTGAAATAAAATAAAACATAACTGGGCCACACCAAAATTCATCTTTTTGACAAAGGGTGAGCCAATAAACCCCCATTTTTCTTCAATATAAACAAAAATCGAAAATATGTGTTCAAAAACAACTCCCATAGTTCGTCATAGGATAAAAAACAACAAACAATTTACACCGAAATTTAATAATGAAAACATTCATTCTTTTTCTTACTAAAATAACAAAAAGATTGTTTATTTTTACGCGAAACAATATAGGAAATATAGAATACATTTTTCAAAAACAAAAACATAATTTAGAGATCTTGTTCTTCGGTAGTTAAAAAAACAACAAACAAAAACAATAGATTTCATTTAAAAAACAAACAGGCTTTAAATTTAAAACAAACGGAGTTTTACGAAATAAAAAAAATAAGCGATATTATATAAAATAAAATACAAAAATAATTTTTACAAACGGAATATATATAAAAAAATCCAAAAAAAAAATGTTTTTCGCGCGAATTTTTATGAAATAAATCGTTCACGGGCATAATGTAACGAATCGGTGCTCTGAAAATAAAAAACAAAGATCGTTAGTTGCGGGACTTTAAAAAACAAACACGTGAAAAAGTAACCCCCATTTCTTCCCTTAAAAACAATAATCATTAATGATTCTTATAAGAAAAAACTGTTTAAATATAAAGTTTTGAAAAAAACCGCGACGACGAAAAATTAAATAAAAAAATTAATAAAAGACAATTTTCGCGGGGAAATAAAATCGGTATAAAATATAAAAAACAAGAAAATACAAAAAGGTATATATATAAATATAAGTCATCATGATCCTGTTATTAGTATTTGTAGTCGCTAGAACGTAGTTGATAACTATATTTAAAAAAACCAAATGGTGAATAACCAAGAAAAACAAAATTGTAGAGTGTGAAAAAAACAAAACATAAACAGTGATATGTCTGCCCCCTTCCCCCTCCTTAAAATAACAAGACGAAAAACAAATCCCCCCCCCAGTATTCGAATCGTAGCTAATTCCCCGCTAAAAAACAACCTTTTTAGTCACACGGTATGATTGAGATAAAGGTATAATTGGTAAGTTAGAAGTGATTAAAATAATTAATGAGCGATTTAATGTTTAGAGATGATTAAATACAAAATTAACCAAAAAAACAACAAAAGTTCGCTCACGTGTTAGATACGAATGATATTATGTTAGTTTTTGGAGATTCGTTTGTTTTTTATTTTAAAAAACAATATAGGAAAAATGTTTGGTTACTTTTACGTGTATGATCGTGAAGGTGTAACTGGTTATAAAGATTGTTATAAATTAACAAAAAAAACAGCATTATATAAACGTAGATATATAAAAAACAAACAAAAATACAATATTGAGTGTAGATGATAACCCTAAAAACAAATGATCACAAATGCTTCTCTCTCTCCAGATAAAAACAATCGAGTCTACCTAAGCTTTGTACATAACGCTATCCCTGAAATCGAGATTTAGAAAAAAACAACAAAAATAAAAACAAAATTAAATACAAAAAAAAACACACGCTCCTATACACTCCCCCAAGGCTTAACCAAAACAAAAAAGTGTATATTTGAAAAAAAAATTGTCCTTTGTCTAGAGAAATTTTTATCGTTAGAATGATGAGATACAAAAAATAACAACAAAAACAAAGAGGGTGATTTCTTTTTGTTTTTTGTTTAGAATAGACAAAAAAATGTGTATAAAGGAGGGTTAAATTAACGAGAATATAATAATTAACAAAATTTGAGAAATATTTCTAACCAAGTTACATTTCCAAAATTAATTTTACCAAAAACAAAAATTATAAAAAAAAAACAAAAAACAATGTTTTTCTTTTTTTAAAATTTCCGAGTCCGAATTCATTAAATCTAGTTGAAATATTTCTCAAATATTTGTCAAAATCGGACATAAGCATTTATCATTACTCTAAACGCAAATTGGGTTTTCAAATTTTAATTTAATTAAAAATAATTAAAATTAAATACGAGCAAACCCTACAACGAACTTACACTCGAAGTTACCACGAGTTTTACAATCAATGAAAAATTCACGTATTTTTAGAGCTTCCTTCGTTGTCAAATTCTGTAAGTTTGTTGTAGGCTTACGGGGTAAAAACGTTAAGGAAATACAATAATATTGTTTTTTAGGTTTTTGCTCGTTAAAACATGCAAAGAAAAACAAAAAAACTGCCCCGGGATTCACTTTTTTTTTTTATAATTTCGAAATTCAAAACATGTCCTTTCCCCACCTCGTTAAATATGTTAAAAAAAATAAATGAATAAACAAATGCTTAGTGTATAATAAACAACCCCGTACCCCAATAAATAAATAAATTAAAAATACCAACATGAGATAAAATAATGTCGGTACGGACATTAATTGTTTTTGTTAAAATGAAAAAAGTGTTGTCTCATGAAATACATAATGAAAATAAAAAAAAAATAAAAAAAAACCAAGCCAACTTATATTGCCCAGCTGTTAGTCTAGTGTAAAACATAAAATATGTAAAAAATGCTGTTGTTAAAAAGTGGAATTGAATATCGGGCTTACAAAAAGAATAAAAAAAAACATAAGTAAAATTAAGATACCGCTGTATGTTAAAGGACTAGTGAGTAAAAACTGAAATATTGTAGAAAAAAACAAAAAAAAAAAATATAAAAACCAAAATTGGAGAAAAAAATTCTAACGGAAGGATTTGAACATTAAAAACCCAGGAGGTTCATTTGTAAAAAATAAACAAAAAGAAATGGTGTCAAGTTATTTGCCTCGTTATACCTTTTTCATATCGCACGTTAGGCCAATTTTACGCCAACCACTCGACTCTTTTTAGCGCTGGTTCAAATACCTTTTGCTTTTAGTGTCAGTGGAAAAATTAACAGAAATGCCTGAGCATCCTCGGTGTCTATAGAAACTTTGCTAACACGCGCTCAAAGTTTCATAGCATCGTCTTAGGCATACATTCCCTATTGAAGGCCTACGATCATTTTCACCACGTTATACTTCAAAGTTTAAATTTGGCGGGACGTTGAATCAAATCGAGACTTTACTTGTCTGGGAAGTCTTATTTCTGTACGAGAGGGGAGAAGGGCGCGAATCAGCTGGAGGAGGTGGGAGTGGGGAGAGAGACAAAGGTTACTTGTTTGAATGCAGTCTGCTTAAAAATCGCGGGGATGGATACATCGTGGTATTGACACGGATGATTAATTTGTTAAATTTTATCGTTTAATGTCGATTAATTTAATATTAATGTGGATGAAGGATGGAGGATCGATAGTTTGTAGTTTTGACTGTACAAATCAGCTGCACGATAAAAGGTAATTGTAAATATTCTCTTATTAACTAAATTTTGTATGTGTGCCGATTTTTGCGAGGGAAAAGGTAGGCCAAGGCCCATCATTTCGGATCTTTTTATCTTAAGGAAATGAAATTTTATTTTTTGTGGGGTGATAACTATAATTCCTTTCAATTATTCCGGTTTAATTAATATCATATCGTAACGTCTTAATATATGGATTTCAAATAACGTATTCAGACCTAATTCCCCCCCCCCATCGTATTCTTTGCAGCTCGCTATTCTTATCGCGCAACGCGCATGTCAGTGACTCACTATACATGTAGAAAAAACTTGACCTTGGATTGGCACTACCAAGGTTGAAAGGTTACTAGTTTGAAAGCCGGTCTGCCTTAAAAGCCAGGGAATACTTACATCGTGGTTAAATATCATCGTTTAATGTCGTTTAATTTAATATTAATGTCGATGAAGGATGGAATACATAAATATAGTTTCGACTCTAACAATCAGCCGCTCTCAAAAAGGTATTTATAAATATTCTCTTATTCAATTTTGTGTAATGCCATTTTTTTGCGCGGGGAAAGGTAGGCCAAGGCCTAACGTTTCGTCAACGTGGTTCTTTTTCTATGAAGGAAATTAATTTTTATTTAATGTTCTGATTAGGGTACTGGTTTAATTTATGTCATATTATATCGTAACTTTTTAATATTATTTTGAAATAATGCTTTTAGACTTAATCCCACTTTCCCACGCCCCCTATTCATTGCAGCTCGTGATTCTTGTTGCTGATGTTAGTGACTCACTATACGTGAAGATTAATTTAATCCCGGATGGGCATCTCCCAGGTTCAATTTATAATGAACCATCCTTTGGCCTATTGATGACGTGGACCATCCATCCTTTGGCCTATTGATGACGTGGACCATCCATCCTTTGGCCTATTGATGACGTGGACCATCCATCCTTTGGCCTATTGATGACGTGGACCATCCATCCTTTGGCCTATTGATGACGTGGACCATCCATCCTTTGGCCTATTGATGACGTGGACCATCCATCCTTTGGCCTATTGATGACGTGGACCATCCATCCTTTGGCCTATTGATGACGTGGACCATCCATCCTTTGGCCTATTGATGACGTGGACCATCCATCCTTTGGCCTATTGATGACGTGGACCATCCATCCTTTGGCCTATTGATGACAGTTACTAACGGTAAGTCCAGATTTTTTTAAGTACTTTCTTTTGGGGGAATTGTCGCTCTTCAATGGCTATTACAACAAGTCTACCTCAGGACATGGGCGAATTAATAACAGGTATGGTACCATATACTGCTTGTTGAGGACGTGTCCTCGGGACAAGCGTCGCTCGTTTAGAAACATACATATTTTAGGACGATGAAAATCTACTAAAACACGGTTGGAAAACTCTGAAATTTAGCTTTTGGGGGGAGGGGGATGGACGACTTTGAATCCTTTTCCAATTTCATAAAGTCAAAATGGGTTGAGGATGGCGCGCCAGCTTTTCGCGGTTTGCAATGTTGCTATCGGCAAAGTGTTTTCCCCGGCTTAAGGATCAATATAGGGAAAGGGTTAAGTCGCATTTCGGGCATATTTCTCGTCGCCCCCTTAGTGGAACTCCCCAAAAGTTCACCACCGTCCTTACCCTTTTAAGTGCCCAACCAAATTCCAGATCGATCCGTGACACAATATTTGGATACTTAGATGCTCATTTTGACTACTAAGTTCGCCAAAACTTTCAATCGTTCGAAATGACCCCCTTTTAATTTGGGATATTAACTTTTAAATGGTTCCTACAACGGCCATGTCTTGTATTATGTATAAGTTCTGTTTGAATTACTTATAATCAACGCCCAGTCTGAACATCTTTAACTTGAAAGGTGAAACTTGGTTTAGTTTCGCTGGAATAGTAGACGTACTACTAAGAATTATTCCGCCATCTTGGAAACCTACTTCCATAATATTATATTATACAAAAACGAGTTTTGCTTCGCAGTCCTTAAAAAACTGCATTTATACACAATCCGCGACACTTTTTCAAACCCACAAAGGGCCAGAAACTAGGAATTATTATACTGTATGTATTGCAATTTGAAATGAAGTTTAATCGATATGAGAAATTTGGTTTTAATTGCGTAGTTCAAACATTTGTTATGATTAGAAATTTTACATCAAAAACGGGTTTAAATGCGGCGTTTCGAGATAAAGGGAGCTTAGATTTTCACGTATGAAATTATATAGAATCTGTTCCCGTAAAAACTTAACCCTGTCAAATAATTAAGGCGAAAAAATACAAAATGAGCTTTTAGCATTTTAATTTTTCAGGGTGGAACAGATAAGAAGAACACTTATTTCGAGTAAAATGTCGCTTTACTACTCCTAAAATGAGGTCCCGCATTCTGATTTGTGGCTTTAAAAGCAGTGTAGTATTTCTGACCTTTATCATACATTCAGAAAAGATGTTCATATGTGTGTTGTTACATCTTGTATAAGTTTTAAACTTCAATTCGAACTCGAGTCATAATCGTCCGTGATTTAGCTCTTTGTTCCAAAACGCCGCATTTATACCCGTTTTTGTTGTAAAATTTCTAATCATAACAAATGTTTGAACTACGCAATTAAAACCAAATTTCTCATATCGATTAAACTTCATTTCAAATTGCAATAAATACAGTATAATAATTCCTAGTTTCTGGCCCTTTGTGGGTTTGAAAAAGTGTCGCGGATTGTGTATAAATGCAGTTTTTTAAGGACTGCGAAGCAAAACTCGTTTTTGTATAATATCTGTCCCTTTTTGGGGAGAAACGTTATTTGGGAATAAATTAGATCTGGAATAGTCAAACTCAATCGTCCAATTTTTTTAAGACTAATTATTTCACTAAATCGTAACTTACATTTGGAAATTGGAATGGTCGGATAATACAATGCACTGTATAAAAACACACTATGCTAAATATTCGTTGAAACCATGTGAAAATTATAAAAATTCTCCAACTATTTCTTTGTGATCATTTAACATTAGGCTTAGAAAGACAAAAAATAGGCCCAAAAAGTTTTAAAAAAATCACGTGAACTTAATTAGAGAATCAAAATGGTGAAATTAAGCGCGAGATTTGAATTGAAACTTTTATTGAAATGCTGCGCGTGCTGGCGCGTGAGCTAGCGCGTGGTTTAAAAATATTTTTTTGAAGAAGGCCAAGTTAACCTTACACTACGAGAAATGAGATACTATACCTTTTCAGCCTTTGCTAGTGCTGTAAAGTTAGGCTGTGAAAAAAGTGTACCCCCTTGGTCGCGAAACCTTGGGTCTAACTCGCAAAAATTTTTCCACCTCATAATGTTAAGCTCCATAGAGTTTAACATTACGATTTCGGATTGAGTATAAATAGAAAATCCCTGACGGGATTTTCTTAAAATTACTTCCGCTTAGATTCGAACGATTTCGCTTATATTTATTAAATTGATTCATTATATCATTTAAATGGAGGTTTTATTGGGGGTTTAAATATGCCAGAAAAGTAACCATTTGGCCACTTTGAAAAGTATAATAAAGTATCATATTTAGTAGATCATTATGGATAAAGAGTAACTCGGGCTTTTCACATCCTTAAGTTTCTTTCTCCTGAGTCCTTACACATCTATGGCGATTTGATAGTCGATTTTTAATGGAGTCGTGAGGTTCTTCGGACCGTATAATCCCATTCGTGCCAAATTCAGAGAGTTGGAATTGATAGTTTCGCTATTTATAGAGAAAAGAGAGAGAGAGACTTTAGCTTCGTAGTCTTTCTTGATAAAGTGACAGGGACCAAAGCGTAGCCGGAGAATACGATTTTACTGTAAAAAAAATGTCTCCCCCAAAACCATAGCACCGAGTCAAAAAATGTATCTCTTTTCTCCTTCAAGTGTTATATATGCGCGTATAGTGGAATGTAGAAGAGTCAAGATTGTACCATATAGACGTGTAGAGCTCTGGTAGGTTTTGGTGGTCCAACTGAACTATGGGGTCATGGTGTAACGAACTCCATCCCCAGAATGCAATGCTATGAATATTGGAGTTCAGATAGGGTTAAAATGCGTTTATTGTGACGTTATAGCGTGGGTAATTAGTAGAACAGTCCATTAGTGACGTATAAACAATTAAAATTATACTTCCTACCCCCGATCTCGAGTTAGGACGTCTTGATTGCAAACTTAGCTTAGTTTCTGACAATTTAAAACCAGGGGTAACTTCTACGGAAGCTATTTTTTTGACAAATACAATTTGGTTGACGGAAATAATGTTTATATTTGAAGTTCTGTGTCTTTTCCTAACTCTCTGTGTGCGAAAGAAATCTTCAGAAATGTTACATTGTAACTATATATATATATATATTCTTTCTGGCACAGTTTATCAACTCAGTTTGTTTGTACACGTTGCAAAGTTAGGGTGAACGGTATCAAAACGCAATTTCTGGGCTTGGAACTTTTTTCATCTTTTTCAGTCATAAAAACTGAGCTTTTCCGACAAAAGTATAAGAGAGTTAAAGGGGAAGAAATGATATCTGAATCGATTTAGAAACTCCTTTTGAATATACAATGTATAAAATTTGAGAGAGGGGTAAGAAATTGACCGAAAAACCTTAAGACTTCTCTGGTATAAAGACGAACTGATCTTCTTTCGAGTTTTGGCGCGAAATAGATCCCACGTGCTTTTCAGTTTTAATTTTTCAGATTATAGGCTTATTAGGCCTAACGCAACACAAGTCTAGGAGTTTTTAAAATAGGTATAGGGAAATGAAAGGGCCATTTTGTAGCTTTAAATGTATGTAACGTAACACAATATGGCATCTTAAATATATCGAGGATTATGACATATCTTGTTGACTTGTATACAAAACTGAATCATCAATTCTAGCTAGTATCACGACCCAAAAATAGACCACGCTACAGAAGGGGGGAGGGGGTTGCAATTGTTGTTTATACGACTGCGCGTTTTGACTTTCTGTGGAAAAGGACTTTAAAAGATCTGATCAAAGAAAAACCGTCGCGATGCTAACCAAGGCCCGAACATTACCCTCGCAAATTCGTTGACAGGGTGGTTAGGATCAAAATTAGAAAACGTAGTATATTTTTCAGGGTTTATACAAACCTGGATAACTCAAGGAAATAAATAGTTGACAAAGAAACAGGGAAAACTCAAGGAAATAAATAGTTGACAGAAAAAAAAACAGGGAAAACTCAGGGATTTTTAGTAAAATTCAGGGAAATTTTTGAGGTTTGAGTAAATTTGCTCTGAAGGGGTTGCTTCGACTATAAAAAACCCTCCCCTTGTTATTACTCCATATATGGGAAAAGAAAATCCTGGGAAACTCAAGGAAATTGGTTTTGCAAGAACCAGTCGAGTTTTTCATCCTGAACCACGCTGTATATAAATTCAACCCCTCGGAAAATCCGCGCCCGCAAAGAACCAGCAGCACCAAATATTCTTACAGAACTTTTACCAAAAGAATCTCGAGTATAACAACGAACTGGAAGAAACGATGTTTTGAAAGAAAGCGGTGAAGGCTGGGGTTTGGGGTTGGTGTGGGCTAAAACGATGCTAGAAATGCATCCAGAAGGCTAGACACGCTCCATCCTAAAATACAACGATATATACAATAACGTCACACTCAATTTCGAATCATATTTTTCTATATTTCTTATATAACGCTATACCCCCCAAAAAAATGACCCAACTCTATATATATATATACATATATGGTGTTGGGAAACGGACGGCAAGGGGTCCCTGAGAAAATTCAAAGACAAATAATGGTTCATATGTGGTACCAAGATTCGATTCTCTAGTAGAATCAAGGGTTCTGCGTGGGTTTAAATATCTAAAGATAACTCCGTGAATGTTTTTTTGGCGAAGGAATAAAGCTGTGTAGAAATAGAGACTGCGGCGGAGCTGGGGGCATATATGGTCACGTGGGATTGAAAATAGGGGTTGAAACTATGATTCTAAAATGTGGGAGGGGATGGGGAAAGGGGGGGTGGTATACCGAGAGATGGAACAATTCTTTCCGATTTTGGAATCTCATAAATATATATAGCATTCCCTTGGGGATGATATCATAGCTCTTGCAATACACCTTTTCTCTCCGCGTCGCGTCTCTAGTTCCCATTCTAGATGCACTATAGCCCTATATTTCATAAGTATATCTCTACCGTAGAAGCCCGTGCCTTCTCTCACCCATCGACTTAAACGTACCTAACAGCCACTAATTACAATATTGCAAAATTTAACCTGTTGCAACTGCAACGCAAGTATCACGTTAAGAAACAAATTGATTAATTTTCAATTTTGGTAAAAGGTTTTAATTCTACCGTTACCTTTTACGTTTTAGAATTTATTTTAACTTCTTTAAACACTTAATATTAATTTCCCTTAATATCAAATTTGGGGGGGGGATACGGGAAAAACGCATTCGAAATTTCGAATTAACTTTATGGATGAAACGTATACGTCCTACTAAGAGAGGAATTGGACAAGCCGCGCGACGTTACGGGTCGTTAATCTTGGAGTTTAAACATTGGGAGGTTATAAACATTTGCCTTTAGCTACTAGGCCTACTACCACTATCACCCCTTTTTGGTTTCAGTGTATTCCTAAAACCAAAGTTTTATTTAGGGGTTTTTTTTAGGGAAGTGAGATTGAGATGGGGTGATAGAGAAAGGTTAAACTAATCGACCTGAAAGGTTTAGAGCGTTCCTGGTTTATAAATCACCCACGGGTTTGTGCCATGGCTTTAAATCACTAACCCACTCTCTCTCTCTCAAAAGGGGACGAGCGAATATACCTATAATTAATCCTTGGTAATCCTTAATTCGTTTAAATTGATATGACTGAAAAAGGGGATGTGTAGGGAAGGCTACGCCGAATTATTCAACTGAAGGTTGTAAGTTAAGGTTAGACGCCGTATACACCTGATGGGGAAATCAGGAATAGGCCTTTTCGATGTAAAAAAAAAGGGGTAGGTAACCCTCAGTATCGGGACATTGCCGTCTCTTCGCACTCTCGTGATACAAAATGACTACAGCGCAGGCGCCGAAAAGCGAGATGGAAGGCGGAGTTTCACCGACGTGTCTTTCCTCCTCAGTTACATCGAAATGGTCTATGCCTGGAAAAAAGTCTAGGAAATTTGACAAAGGGTGTTAAAAGTGTCAGAGACGTCAATTTGCACTGTCGAGTTACATTTTCTGGTTATACCAACGAAGCTAGGTGGTGTCTGAGAATGTTTGTCGTACTTCATTTGATTTACATCAGAAATTAATCAAATGTCAGTTTTGCATATAGAGATACAAATTGTGAGGGACTGTTATAATCACTATGGCCCTGGCAGTTAACGTAATGATGGCATGGCACTAGGTACGTTTAGCTCGTCCCGTCTGGTAATGATACCTGAATTTGGCGGGAATGGTACGCGACAATTACTCTCTCAAGAGTCGCCCGTCTCCCATTCGGTATTTACCCCCATCGCCCGCATGTCCCCCCCCCCCCAACCGTCGATCCCTTCCTTGGTAGGTCGACGGTCGAAAGGTCGTGCGGCTACGTTTTAGGTAAGGCTTTACGTAAACTTATTAAAATTAACGAGACCTAATTTATACGGGCACGTGCGTTTTCTATAAATTTTGAAACTGGACGGGAAATAAGCGACTTTATCACTTTGCGCGCCAAAATTGCTCGCATACATCACGGACTCTCTATATCATTCGCGCCAGCAACGTTTCGTGCTTAATTGCATTAACTCCATCGCTGTAGATCAGGCCATAGCTACGGTAATAAACGTATTTTTCCAAAGACACAACGTTAAGAAAATTTTTGAATACTTTAGCGCATCTGTACATAGAACTTGTAAACTGCGAACTAACTTTTAGGGTATTATATACTTTGAAACCATCTTTGAACTCTTGTACAAAAGAAAAATTGGATATTCATTGTTAGGTGAACTTCTGGATTTCTTTAGTGCCAGGGAAACTCCATGTACTTTTCAGTGTGAACGTAGCCATTTTCGATACTATGCCTAGTGGATTAATTTTCACACGCTATTCCAAATACAATCATTTTTAAAGGGTAAAGCGCTTTAGCTCATCTTCTTGAAACTTATGTCAGTTACTCTGTTTTGGCCCTGATGAGGGAAAACTCAAGTGGAACGTCGAAAGCTCTAGCTTGCTTTGGATGGAAGCTGTTTCGGTTTCTACTGGATTATATAAAGGATGATACTAATGGAGGAAAGTGGGGGGGGGTAGGGGGTTAAGGAAAGGGTTCCCCGAAAGATCGACTTAAGAGCAAAGAGGGGAATAGATGAGACGGGGGGAGAAATCCCGAAGCTATGTCTTCCCGGAGAGACATTCCACGCTTAAGCTTATCCATCCAAACTCTACCATCCAAGGATGTATTCCATCCGAGCTATATAAATACGTCATGAAAATAGATGAGGTAGTTGAGGGTTTGCCTAGGCAAGTCATCAAAGTTATTCACATTTCTAATCGTTAGTAATAGAGCCTTTTCAAAATTTGGGGGTAAAATAGAGTCTGGCGTATGACGACCTAGTTTTGTGGATACAAAGAAGTTCAAACAGAAGGGTCTTCCTTTTAGACACCGAAACTTTGGCTTCCAAAAAAATGTAGTTTTTCAGTTGAAATGTGTTAAGTACTCGGGATACTTACCAATAATCTCATCTATATTGAACCTATACCAATGTTACCACGAAAACTCTGGAAGAAAAGTTGGAAGATGGTGGTGGTAGTGGGTGAACCCAGTGTTTATATTAACGATTTTGACTCGAGTATTTAGAATTTTCCAGGGGCAAGAACCACCCATCCCCCATTTTAGGAAACCCGGACTATATCGACCCGACCCTCCCGACGAAATACTTTTACAAAAGGGGCATAGGAAGGTTAAACCCCTAACACCCCCCCAATTCGGGCTCTGAACCTTAAGGCTTTAAAGGGTTCGGGTTAAGGCAAAGGCAAGGTTCTCTTCTAAATTGGCCTTTTAATTTAAGCTCCGTTTTCTATGAGCTTCATGCATCGGCTAATCGTCTTAACAGCCTCCTTTGGTGGATGGAACGAGCTTGCAAGGACATTGTAAAAGAGGGCGAATAATAGGTTACCCCTTTCCCTCTCTCTCTCTCTCTCTCTCTCTCTCTCTCTTTCTCTCTCTCTCTCTAACTCTCTTAGACCCCAATACCTCGATTTTTAAATAAAAGACTGTTGGGTGTCCAATTAAAAAACCCGGTGGTAATTAAAACCCCGTAATTACTCTGGTTGGTTTTGAATTTTCTCAGGCATTTTGTATCGTTCCTGAAATTCTCTTTGAAATTTCGCGGTCTATACCTAATGATTGAGTCTACGGAAGGGGTGGGTAATTATAGCTTACAAATTACAATTAATAGTAATTGGGTGTCGATCGATATCCTTTAATATTAGTGTCTTGTTTTTAGTGGCGCGGCATAGTTTTCGTTGGTTTTATTTTTCGAAAGGCGGTAAAGTGGAATAAGGTATTAAGAAGGAGATAGATGTAATGACCCCATTAAACGTACCGTTGAGTGCCTTTATACCAGGATCAAGGATCTTACACACCCTTATAAGGGATTAGAAATGTTGCCAGAGTTTATGGAAGTCCATGCTTTTATTTAATCAGTCAGGGTTTGGTGACGGTAAACGATTAAGTATATCTACCTACAATCTAGTTAATAATACAGTAAATGGTGGTGGTTTCACGATGAACTGAACTCCGCCAAATAATATTTAATGATATGCGTAGCGCATTTAATGATAGTTTTAACAATAACTCATTTTAGGTAAGAAACCGAAGCTGCGGTGTTATAGTTAGTTTCGTAAGGCTATGTTACTGTACCTACACATTACACTTTTGGTATTGCGATTTTATTCAAAGCTCTAGCCTAGATATTAAGGTTACTGATTGATATTCAAGAGATCACCGTGTCGCGAGGCTTGCTGGGAAATGAGTGAAGGGGGGGGGGAAGCGCGAGTCGCCTCGCGTTAAAAATATTCATCCCCCCTTCTTCTCGTACCTCTTTTCTCATTTAAATATCGCAGTTAATTAACATGATTACCCCGTGACGTGACTCACGCATGGACGCCCGCTCTCTAGCTTCGTTGCAAACGGTTCTTTTTTTTTCGATTTTTATCACCCCCTCCTTTATTGGTCGCCATAGGTCACGTGGTTGTTTATTGCACGCTATCTTTCGTGCCACCGTTTTTCGGTGGTGTATGTGTGTGTGCCCAACCAAAAACTGGTGAAAATTAAACCTTACCCTTTTATCTTGGCATCTTAAGTAAGTTAAAGTAGAAATAATCTGTTATCGAAAAGTTTTATTAAGTTTACTTCATATTACGCGCTTCTGAGGTTAAGTTACCTATTTACTTACCCGTCTCCTTTGATGTGAGCTTCTCTTTTTTGTTTCACCAAAAGCTTTTAGGATGAAAGACGTTGACTTGGAAAGTATGCGCGTGCATTTGGGGTTGGGGGGGGGGTCGATTTTATTTTTAAAGTTTTCTCATCCGCCAATTTTCCAAATTGATTTTCTCGTACTTTGAATTTATAATTAAATTAAGCTCGGAAACTCTTCGTCGTCATGAATAATTAAAAAAAGATATTTTTAATTTGAGAAGATCGTTAATGATTTTTAAGCTTCTTTCCCCCCCCCCTTATAACTCTCTCCTCCTTCGCTTAAGCTACGTTCACACTATCACGGTAATCGGTGTTCAGAACCTGCAGCTTCCCAAACTAGTTTTGGTAACCGCTTTGTAAGTGTGTACGTAGCTTTAGTTTTCTTTACCAGCTCATCTCGTGTCGATCCCATTAGTACTAGAGAGATTTTAACCCCTTTTTCACGAGCGTTTTGCCAGTAAAGTTAATCAAGGAGATAGTCTTTAAGAGATAGACTTTCGGAGGGATGGGCCAAACTTAACTCTTTACTCTCTCTCGTTTCAATTTTTAAAAATTCGCGTTGCTTCTTCCGAAAGTTTAGACTTTAGTTGTTTAATGTTCAACTCACGGAACGGAACGGCCAAACGTTAATTAACAACTTTTAAAAGATAAATTTAGCTTATTTTAGAACTTTTTGTTTTTAAAATAGCCGTGGATTTCTTTCTCTTTCAACTCAGTTTAAAATAAATTATGAATAAGGAACTATTTAATATTTAATTTTTTAAAATGGAGCTAAAAGCAAATTTATGAATATTTAATTGCTAATTTTAAAGCCCCCCCCCCTAATTCGGGAGCTAAATTATTTTGTTTCAATTCAGTTTGAAAAGTATACGGGGAAGCCAACTTACAGGGTTTTATTCTCAATGTATTTTCTACGAGCCCCTGTAGAAGTGTTTCACCCTCAGCACACCGGTGTTCGCGGAAAATTCATCTTGTAGGGGCTACCAATTTCAAATATTTTGGAAACTGATTTTTTAATATAAGATCCTGCGTTCGCCTTTGTTTCTATTGTTAAATATCTTTGATATTATTGAAATTGAACCCATTAATTTTTGGCTAACCATTGTCCTTGCTTAGAAGGCTACAGAAATGAGATGAAACTTCAAGAAAGTATTTTAAGTTTTCTGCTGAACAGTTTATCATTAGGGATATTTTTGAGATTCAAGGACAATCCGAGAGGGTTAAAAAGGATTTGTTCCTTGTCCGTCTTTTAATGTATTATGTTTTACGTCATTTAAAACAGAAAAAAAAAACAAATTCAAAACGAGAATTTTCGAAAATATATATTTTTTTTTCTTTGGGGGAGCCAAAGCAACCATCTTGAACTTTTTCCGCATCTAGCCTTTAAAGCTTGAGAAAGTGCTTTATACTATTTTGAAGATATTCCGCGAAGCGTGCTCTTTAACCCCTCCCCCTTTTCTGGTGTTCACTTTTTGGGGAGGGGGGTACCCGCTATAAAGAAGTCTCCACTGCTTCTAGCTAACACTGACGGAAAGAAAAGAAAAAAACGTCTCTGGAAGGAAAATTTCTTCGGGCAATATCTTTTTGGGTAATTCTTCCATGCTATAGAGAAGAGAGCTTAGCGGGGACGGTCGCCTGCCTGGCATGATGGGTGAGCTTCTCTGGCCCAAGATGAAAATTTTTAAAGACCAACAAAGTACGCCAACCCTTACCTCCCTACACTCTCTCTCTCTCTCTCTCTCTCTCTCGCTACAACGACAAAGTGAAAGTTCTAGAAATAATGGAAGAGAAAAAAGTATTCTTCTTGAGTTGAAAAACAAGGGTGGAAAACAAATTTTAAAAACCCTAAAAATAATTTAATGTATCCATGTCATCACTCCTACCATTTTACCTGGAAAAATGAGGGAATTAAATTATGAGGTCAAAAGGGTTGAGGAAAGTCAGGGATTTTGATTATGGGGGTCAAAAGGGGCAAGGAAAGTCAGGGATTTTAATTATGGGGTCAAAAGGGGCAAGGAAAGTCAGGGATTTTAATTATGGGGGTCAAAAGGGGCAAGGAAAGTAAGGGATTTTAATTATGGGGGTCAAAAGGGGCAAGGAGAGTAAGGGATTTTAATTATGGGGGTCAAAAGGGTCAAGAAAAGTTAGGGAATTTTAACAAACTAAAATTTGAGTCTAGTGATTGGAACTTTCTTTTGATTTCATTATATACAATAATATTTTAAACACCGTTAATTTCTCTTTTTGTATATCATAGCAATAAACCTAAAAACCTTCGACTTCATTTAGGTTTAAACATAAAAAAATAAATTTTATCCGAGGAAGTTCTAGGGGTGGGTTAAGAAAAGGAAGAAGAATCTTCTTCTTATATACAGCTAGCAGAGTTTTCTCCCTCGGCGTCGTTTTTAAAGCCGCGTTTTTCGAGGTTCTCCGCCGCGCTCTTTTGAAGCGATTCGAAACATCAAAAACCCATTTTTTTCGCGAGACGAGAGCCAGAGAGACAGAAATGGTAAAGAGAGAGAGAAAAAGAAAAGAAAATCTGAAATATTCGTTACCATCGTAGACAAAAACGGTTCTTTTCTTTCGAATATTCCTCCAGTCGTTACATATTCCCATTATCTAGCTTTTAGAACTGAGATTTAATAGCGAATGACGAACAGAATGGCATTTTCAGAAGTCCAAAAGAAAAAAAGAAAATAATATGAATTAATGGGAGAATCTTTTTTTTTATTATTTCGGGATTTTTCTTTCAAATTTCATTTTGGTTCCAAAACGTTCCTCTTTAAAAAATTCGATAATAGTTTTTGAAAAGTTTTCTTTAGACAAAACCGGCATCTTTAAGTTAAGTTTATTTTTAAGTTTGTTTTTAAGTTGTTACGTACAATCTGTACACATAACCTTAAAAATGCAGTAATTCTTTCTTCAATATTGTTTTATTGTGCGCGACAAAATTCTCCCCCGAGTACCTTTTAGCTGTGACATTAGATTTCTATCTAATTTTAAGTTTTACATTTCTTAAAAATCAATTATTAAAAGCTATCTCTTTGCATGCCCGTTTCGGCCGGGGTAAGAAGAAAAGTTATTTGGGTGAGGGAAGGGTTAAGTTATAATTGGATATTTATATCCGTTAAAATTCCACCGTAATATCTTCGTTTCTAGCGTATAGTCATCTCTTACAAAGAGAAATTGAAATCCATTGTAATGGTTTTTGGGTATTATTGTTGGTTGACTGGAGGAGGATTTCCGAAAGTGAATGTGACCTTCCGCTGGCTTTTAGATTTACTATTATTCAGGGGGGAAATAAAAGATTTGTTTGTCCCTAAAATCCTTATCGGTTTTGTTTTACATAAAAGGGATAGTGAAGTGAATGAGATCTTAGTTCACCAAGTTAACTTTGAAATAAAAATATATATCAAGGAAACAACGCAGAAAAATGTAATGGGAATCTTAAAATAATTGAGGCAAATGCGCGTTTCATCTTCCCTTTAATCGGAAAAAGAATGGAGACGGTTTAATTCGATTAGGCCTAAATCCACCGAGAAAGATGCGACAAGACGTTTAAAAAAACAAAACTAGAAATAGACCAAAATATCTTCTTTGAATTGAATTGGAAGACGGGCTAGCTAAATGTATTATTGGGTTTAAATGCTATAATCAAATTGTCCCTAAATTTAATTTAATTTCTGACCCCGTGACCTATCGACTCCAACACGCGATATAAGCAATGTCTCTCCTCTTTCTATAATAAAACAGACAGTCTGACCCCTTTTTGGGGGTCCCGCGGAGACCGGGCTGCGAATGGTACGGCGCAAAATATATCATTTAACAAAGACAATGTGGCGTAGTACTTTGGGGGGAGGGGGTCTTTTCCCATGGTGGCGTAGTGGAACGTTTTTGTTTCGTGCGACCATTCAATCGAGACCATTGAAATTTATGATATAAAGTTATATAATAAAAAAAAGAGTGAATAATATACGATTCAATTTGAATTATTCAAATAGTATACCAGCCCCTGGTCTCTCTCTCTCTCTCTCACTGTCCGTCGTTGTGGCGGGATATTCGTTGCGAGTTGGCAAGTCCCACTGTGAATGTGCAAAACCAAGAAAGCTATCCTTTCTTTCTTAGAATTAAAACCGCCACATGTACAAGTCTTTCCGTAATTTTGGCGTGTTAATATTACTCCAACTAGCCGTTACCCGCGGCGTCGCACGCGTGTTATAAGAACTTCCACCTAAAATGATATAAAGAATGTGTAGATTTTACTGATGACTAATAATTTTGTAGCACCCTAGAAGCGAAGGCACTCGGCACAGTCCGTCAGCCCGTCGGGATATTTTTTATTACTTTTCACGCGGACATTATTCCATAAAGAAGGGTTTTTAAGTTTTTGGCCGCCATTTAAAAAGACGGCAACAAATCCAACCCAAAAGACCTTTAAGCCCGTCTATAGGTTAAAGGAAACCATTGTACTAAATATTTGTGAAATCGGTTGAAACGCGCGGACTTTGTTGCATAGAGAATATTTTTTACATTTCTGGGCGCCATTTTTTAAGATGACGGCGGATTGGAAAAATCTTTCTTAGTACGCGCCTACTACTTATGAGTAACGTTCCTGCAAATTTTCAGCCTTCTAGGGCAAGCGGTTTGGGCTGGGCGTTGATTATCAGTCAGTCTGTCAGTCAGTCAGTCTGTCAGTCAGTCAGTCAGGACTTTGATTTATATAGATATAGATTATATTACTCCAATTACCATGGCCCATATTTTCAATTATTTTTAAACCTTTAGTAATTATTAATAGCTTTCAAATTAAATTCATTTTTAACATTGTGAAAATTTCAAACCATATTCTTTTCGCTTTAATATTTTATTGCATTCTTATTCTGAAATGAACTTGGTATAGGATATTACAACATTGGAAGGTAACTAAGGTTATGGTGTTAGAATTGAGAATTTAGTATCTTCTAAGCCTGCGAGTCACCACGTATGATTTACGTGAAACCCTAGCGTAAGACCACCCTGGTATAGGCCTAGTTATACGAAAATAAATTGCAATAAGATGGTGATCATTTCAGAAGGAAAATCCCATGAAAAGATTTATTTAAAGATATCATTCCATCACCTGAAGGAATTTTCCTTATCTCCCTTCCTTTTCATCTTGACAGATTCCAGAACGTCTTCTATATATATACAAATGTAACAATCCTTTAAGGGGGTATCTTTCTCTTCAAGATATGTATTTCTGACCTTAAGTCAAATAAGAGCTAGGGGGTTCTAGGGGTTGTAACCTCGGGGTGAGATGTACAGTACCGTAGCTGGCGGTAATAGGATTCGGTTGAAAGAAAGAGAGAAGGATCTAGAAAAAAAAAATGAAATTAGCTTTTTCGGCCGGGAGTTGCCGGCGATTTTTCCGAATAAATCATCTTCATTTCCCTTTCCTAATGATCCGAATCGTCTATAAGGTTGACCCCGTCCTTGGTTATAGCTTCTCTTTCTCCGTTGCGTCACCCAGTACAGCATAGACTTCTCTCGGCGAGGACCCTGGAATGATATAAGGCACTTAGTAAGAAAGGACCCCCGGCTTTTCTTTTTCTTCTTCTTCTTGCCTAATCTTCATCATTGCTTTCTCTCTCTCTCTCTCTGTCGCGGTGACTCTGGATTGCCATTCTATTTGACCAACTATTTTCGACACGCTATAGAGAACCCTCACCGTGTCCAACGACTGACTGATTCTTTCTCAATCTTTGGAAAGGTTAAATTTATCGGAATTGCCGCGTATTCCGTAATGGATCGTCTCTTTTTCTTAAGATGCAGTCACTAATCGAGTATTGACGATACTTAATAGGATATGACTCGTCCTGAGGACGCATCGAGTGTGTTAGGATTCTGTGCCTAGTGAGACGTCGTAACTATTTTATTGGACTACTTGCCCTTAATCAGTGTTGTCATGTTAACATTGATTTATGATGTGAACGTCTTCGAGATGATGAAGGGCCAGTTTAATAGCGTTTGATTTCGATTATCGGAAGGTATTTTTTTAGTTTTGAATGCAAATTAAGCCCAAGAAAGTATCTTCATTTTCTTAGCCTTTTAGGGAATAAATACGTACAACTTTGTTTGTAGCTTAAATTCCCATCAAAATATTTTAGTTTTGCACCAAGAAAGATGCAGTGTCCATTGAAAGAGTGTGTCGGAAAATAAATGTCGGACGGTGCATACATGCACTTTGGTCATTGTAGCCTCCCTCTCCTTGGAAGGTAGCTAGTCCTTGGACACCAATTTGAAGAAGGAAACTCGTGAAAGCGAGCACCTATATTACTTCTACCTCCTCGATATACCTTTAAGTCTGTTAGTTCATTAGCGGGGGAGAGAGAAAGAGAAACTATAGTTGCGCTCTCGATCCCGCAATCGTTAGTCTTAATTTGAGCCACCCTGGGTACGATCACCGTCCTAGACATTCGCGACACAAACCAGAACGTAGTACCGGTTCTGCCAGTATACACACCACCCGGGCCGCCCTCTCTCTCTCTAAAATACAAACGTCTCTTGGTCTCTTGACCATTCCTTCCAATCCAAGATTACTACCACTACTCGTGGCTTCTGGGCTTTAATACTCGTTTTACCAAGCAAACGTGCCCTCCTTCAAATCAGTTCGGTTTTTCTTACCGTTTCCTTCCTCCACGCTTATAACACACCCCCCCTCCCACGCCTCTGAGTGTTGAATCCGCGCGATTCACGGTTCCTAAATTTAAAACTTTGTGCGTTTTAGCAATTAACCTCGTAAAGCTATAGTTCGGTTTTTTCTCATGGTTCGAAACCATGAGTTTTTTTACGTTCGATAGAGAAACTTTGTTATTTTCATTTTAATGTTTGCCGCTAAAAGGACATTTTATTTCTTTGAACTTTGTTATATATATATATTGAAAAGATATCCAAAACCTTTAAATGGACACCTGTTTTTAGTTTAGAGCGACTCTCGCTTATTTTTAAAGATAAAGTTAAAACGCCCTTTGTGTGTGAAAAGGGCGAAAGCTCCAAAAATATCTTATTACTAAAGAAACGTTTCCTGACTTTGTTTGTTAATACTAAGAAACGTTCTGTATATGACTCTCTGTAGAAAGCGCTGGAAGTCACTGTGTCCGAGCCAAAGTGAAGCAATAAAATTAAAAGCGCCGCACGTGGACTGTTTGGGATGGAGAGGTTGGAAAACTTAGGAAAATAGAACTTTATGACCCTTAAAATAGTGACTCATAGCATGGGCTGCATGGGAACGCGTATACTAACCTTGCATCTGCATGCATTAGAAAGTTCAACAACAATCAAGGTTCAGGGTCGCCCCTTTGGGGGGGATTTCTTCAGCCAATGAGTAGCTGGCGGGTTTTGGGCTGGAATCTTAAGGATTGGGCTATTGGTGAGAAAAGGAGCTGGGTCCCTTCAGGACAAAAATAGTCAGAATCTTTTTAGGACAGTCCAGTGCAAAGCGCGCTCGCGAAAAGACGTACTAGAAAACCCCACAATGGGTTATTAGATGCCCCAGAATGGGCGAATGTAGTTCGTTCCATAAAGAGCGACCTTTTTAAATACCCTAGCCGGGTATCCCCTCCCATACCCCGAGAACGGGTTTAGTATTCGCCTCAGAATGGGTGAAAATGTCCCACAGGGACGCAACGAACTTCTTCCACGGTATGGACACAGTGCTCAGCAGCGACTTTCATAACTTCAGTTTGTTTAATAAAAGACTATACTTATAAAAATTCGAACCAGTATAAAATTATTTCACAAGTGTTGTCCAGTGGCAACATTTTTTGGTGCCGAAACCCGGGAGAGTTACGGACAATCCGGGAAAGTAACAGAAAATTACGGACATTCCGGGAAACAGAACAGTAAGTGCAAACTTGTAAAATTGGTTTGACATGGAGAGTCTACGAGAAGACGACACTAGCGGCGATGACATGCCCTTAGCTAGCGTTCGAGTCAACGAGAGAAAGAAGAGAGAAAGCCTAAGGAAGCTGAAAATCATAAGAGATTCAGCGAGCAGAAGCACCCAAAAGGTGATAGCTGATTTAGCTTCGTTACTGACCGATGGACGCCCTGCTGACGTGGATGACACCTTGGCCTTACTAAAGGAGAGAGAATCGGAACTAAAAGGTCTCAACTCCAAAATTCAAAAGCTTGTTACCGATCTACAGGAACTGGAGAGCGAGATACAAACAGCAAGGGACACGCAAGACAGCATCACACTGGCGAGGAGCAGAGCCCGTCGGAAAAGAAGAGAATCAACGCCCGAGGACATATTATCGCGGTCGCCGTCGCATACGAGTTTCGGGTGCCCCGCGAGTTCGTGCGGTAACGGTTCTCACGAAGAAACGGCAACTAAGCTTCCGCGGTTAGAAATGTCCAAATTTGATGGAGATATCACAAAGTTCAATTCGTTTTGGAGTCAATACACCGCAGCAGTTGGAAACCGAAGACTACCAAAGGTAGAGAAATTTAACTATTTAGTTTCATATTTAACTGGCGAAGCCAAAAGAGAAGTAGCATGCTATAACGCGTCGGATGAATCGTATGATGAAGTCGTGAAAAAGTTAAAACGTCGTTTCGGTAGAACCGATTTAATTAAACTAACTCACATGAAGAAACTAACAAACCTGCCCCCAGCGAACGATTTGCCTTCGCTTCGTAACCTTGTCGAAACATGTGACGTTCATTTACGTAGTTTAAAGGTCTTAGGCGTAGAAATAGCTAAAGAAACTTGTTTATGCCCGTCTATATTAAATAGCTTACCAGAAGACATTCGATTAGAATTCAGTAGAACCCGAGCTAATGACAGTGAATGGGATGCAGAAAGTTTAGTGGAATTTGTCAGGAAAGAACTAGAAAGTAGAGAGAGAGCCCTTGTTTTAGGAGCGCCAATGAAAAAGGAAAGGGTTTGGACAGGGAATAATAACCCACATGGTAATTACTACGCAAACAACCGCTTCCGTAGGCCTCATGTAGCGTCCGCGGCAGCGCTCCATACCCACATGACTTTGGGAAAAATGTACTGTATCTTTTGCGAAAGCTCGTCGCATTCGTCCTCCCTTTGTTCTGCCTATTCTATCGATGAAAAGAGAAGAAAAATACTAAGAGCGAGAAGGTGTTTTATATGCCTGAGAATGGGGCATGAAGCAAAAAGGTGTCCCTCAAACGTTAGAAGTTGCAAAATATGCCGTGGAAACCACAACGTGGTTCTTTGCCCTAAAAACATGTCTAACATTAAAGCGTCTTCTAAAATACCAAAAAACCGCCCCCCGCCTTGGGGCATGGCACGAAAGAACCAACAAGAAACTGCTACTAAAGGGAATGAAGAAAAGGGGACCAACACTGAAGTTCTTACCGTAGGAGTAAAATCAGTCAATTTCTGTAATAGAAACGTACTACTTAAGACAGCTCAAGCCATTGTTAGGAACCCCCTGGGGGGTCAGAGTTCTCAAGCGCGCTGTCTATTAGACGACGGTAGTGAAGCTTCGTTCATACATGAAGCAATATCGCACGCCCTCGATTTACCCGTAGTAGGGGAGGTATATCTCAAAATCAAGAATTTTGGGAATGAACATCCATCAGCTGTATGCCGTAGAAAGGTTAGATTCACACTTGAAAAGAAAGATGAGTCGAAAGCAATCCCTGGCGTTGAACTAATCGCCATTGAAGTGCCATACCTCTGTGAAGTTATGACTATGGCTAATTGTAAGGAGATAGAAGATTTCGTGGAAAAAATGGGTCCCGAATTAGCAGACGAGCTTGGCGAATTTCAAGAAAAGAGTTCAAACATAGACGTATTAATTGGTAGCGATTATTATTGGCAATTTGCTTCTGGAAAGACTGAACGTCTGGGACCTGCTTTGGTCGCATCGGAAACCATTTTTGGGTGGGTTCTTCAAGGACCTCTTAACCTAACTATAGGAGTCAACAGCTGTGAAATCGTCAACCTAAACGTCGAGGTAGAAGAACAAAAGATCTCAGAGACACTACAATCTTTCTGGAAACTGGAATCATTTGGTATAGACACGAAGAAAGATCATTCTCCCCAAGATGATGAAGTAATGCAGACTTTCACTGAAACCATAAAATTCAATGGAAGACGATACGAAACTAAGTTACCATGGCTTGTTGATAAGTCAACGTTGCCAAATAACTTAAGCGTCGCGATTAAGCGCATGAGAGGACTGGTAAAGAAGTTTGAACAAAACCCCACTTTTTACGACAAATATAACAGCGTCATTCAAGAGCAATTAAAGCAAGGCGTAATTGAAAGAGTCACAAGGATTGAAAATACTCCTGGAACTTTCTACCTCCCACATCAAGGCGTAGTAAAAGATGAGAGAGCCACCACCAATTTACGAGTTGTGTTTGACGCCTCAGCTCACGTTACAGGAGCACCGTCTTTAAATCAATGTCTCGCGAGTGGACCCAATCTGAACCCCGAATTGATACCACTAATTATGCGATTCAGGAAGTACCGCATTGCTATAGTAGCAGATATAGAGAAAGCCTTCCTACAAGTAGAGTTAGCTCCGGAGGACAGAGATTCTGTACGCTTTCTATGGATGGATAAAGACCTTACTCATCGCGAAACAACTCAATTTGAAATTTTTAGACTGACAAGAGTACCCTTTGGTGTCACTTCGAGCCCTTTTTTGTTAGCGGCGACGATAAAACATCACCTTAAAAACTATAACGAAGAGTCTGAAGAAACAAAAGCTTTGAGTAACGACTTGTATATAGACGATTTAGTTACTGGGAAGGATGATGTTAACGAAGCATTAGACTTTTCGAAGAAAGCATACCAGATTATGCGAGAAGCGGGAATGAAATTAAGAAAATGGAATTCCAATTCAGAGGAACTACTTCAATTATGGAAATCAAATCAGATGGAAATAGTAGCCGAATCAACAGTTTCGAAAATATTGGGCTTGAAATGGGATCCAAAAGAAGATACCTTTAGCTTCGATCTAACCAACCTCATGAAACGTCTCGAAAATATCAAATTAACTAAGCGATTTGTACTCAGCATCGTAGCACAAATTTTCGACCCCCTTGGTATGATATCTCCCTATACCGTAAGAGCGAAGTTTATCTTCCAAACTTTATGGGAAATTGGAGCCGGTTGGGACGACGAACTACCCTCGGAACTAGGAGAAAAATTCAAAAACTGGAGTCTTGAATTGAAATGCTTAGCCGCAATAAAAGTCCACAGATGTTATTTCAATGGATTTCAAGAAGAAATAACGAGTCAAGAAATCCACTGTTTTTGTGACAGTAGTACACAAGCGTACGCGGCAGTAATCTATCTAAGATTTGTTACCTCAACGAACCAAGTGGGCGTAACATTCATAACTTCAAAGGCAAGAGTAGCACCGTTAAAGAAACTGTCCCTTCCACGACTTGAATTAATGGCATGTTTGTTAGGAGCTCGACTAACAAACGTTATCAAAACACTTTTTCCTCACACAAATTCTAAACCACGGATGTGGACGGATTCCATGATCGCCCTTCATTGGGTAAAAAGCCCATCAAAATCGTGGAAGCCATTCGTAGCAAACCGATCCGCTGAAATTCATGAGATATGCGATCCCGATTCATGGGTCCATTGCCCAGGAACAGACAATCCAGCTGACTTGCCAACCAGAGGAGTCAGTGCGATGGATTTGAAAGAGTCGAAAGTCTGGTGGGAGGGACCTCCATGGTTGAAATTAGACCCTACCGAGTGGCCAAAGAAAAGCGAAAACTTAGCCCGAGGCGAAGAAGTAGAAAACGAGAGAAGAAAGGTTCCCGTGCTTACGGTGGCTATTGAAAAGAACAGTTCAATAAAAAACCTAATAGATCTAGAGAATCACAGTACCCTAAATAAAGCGTTACGTGTAACCGCATGGATTATTCGGTTTGTCAACAACATTAAAAAGGCCAAAGCCAATCAAAAACTCACTGGACCTTTAACAGCAGAAGAACTCCTTAACGCCGAATTGTTATGGGTAAAATCAATTCAAATAGAAGATTATCAAGCGGAAATAACAGCGCTGAGAGAAAAGGGTGCAGTAGATGTAAAATCCAGTATATCGTCCTTAACTCCATTTCTAAACAATGAAGGCATTTTATGTGTTGGGGGAAGACTCGGGAAGGCTACCTTGACGTACGACGAAAAGCACCCGGCAATCATTAGTAAAAAACAACGATTCACAGAATTACTCGTATGGAGATGTCATGATGAAGTATTCCACAGCGGTACCCAAGCTACACTGGCTCAAATGAGATCGAAGTATTGGGTGCCACGGGGCCGACTACTTACAAAATCGCAATTACAAAAATGCTACCTGTGTAAGAAATTCAAATGTCAACCTGGAAAAATGATAACAGCACCCCTTCCCAAGGAAAGAATAGACATGACTCCTCCCTTTACAGTTATCGGTATTGACTTTGCGGGCCCCTTATACATAAAAACTACGAAGAACAAGTTGGAGAAAACGTATATATGCTTGTTCACGTGTGCAGTAACTAGAGCTGTGCATCTCGAACTAGTTACATCATTGACCACGGAGGAATTCGAATGGGCGTTTCGACGCATGATCTCTAGGAGAGGAACACCAACTGATGTGTTCACGGATAATGCCAAAACCTTCAAAAGCGCCAGCTCCGACATGAAATATATTTGGGAACAACTGAAGACACCCCAATTGATGGATTTCTTTGAAAAAAAAGGAATAAATTGGAAGTTCATTGCCGAACGCGGAGCATGGTGGGGAGGTTTTTGGGAGAGAATGGTTAGAAGCACTAAAACTGTCTTAAAGAAGATCCTCGGACACACATGTCTATCTTTTCAACAGCTGTCGACTGTTTTGGTTGAAGTAGAAGCAGTCATAAATTCAAGACCAATTACATACAACTACAATGACGCTCATGAGCCTACTCCATTAACTCCATCTCATTTTTTGGTAGGGCAAAGATTAACTAGCCTCCCCCCTCTGCGATTTAGGAAGCTAGGCTATACCAATCAAACTCAGAAGGACACTATTAAAAGAATTAAGTATCGAGAGGCATTGATGGATAGATTAGCTAAGAGATGGAAAAATGAATACTTGCTAGAACTTAGGTCCGCCCACCATAGAAAATTAGTCAAAGGGGAAACTACTGTTAAACAAGGTGATGTAGTTTTAATACATGATGACAAGGTCCCACGTCACATGTGGAAAATGGCAGTTATTACGGAACCGCAAGTGGGTCGTGACGGTAAAATCCGCTCGTGTATGGTGCGTACCGCGAACGGAACTATCATGCGAAGACCGATCCAATTACTGTATTTTCTCGAAATCTAAAGCAGAAGAATCGCGCGGTGTGTGCGTGGAAAGTGAAATACAACTCGCCAACTTATTGTATTTCGGGGCGGAGTGTTGAATCCGCGCGATTCACGGTTCCTAAATTTAAAACTTTGTGCGTTTTAGCAATTAACCTCGTAAAGCTATAGTTCGGTTTTTTCTCATGGTTCGAAACCATGAGTTTTTTTACGTTCGATAGAGAAACTTTGTTATTTTCATTTTAATGTTTGCCGCTAAAAGGACATTTTATTTCTTTGAACTTTGTTATATATATATATTGAAAAGATATCCAAAACCTTTAAATGGACACCTGTTTTTAGTTTAGAGCGACTCTCGCTTATTTTTAAAGATAAAGTTAAAACGCCCTTTGTGTGTGAAAAGGGCGAAAGCTCCAAAAATATCTTATTACTAAAGAAACGTTTCCTGACTTTGTTTGTTAATACTAAGAAACGTTCTGTATATGACTCTCTGTAGAAAGCGCTGGAAGTCACTGTGTCCGAGCCAAAGTGAAGCAATAAAATTAAAAGCGCCGCACGTGGACTGTTTGGGATGGAGAGGTTGGAAAACTTAGGAAAATAGAACTTTATGACCCTTAAAATAGTGACTCATAGCATGGGCTGCATGGGAACGCGTATACTAACCTTGCATCTGCATGCATTAGAAAGTTCAACAACAATCAAGGTTCAGGGTCGCCCCTTTGGGGGGGATTTCTTCAGCCAATGAGTAGCTGGCGGGTTTTGGGCTGGAATCTTAAGGATTGGGCTATTGGTGAGAAAAGGAGCTGGGTCCCTTCAGGACAAAAATAGTCAGAATCTTTTTAGGACAGTCCAGTGCAAAGCGCGCTCGCGAAAAGACGTACTAGAAAACCCCACAATGGGTTATTAGATGCCCCAGAATGGGCGAATGTAGTTCGTTCCATAAAGAGCGACCTTTTTAAATACCCTAGCCGGGTATCCCCTCCCATACCCCGAGAACGGGTTTAGTATTCGCCTCAGAATGGGTGAAAATGTCCCACAGGGACGCAACGAACTTCTTCCACGGTATGGACACAGTGCTCAGCAGCGACTTTCATAACTTCAGTTTGTTTAATAAAAGACTATACTTATAAAAATTCGAACCAGTATAAAATTATTTCACAAGTGTTGTCCAGTGGCAACACTGAGAAAGAGAGGGGATAACCACTCACTCAACTGGAATCTTCCTTGGCTCTCTCTTATTTAAGCGTGAGGAACTAATTAACGTTTCTTGATGATGCCCTTCCGGTTCAAGTAGTTTTATGAAGAGCAAAACGTAATATTTAAAATTAGATTTTTGCTAGTACGAATCTTAATTTCGTGTAAATTCTATTTTAATAGATAGATAAATAAATAAATAAAATAAATACGGGGTTTAAATTATAATTAAGAGTGATTAAAGATGATTTAATAGCAATTAGAAAGAGATAAAAATAAAGGAAGATGTTAAAAGTAATGATATGAGCTTGCATTGTCGTAATTCTCTATTCTGGAGTGGTTATCTCCTTAGACTATACCACTCTCTGGATAGGAGAGTGTAGTTTGAAAGTAAAACCAACCTAGCTAGGCTTCCATGAACACACACAGAGAGAGACTTTTCTCCGCTATGAATAAGTCGATACACGTTTCGGCTATTACCTTCCCAAATTTATCCCTCTAATAACATCACTATTGTGACGAAGGAACGGAAACTGACCCCCCTCTTTTTTTCCTTGACCCTCCACGGCGCGCTTTTATTTTTAGAGTCCCAAGTACGATTTATAGTTTTATTTCGCGCGTAAAAATTACACTGAAAAACTAATACGAGGTAAAAGGCCAACGAAATTGTTCGTTATAAATTGTTAATTGGTATTTTTAGATGTCACGTTTATACTGTAAATAATTACGCTTGACCCCCCCCCTTCCCCTTCTTTAGCTGAGTTAAATTTGAAACGTAATAACAACCTTCAAATCATAATCATAAAGGCTTTGTTAATTATAACGTTTTAAAATAAACAAACTGAAGAGGAAAATATAATATACGCAAACTTTTACGAGCATGTAAATATTTTCAACTTTTAATATATATAATCTTCCCTTTTAAAGAAAACGGCGTCTCATAATTATTTTCTGGAAGCACCATTAGTCTATTTTGTAAATTCCCACTGGTCTAATAGGTAGTTCTTCAACTTTTACCCTCGCAACCCCTTTACGAGCTAAGTTTTTCGCCCCCTTTTCGTACACCTTGACCCGTTGAATTAAGCCAAAGGCTAGGATTAAGGATTTGGAGTAGTTTTTAGTATCATCCCCTCCTTCGATTCCCATTACGACTCTCAACCCGTACGATCTTCAACTCTATATTATAATAATAGAGATACCCCGAGTACAATAATTTGTATAATATATGCAAATTGCGCTTAAGGGTGGAGGAATATATATTCACTTGGGAGGCTTGAAAAGAAACTTGTATGGCCGCCGCGTCCTCGTTTATATCCCTTTTCATTTTACCGACCTAATATTTAAAAGCGGCTTGTATACTGTATAGTTGGTGTATAGTTAACTTTTTAAAATATATACATACGTAAAACTTTTATTATATACTTAATAAACTTTTCTTCTTATGTGATAATCTTGTTATAGGGAAATATATATATAGGGATCTAAACTAAAGGTTTTGATGGAAAAAGTTGCGAGTTTGCGACTTAAATGTTGATAATTTAAATTTTACCATATATTCCCGATGCATCTGTCAAGGCATCTCGCGTCTGATCTGCTGGACTCTTTCCCATCCATCTTTAATTCTTTTCCTCAACTTTATCTTCACTTCCGTCCTAATTTTTAGTTTGTTAATGATTCAAAACAAACTAACTTTATTAATTACCGCTTGTAATATTCTCCGATATACCACGTGCAATCCTTAAAATTTGGCAAAGCGTTTCTCCGCGTAAACCTACATAATCGCTAATTTTACTTGATGCCTCAAATTATTGGACCAAATGGAAACAAACACGGACTGGTCAAAAGGGGAGGAGGGGTTATAGCAAATGAAGGCGGTTATATATATAGAAGGTCCCGTTATGGCGTAAACTAACGGACTGTTTGCAAATAACAGTCCTATTTCCTCGCGACGAATAGCTGGCCTCCTTAATTTGCGAACCTGCATTTTAGATATAGAATAGACCTTTCCTGCTTAGAGCGAGAACGTAGTTCGGGCTAGGCTTTAACAAGGGAATGTTGAATAGAAAGTCAAAGGCGTGCGAGGAATTTTCGGTTGAAATGGCGCACGTATCTTGACACAACCCCTTTGGTTGTATAAGAGAAACCTCGCTGGCGCCCAGCTTAAATTGAGCTAAACAATTAGATAACCATTAATGCTATAGCTAATCCGTTGCCGCCACCGCCGCGTGCCCTGGATGTTGTACACTGCCTGGTGTGTGTGTTGGTGTATGTATGGCATCTCTCAGGAGCTTTAGAAACATAGGGATAGAATCCCGTATTTGCTCGTAACGACGTCCCCGAAATTGTTCTCAATGTCTTTCTCTAATAGTCTGAACTATTCTAGTTTCTAAGCGTTAGGCTTAGCGACGGGATGATTTCCACCACTCTCTTCCCGTCAACCTATCCGAGCTAATTTTCTATCTCAATTCTAAATAAACTCGTCGCCGACATAATGATTATTAGCCTACGGGTGAATAAATTTAAAGTAAACCAAGCGTTATTGACTTAAGTTAACTATACAAAGATGAAACTTTGAGATATTAAAACGCTGTAATATTTATTTATTTTTTCTTCATCTTTATTAAACTTTACTTAAAAGTTTATTAAAAATTAGAGTAGACTTGGGAATTATTAAAATTATTATTACGCTGTAATATTTATATTTATTTTTCTCTAACTTTAAAATTAGCATGAATTAAGTTTATTAAAAATTATCGTAAACTTAACTTAAGAATTCGCTGATTATATCTTGAATACTTCGTAGACTCATACTTAAATATTTACTTAAATATTTAAATATTTATTTTGATAAAGAAGTAATTACTTTAGTGAACTGTTTATCCTTTTTTTTCTTGTCAATATCTTAGGCTTTTAAAGCATTAGTTTGAAATAATTTCAACTTCCTTTTAATTTGATAAAATACATTATTAGCATTTCGCCTTTTAAAAATTCCGTCTTGAAAGCTTTTAGTATTTCCTTAAAATTTAGATAGTAATTAAAAATGCAAAGAGCACGTACATTTACTGGATTTTAAAATAAAAGGGGGTCAGGCTTTCTTGATGTTTTAACAATTTCCCAGCATAAAAATTAATTTAGCGTGAAAAGTTTTAATTCCATTCCCTTTTAAACATAAATGCTACTCCTTTCCTATTTTTTCAAATTGCATTATAAAGGAAAATCGTAATTGAAGGCAGATGCTCTACATCACCCCCCCCCCCCCCGGGTTCAAGAGCTAGTGTATTTCTAATTAATTCCTTTTATCCTCTAGAGATAGGCGCCTAACAACCCTTAATTAAAATTTTTTATTCCCCCGCTCAATTTTTTTTTCAACGTTCTTCCAAATTTCCTAAAAAAAATAAAATACACGGGGAAACTTATAATAAATAGAATTAATCCTACACTCGTATCATACTGTTAAGTAGAAATATTTCATGGGGATAATTCATGGTTCGTACACGATTTAACGAAAAACCGACATAAACAAATTATAAAGCTGTAGTGTATAATTTAAAGTTGGGGAATAAATATATTTTTCTCTTAATTGCTTTGTTGCAAATAGTATTAATAGGCGAAAAATAGACCAGTAAAAAATATGTTTTTTAATTCGTGTACCTTAACATCGTATCAATGATTTTAAGTAGTCCCATGGTTCCAATTCAAGTAAAAACGTAACAGGCCTTAGTACGTCCTCATAAAATTTAATTTGTCTATCATACTTTCTACATTTTTTTTACTCCGAGCTTAGAAGCAAGCGCAAATAACTTTGGCAAAAAAAAATTCTCCTCCACTCTTATCTATTGAAGGTATTTACGTGTACAAAAATGCAAAATACAATTTAACGCCGTTTACCTTGATAAAAGAAAAATGCACGCGGGTAGCTTCCGAATTCTCTCTTCCTCTTCCTCTCTCGTGCCAAGCTTATCTAACTTTCTACCTTTTTTATTATTATTATTCCGCTCTTCCTTTTGCATTCCTCTGATTCTGTTAAAGGTGTGTGGGTGATACGTATACGAAGCTCTGCCTTCTTACAAAAAAAAAACGAAGCGTTCCGCGCTGTCGAAAAAGACTGTAGGCAATTTTTACAATCTTCTTTAGGTCTAACCGCGGTTGCACGCTATCATTTTAAACCCCTGGGAAGGTTAGAAAGTTCACAGGACTTCTTCTAAACGATTTCAATAGTTTAATCCTGACCCTTTAGTTCAAATCTTAAGTATTTGGTATCGTTTGAAAGGCAAGAAATGGGGCTATGACATACTAAAAGGATGTCCTTCGACCTCTAAAAGAACCAGAGTTATGAGGCTCTGAATTTCAGGTTTCTCTATAACGTCTTTCCGATCTTGTTTCTTTCTGGAAGGGATGTTATTATTACCGTAATTCGTAAGAAAAACTTCCTGTCGTTGATTTTAGTTAAAAGCGTAGTTGTAAAAAAAAGGTGCGGGTACTGAAAGTGTAGAGGAAAAAACGCCTCGTGGCCTGGCTACTTGTAGATTGGCCTATTATTGCTAATGCAATCATATTCTTCTCTTTAATAAAATAAAAAACGAACTGAACACGTGGCGCATGTTACTGTATATAGTTTACCTTTTCTGGCTGGGCTATACCGTAAAGTATACCACTTTGCTTTCCCACCAATTTTTTCTTCTTCTATGTAATGAGATAATGCCTCGCTATCTTCTTTTGAGAGAAGAGGTATCTTATTTTCTTCATTTTCTTTTTTATTTTATTAGAGGTATGTTTAATTTTTTGTTTTCCCGTACACTTAGAGCTCTTATGTTGAAAATTAGGTTACGTTTTGAGTGATGGATTTTAGGGTAGTAGAAAATGAACATTTTTAAGTTTATATATTGTTCACCTGCCCTTTAAAGAACACTTCATAGGCACTTTAACACCGTTAAGAACAAGAAGTGTTGTGTAGTAATAATTGACCAAACGCCATGCAATATTATTTTCCAATATATTAACGCTTAAACAACACTCCGTGTTGCAGTAAGTTACAACTTCACGTATAATATCCGCAACTGTTTCTATAACGCGGAGCCTTACGTTGGACCGACCAATAACATCTTTTGATATAAAACAGAGATGCTACTAAAATCCTTACATCATCGCCTGTTTCCTGGATGGCGGTTCCTAATTTAGGCCTAGCGTAACTCGGGTTAACTTCTCCTGACGAAAGCCATATGATAGCTAGCCTAGTCTATATAGGCGTTATGGGACTTAACTTTCATCCCGCGCAATTTAGGAACCGCGCGTTAATATTCCAATAATATTGTAGTCCTAATTCCATTCCTCGACTCTCGCTATTTGAATTAAAACCCATAAACTGGACCATATTTTAACTATCACAATTTGTTACGACTCCATTTCAATCGAACTGATCACTTAGACTTAAATGAGGAGGGTGAAATATTGAAAGGCCATTTCTTGATGTCGCCAATGTAAAAGCGAGTTTAAGAGGTCAGGGGTCGTGGGTCAACGAAAGTGTTTGGTCCCCAATTTTTCGACAATGTTCTCGAGGCCTAGGTTCATTTTGAGTATATGGTAGATAAATACTTAATGCAGTTTTTACAAAAAGACCTCCTTCGTTTTACATTGAAGTGATGGGCTTTTAATGATATAACTTTGGTACCATTTTGGCACGCAAGAGACCCCAAATGGTAAATTCCGGTTAATCGCGATGGGCAGGAAGGGTTTAGGGGCAGGAAATGAAAGGGAGACTGTATATACGTTAATAACGCGTTAGTAAGTCAAAACGTATCAATCAAGGACAATTGCAGAATGTCGAATTGAGAACCAAGAGACCTTTAGCGAGAGCGAATTTCTATTATAAACTATCGGGAGCCTAACGAACGGCTTTCGGACTGTGTCCCTTCTCCCATCCCATCCCGAACGATTACCGATACGAAATTAAGGCTATTAGATAATTGTAAATTAAGTCGAAATGATCAATTTCCAACACGTATGGATATATATGTATATAGTTCGCAGGCGCTTCCAATTGTCTTATCTCGTGCTGACTTTGCGACGTCCTGGAAAACAGTATACACCGGATTTAAAGACAATACCAACTTTTAATCGCAAATGAGCTCGCGCCAGTGCATTCGTTTGAAATTGATTAATATGCCTTAAACCCAGGCAATGAGCATCGTCCTAACTGTTTCTTACCTACTCATGCGTTTACTTTATTAATCCGCTTACCACGAACGGATTAAGATATAATAATATATTATACAATAGTTGAAACTGTTTACAGGTCTCTTTAAACTATATATCAATATTATATATTTTTTATATTATTTTCCATGGTTTTATTAAATACAGATGGCGTTGATTAAATAATATCATGTATGTAAGCGAAATAGAATTGAACTTTTCCCCCTTCCTGCTAATCCCATAAAGATCCTAATTGGTCCACCCCTTTTCCTTACGAGCGCTATTAGAAGATAGTCTTCCCATTTTAGAGGAGCGAGCGCTATGCAATTACGCTATATCCATCCAACAAGGGAAATACTTCTACCCTTTTGTTACTCCGAGCTCAACGTTACACTTTCCAGGACTGTAGGTGTTAGCGCCGTTGGATCTTCTTGGTGCCTTCAACAAAGCTAAGCGTGTATATAGCGTAGGTCAAGTAGAAATAAAACTCGAGAAGATCCGTATAACTAGACCTCTATGCCTCAAAGGGAGTGCGACACTATTTAATGCCGTATAGATCATTTCAATGGGGGTTTACACCTCAAGGGGGAAGCTTATTCTAGTCCTGGTACGGTCCCGAGGCATTCATTTGTCTACCCCGTAAACATAACTCCTAGTTATGAGTTTGTTAGGCTGTACCATGCATGCAATGCATGCTTGCAATAGGGTTGGGGGCCTGCTCACGTTCAAGAGTGGAATTAAACTGCCCTTGCTTTTACCCCCCTCCCTCTCTCGAAATTCTCGCTAATTGTTATTAATCTAACGCTATGCTACTCCTGGCTGGCTAATGCAAATAGGAAAATTTAATAGAACTTTACGCGTTAAGTCGTTACTGTTATTATTATCTAGTGCATGTGTGCAAAGGGCTACTCCTTTTCCTTATCCCTCTCCTGTAGCGAAATGTTCTGGAATGCCACTTGCTATTTTTATCAACAGTTTATTCAGTCGTAACATGAATATTAAATTATTTATACCATAACTAAAAGGACAAGGTACCCATAAGTTAATGTTGGGACGTTTCTGAAGTTACTGTTGGTTTATTTATAAAATGTTTCTTTCAAAAGTTCCATGAAGATTTTACCTGTTTTGTTATTCCATATATCAGTTCAATACTCGGGGTTGAATTACAAAAAAAGGGTTAACTTTTCTTTGTCCATCCAGAGTCTTAAATGTAACGTTACTATTGTTTAGGGTAGGTTTGACAATGAAATTATCTCATGGTGTAAAAGAGACTTGAGTTTCACATCCAGGAAGGTTTTTGTTTTATCATCTTTGTCAAAACTGTCGCGTAGTAGACTGGTTATTGTCTCTTTTAGGGTCATCTTATCTGTTTTGTAGCTATTCTCTAGTGGTTACTAATGTATTTAAATAACCCGAGTCCTCTGTTAAGAAACTTTGGACTTGAAAGCGAGTGGTGGTCAGTTCCCGGCCCGTTCTCTCTTTTCCTTAAGTTTCTCGGCCATAATCGGTTTAGTTTTTCCTTGGCCTAGCGAGGATTGCGTAGTCCCAAACAAACGAATGTGTGACGCGAACTTTCGGACTTCAGTTGCAGTGTACCATGTTAGCTAAGTTTAATGTTTCGCCTTGTTAGTCCCATGAAGTTAATTTTGCGAATGTATACTTAAGACCGTACAGAAGTCAATGAAAGATTAAATACAATTAACTCATGTACCCAAGAGCTTGCCTGGATCTTACTTGGGTTGCTTTTTAGACTATGTTGTGTAGAGTTTCTCGCGTGACTGCCGCTTTGTTATGGGTAGATAATCAAAGGGAGAGTGAATGAAAGTGTATAGTTTCTCACTGTTATTCGAATAACCTCTTTAACCAGTTCAGAGGTCAACTGAGGAACCCTATATCCACTCATTGTTTATAGTATCTTTAGCCGTACTCTCCTCTTTTAACTACTACCGTTAGCCACGCCCGACTTATGTTCTAAACCGCTTCAATCTGAATTAATTCTCAATCCATCATCTGGATGCGTATATACGATCTAGGATAATATATGTATATAAAAAATATACGATTAAATAATAATTTCGAAAAGATCCCATTTTTTTTCTCGGCGCTTGTTTATGTTTGGAGGCTGATGCCCACCAGGGTGCAGTTGTTCGGCGAACCTCGTAAAGTCTGTCGGGATAGTCCGGAACCCGAGGGGAGGATGCTGGGAATGATCGCAAAGTGGCCCCGGGAATATGAACGGAAACTCCCGCGAGCCCAGAGTCATCTCCGTAAAGAATACGACGAGGAAAAAGCTAACTTAACGATCCGATCTTTGAAGGCTTTTTTCGGGCTACCTTTTTTGTGTTTCCCTTTAAGTCGGTATAGGCAATTTTGGTATCCCAATACTTTATCCTTATCCACCGTTACACTTTCTAGATCAGTAAAGGCTGAACGAAGTTAGCCCTATCTTTCAGTAAAAGTGGTCTATTGGCACTCGAGGGTGGGGAATCGTTACGTTAGTTGTTAAGAGTATTACGTGGTATTCTCGCACGCGGAACACCCTTCTTACCATGGTGTTGACCCCAATGTCGCGGTTCACTATGGTTAAAGTGTTGGGGTAGGTTCGGTTATGGTTGCAGCCGTGGACAAGCGATGTTGGGACAGGGTGTAGATGTCTGGAATGTTTAAAGCGCCCATGAAGCCGAGTAGATCGTCAATTTTCCCTGTACTCTTTCTCGGTTTCGTAAAATTGGCCCTCTTTTCTGGCGGCGGCCCTTCCCTAACCCTTGTATCACGCGTCCCGCCTTTTGCCCTTAGTGGGGCTTTCGGGCCCTTTAGCGGCTCTCTTCCCTCCATCCCCTACGCCCTCTGTGAAACCCCCGAGGGGACGAGATCCGAACGGAAATTAGTTTCATAGTCTCCCCTCTTATCCCGTGAGGAGCCTGGGAGTAGTAGTAGTAGAAGTAGGAGTTTGGCCTTAGCATATTATATTGAGCCTACATCACCAAGCATCATTTTCTCTCATCTTTTCCGCTAGTGAGTGTGAGAAGAGAGACTGTATGCGTATAACCATCCTCCGCTCTCTCGTTCGCTATTAGAAACGTTTTGTTTTTTGCCCTGGAACCCTTTTAAAGGCCAAAGGGAACCTTCAAAAACCCTGAACTATAGCTACACCAGTTATTATTTTAGTGTAGTTTGAATTGAACTTGCTCCTGAAGTCGAAGTATTTATTTTTTTTTTTTCAAAAGTTCATTTTGGAAGCTATAGAATTGATATTCATTCCAACTTAATTATTATAATTATCTTCTCCTTGTTAAGGCACTTTAACTAATTTTAAGTTTATTATAATAATAATAATTCTTGGCTGCAATTAACATATTTTAAGGAACAACGTTTAATTTTCAAATTATAATATATTATCACATGCTAATATTAAAATTAGTGCATTTGAAGGAAGATAAACATTAATACAGAAGATAAGGAACTTTACCCTACATGACGGCTTTACCTTTGACATTAATGAGCGGCAGTTGAAACATTTCTTCAGGCGTACTAAGAAAAATATATCTTTAATTTTTAAGTTTTAAAAATCATAACCATCATTAAGTCTGAGTGAAGGAAAGATACATGTTACGATTTTATAATAAAGCATAACGGCTGCAGCTATAGCATCCTTGTCCAAAATATTAATATTGTATTTTTTTTAAGGCCGTGATGATAAAAGCCTTTGTTCTTTACCTTCTCCTCTCTCTCTCTCTCTCGATAGGTGAGGACCGTAAGATATAAAAGAAAAGATGACTTTAATAACTCATAACCAACGTAAGATAAGATTATATTCGACTGGCGAAATTACGAGGCCTCGCAAAGTCCCATACCAAAAACCTTAACGTTCGTTTATACGGTATATCTTTGTTACGGTCATAAAAAAATCCACTATTTCTTTCCTCTAGTCTACCCCGTACCTAAGTTGATGGTCTAGGCTCTATAAGTTACGCCTTGCAGCTTAAAGAACTGCTGAAAACAATACAAGAAATGTTCTTTATTTCCACGTGATTTCGATTAATTTGTCTCGTGAACTGAGAAATAAGTGGAAAATGTCTCGTGCTTTTTTCGTTATTTTAAACGGATGTCACACTTATGAAGCTGATATAATATAAACTTATGGTTTACCTTATACCCTTTTTCTACGATATATATATCTATTTTTTGCCTTTCCCCTTATTAAGCTTGGGTTCTACTGGTTTATATTTTATTATTATTTTTTTTTCCTGGCTGTCCCGAAAATGGTCGAAAAAGGTGTCCCGGGGTTTTTACGATCTCCGAAATGTCGTAAAGAAGATAGAGCAGATTTCTTTCTCCCTTTGAATTTTTAAATCGTCTTTGGATACCCACTTCCTCCTCTCTACAGACTACTATATATTCATTCCCGCCTTCCCCTACTTTTTATTCACTTGCTTTGCTTTTGGCGGGAGATGCATGCTATGCTTCGTTTACAATATTACTTGACAGTGAAAGAGCAAGCTTTGGGATGATCTCCAATCGTGGTTTCTTATTGAAAATAGACACGGTTTTGTAAAAGAAAATTTAAATTCCAATAGCGAGGGTTTTTTTTACGCGAGTCTAACAAACTATGACGGTATAAACAAGAAACTATACCCTCTAGATGTATTTCGTTATATCGCTCTCGTATGGGAGACCAATTTATAGACGGAAAGTGATTTTGAAAAGCTTCATCTTTTGAAAATGAAAATATAGTTAATAAATTACCTCAATTAAGTCGTTTAATTATGGAATATTGATTAAAATACCTGTATGATAGCGTCTCCATTAGCACCTAAGCGCGTCTTTGTAAAGAAAGCTAAGTTTTCGCTCCCTATTTTAAAAGGAATTCGCTATAATTTGAAAAGTAAATGCATTTTTATTCAATTGCTCACGGGATAAACACTTCTACAGGGGTGTATTGAAAATATATGGGGAAGTTTACCCCTAAAAACTAGTTTCACCGCCACGTACCTCTATTCAATTTCACGTTTTTGACCTTGACTTTGTTAAACTGTAGTTTAGTTTATATATATAAATATTTGTTCTCAACTTAAGTTACGACACTAGAAATTTCATTTCCAACTCCTCAAATAACGTCGTGAATTTCAACAATTTTAATTACAGTAGACTTGAGTGGGAGAGAGCGTTATTATGACTATTTCAATATAACATTCGAGATGATATGTATGTATAGTGTCATACGCGGTTTCTATCTAAGATAATATTGTCTTGAAAATTAGCAAATTAGTCCTGGATTTTAATTTACAAACATGGCCGGAAGCGTATAATGGACCTTATCAGTGTAAAGAAGAATTTATTTATTTATCCCGCGAGTATCTTAAGGCAATTAGTTTACTAATTGATTGTTCCTAATTATAAAACTTTGACTATTGCCGGAAGTGAAATTTAGGAGTCTCTTGTTTTTATTGCAATTATTGTTCTACATTCGTAGGATAATTCAGTACATTCATGATAAAAGAGTTCTCGACAAAACCTAATGCTATCCAATTAGCGATAATTAAATCTCTCTATTAAAATTAATGCTAATACGCTCAATGCCGCGTGCAAACTGAAAAGGGGAAGGGCCGCTGTATATATATATAAGAGAAGAGAGAAATATTTGGTATCCTCTTTTTCCACTCCAGCATCTTCCTTATCAGTTGGCACTATTTAAAATACGTCTGTATATATTCCCTCTATATCAATAACGCTGTAAAGTAACCCGGGAGTTTGGTTATATGGCGGGAAAGGCTTACTGATGGCGCAATTCATTAGGACACTCAATTAAAAAACTAATTTAGCAACATCATTGGTCCAACAAAAGAGTGTAAAGGGGTGATGGAGTGAAATTAAGCGAATCCCCCTTCCCCCCCCTACCTTCTCCCAGAAGCGCGGAACTAAAATGAAAAGCGGGGGTGTATGGAGGGCTTTCTTTTACACTCTGGCAAATGCGTTTTGCAATTTTTTTATATATATATTCAAGCCTCCGTCGGTTCATCCGAAAACATTTTTCCATTTTTTTTTTACTTTCGTTTTCTGTTATGTTCTTATAGGAGGAACATCGTCATAAATTCCACCTCTTCTTAAACGCGACTTGCACATTTTCCGCTCGCTTGTAGCTATTTTTTATGCTCGTGGTTTAAATGGCTGGTTCACATCTTGCCTGCAAAAGTTTTTATTTTTATTTTTTTTAATTAATACTAGAAATAGAAATAAGTTTATGAACTTCATCTCAGAGGACTTCAGTTTAATTATACCGGGAAATATATGTTTTATTTAAATTTCGGTTAATACAAAGAGATTTCGTAAATATATTTTTAAATTTAATCAAATGTAAATTTAGTTGAAGCCTCGGTATAGGTACGTACCTGTTTGTTAGGCAATCAGTTCATAACTTGATTTGATTGGTTAATTTTAAGCTAGCTATTATGTTATTGCATATTTGATGAATGGAAGAATTATAAAATTCCACTCTATTTAAAACGCAGAAACGCATTCCTTTGGAATTACGAATAAATTAAGCTCTCTTTTCCAGCAAACCGAATCAGTTCAATTATAAACTTCAATTTTGAAATTAATAAATCTCCACCGTGTCAATTGTAGGGACCCCTAAATTAATGTTTATAGATTATTATTGTTCTAATTAAAAGGAGTTTAAATTGAGGCACAATTCTATACTATACTTTTCCACCGAAACATAATTAAGTTAACATTTGAAATACTTTTATTTTAACGCCGATTTTGATGAAACTAATTCGTTTAAACGTATAACGCGGAGCTCTCCAAAATGTTAAAGTGAAGTGCGAACTTAAGTCTTAGCTGGCGGGTTTAAGGAAAACAAAAGGAGAACGCCGATGAAATACCGAAATCCGTAAAAGAGGTACAAAAGGGTTAATTGCTCGCGAAGAATAGCTGGCTGGGTACGTAGTGGTACTGCGTGGTCACACGCTCCAAACAGCTAGGAGGAACCGGGGAAGAGATGAAGAGAGAGGCCAACAGCCCCGCCGAAGAGAAAAGATTCTAGAAAGGTCCTTTTCATATTTTGGACGGACTCTTATAATATTAAGGAGAATGGTGGTGCGACGCAGTCATAGCGAACGAGTAACCTTCATACGTGGGATGTTGGACTCCACCCCAACCCGTATAAAAGGGGCGCTAGTTGGAAGTGATTTCGTTAAGAACTAACCAGTGATCATGTTGAAAATGTGCATGATCAAAATTTATCTCTCTAAACCGTTTTGAGTTGGCAACATGACGTACTTCCTGTCAAATACATACTGATATCTAAACATTTATGAAGTCCTGTATTAGCCTTTTAGAGATCGGTAGCGGTCACTGTTTCGTCGCGTCATACGTCATACCAGGTTTTCTTAATTTAGCGAAACAAGTAAAAAATATATCTGGCAGGGTTGAAATTTACTAAATTGCCACATCCGGAAATTATAACTTCGAAGGTTTGCTTGCCCCCAACGTACTTGTATATAACGACCATTTTCCGTGTATAAAGGTGCTCTAACTCGAAAAGATTGGCCTGACCATACCTCTTTCTTGGTACCTTTTATTACAGTAAATTTGCGCGTCGTTCACTACAGTTTTCGTCCCTCGCTGCACATACTAGACTCATACATACGTATATTTTCAAGGCGTGGGAGCCTCAGCTGAACAACAAAATTAAGAAATTCCTCAAATCTTCTTTGTGTTATGTCCGCCCGCAAAACCGAGTCTTTTCAAGAGACACTCGCTGTAAGTGCATGTCCCCAAGTACTTTAGGTATATAGAAAGCTGATGGTATGTACATTCTTGAAGATACAGAAAAAATAATACATAGTTTTATTGGCTAATTTGGACGACACACTGTGTTTGGCCCACTTTCATTTGTGTTAGTTTGGTGTGATTACTGTCAGTGTTGATCACTCGGTATATTAGAGAACTCTTGTAGCTCGAGATAAGAGGATTAGAACTTCGAAGAAATTATTTCTATAGGTGTTTGAACGATGAATGGTACACCTGAGCTCAGCCTTGAATGGTCGAAATTATTTGGGGAAGCTTAAGTGAATTAGTAAGTCCGGAAGATGCAAGGCTGAGATTTCTTTCTTTTCGTAAACGTTCAAAAGGAGTCCCTTAGTTGAATTAAGTATAAGACTTGACCCATTGCAGAACTTGTACGAAATGTGTTGTGTTGTTCCGGTAAATCATAGAAAAAGGCTTCAACCAAGCAAGCGTACCCACACTTTGTTAAGTCCTAGCGTTAACTCTCTAATACACATCATTTCTCGTATTTGTTTTCGTCTTTCGCTATTTAAATTCCTGAAGAAAGAAGCTACGATTAGGGTATTTTAAATTAACTTTTTATTTTTAATTTTACTAAACGTTATTTCACTGCAACCTCCTTTAACCGTCTTAAGAGGGGAAAAAAGGAGTATTGTAGTATTAAACTTAACGATAACGAATTGCGCTTTTAGTGGCACCTAATTTGAAAAGGGGGCAACCTCTAACGTCACCCCGGCAATTTTATAAAACCCAAATCTTGTCCCGGGAACGAAAAAAACTCTTCAAGATGGTTGGAATGTCGCCGTATTGTCGTCCCCTCTATTTTTAGAGCTAATTTGCCGCTTTCTTTTGAGCCACCCGATGCTATTCTTCCGTTTTTCGGACTTCAATTTCCGAAATTACTGCGGAATGTGGCGCGAGAGAGCTTCTTCCTAGCTTTCCTTGTTTTGCCAAAATGTTCCTTTTTTTCTTTTCCATTGTTGAAAAGTAGCGTCACTTCAGCTTCCCGCTTTCAAATGTAAAACCTAACCTTTCCACTCGCTAAAGGTTTAAATTGATACAACACTACAGTAAAGTGAAGCCTGAATCAACTTAATTCTATACTTAAGTGACGAAGCTAGAGCCATCTTAGTAAGGATAGAATTCCGGAATAGTTTTCTAGGTTTTTTTCTATGTTCTCAAAACTTCTTGCGTTATATGGCAAGATTCTCTTTCTGGAGAAATATTTTCGAATCATATATACACACACAAGTGACGTATACTTAGTTGCAGGCTTGGAAGTAACTGATAGAATTGGAGTGGTAGTACTTGCGATTGATAATTTTGATAAATAACTGAAATAAACATGCGACATTTTGGTGTTTACAATACAAAATTAAGTTCACGACAGCAGTTCATGATTCTAAACAAACGAACGCTTATCAATATCACTTCGCCATAAAGGCAAAACTGAGGTTGCAACTATGTATATAACTTCACAGATTTGTCCTCGAACACTTTGTACCAAGTACCAACCCTATATTTTGATCTCTCCTCTTCCCATTTTTGGAAAACTTTTGGAAAGTGGTATTTTTAAGAGCCTCTAGAAAAAAGACAGAAGATCAAGCAAAAAAGAAAAAAAAAAAACATTCTAGTTGTTTTCTTGTCTCTAGACGTTTCTTTTTTATCTTGGTTGAAATTCTTTAGCTCGTTCGAGTGATGGATATTCGCTAATTAAAATTAAACGAGGGGCCGAACGTCGAGTTGGGTTTTTAATCATAATTAAACTGCTATTAGTCCCTTGAGGTCAGCGGCGTCCCTGCCCTTTACCCTCTTAAAAGAAAAAATAAAGAAGCAGCATCGGTTAAATTTATACTTCTGAAACCCAACTTTGTTTAAGCGGATATTGATCATTTAAAATGGTGCGGGGCAGTTTTGTTTCTTAGCTTTTTTTTTTCAATCCTGAAATTCTTCAATTGTTACTGAAGATTCCGCTATACCCTTTGAACGACCTGCTCCCTCTGAATTATGGTTTCAAATAAGGTTTTTCTATTGGGAATTTAAAACTCATTAGTCTTTCCTGCCTGGCTTTCCTTAGTGTCGATGCATTTTGAAAAGGTACAAGGCTTAACGTCAAACCTTCCCATTACCTTTTAAGGCGTTGGTGGATTGTCTCTGTTCAGGTTGTCTGCAATAAACAAAATTTAAAAATCAAGTCAAGATATTTATACTTTAAGTAAAATACCATTTGGTTATCGACCCAGTCGGCGTTTAAAACTAACTACCAGACTGTTAGGCCTTGTACGGCGCATCAAAGACGTGTGTAGTCTTAGAAATTATCAAGTCCTCTCACGCGGAATAAGCTCTCCTCATTCATTCCATACTGGGTCCGTGGGAATACTGTTGTTCCCGGCTCTCGAAATTGAGTTTTTGGTGGTGGGTACGGGGTATAAGGTTCAGTACGGACCTTTTTCTTAATCCCGAGAACCCGTCAATCTTACAGGAAGGGCAATGGTAGACGAAGAAGGAACCGACCATAGTCTCGCGTGGGACTGGCTGGCGAGGTTTAATCTCTCCAAGATTAAGGAGTGACGTTTGCCCTACCAACCATTCCGCCATAATAAATCGCCTACTGTCTAAAGAAAGATTGGAAACGTATATGCGTCGGGGACCTTTGACCTCTGGACAACCGCGTTCGTTCATTCGTGGTCTTGAATGGTCAAGTTAGACCCTGTATGTAGAATAATAGGCCAAATATTTACGCAATTAGTGGGATGCAAAATCTACTGGTATAAGTTTTGTGTTTGCTTGTTAAATATTGTTTTTGGGTTCTCGGAGTATAATACCCCCTATGGGTAGAACTTTTCTTAATGACAACGCCGCGCGGTATGGGTAAAGAAAGCGGAAGTGACGGAACGGAAGTCAGCGGAAGTAATAGCTCCCCGCTATGTTTACAGTACAGCCTTATAACACCATATGCAGTAATAAACCAAGATTAAACGTTTTTTCTTTTTGCTCTTATACTGGGGCGCATTCCCTTGTCGGTTTTGTTTGGACGACGAAATAACAACCCTATATATAGCTTTTATTTTCTGCTCTGTATTTTATTAGAGAACTTAATAATGTTTCCCCTTTTTATATAAGGCAACCTTATCACTATACAAAACTTATTATAACAGTATATTTAATCGGATAGAGATAGAAGTTAATTTTAACGAAATGGAAATAAGTCTATCATCTAAAATAACGTCATTTAAGGTATTTATTTCTAGCTATTGACTCTGATTAATCTTTTCGAGTTACGAGCTTCTAAACACTAGTACTTTGAGTATAGGGAAAGATTTTAAAATATTCGGCGTTTATTATTAAAACCCGTGGCATGGCCAAAAACACCTGCCGGTGGTATAGTCCTCGGTTTATTTGCTTTTGCCAGAATAACTCTGGAAGATTATAGCCGATGGCTATGAACTGGGTAACGTAGAACCCCATGCAGCGTGAATGTATTCCGTTATCCTCAAAGTATTGAACCGTAGTTGATCATTGTAACCTAAGCGATAACCAAGTTTTCTCCACAGTTGTACAATTTTCAACTCCTTTTCTACTACTACTCCTTGGTCAAACCAACTTGAAAAGTGTTAGCTTTAGCAAAAAGCTTTCATTGTTCTTGAGACAATTGAATAATTTCTTGGTAGAACGGGAGTGTTGTCTATGGTAGCTAGATAGAAGAATGAGATCGGGGAGAAGGGATATATGTATAGGGACATGAAAAGTAGGGGGTGTAATAGAAAAATCTCTCGCGTGATATATTCCTACAATTTTGACCGTTCTCTCTCTCTCTCTCTCTCTATACGCACACGGTTGACGTTAGTTCAGCTGCTGGGCATAGAGCTATGTGTTTCGATTTGCATGGCTTTCTTTGGCGGGTTGCGCGGGGGTGGACTACAGATGCTCTTGGCGCCCGCGAACTACGCACCCGTGAAATAGGGAAATTTTCCAATTTCAGAAATCCAGAAATTTTTCTGCTGTCTTACTGCGGAATAAAATAATAATTGGTGGCTGGGAAATCGTTGCCCGGGTTGAGAGGTCAAGCAAATTTAATATTTTTAGATGGCTTTAATGAAATGGGGTGGTTTTGAGCGACTGTGGCTGATTTTGGATCATAAAGAGTCAACCTTCGTCTGTAAAAACAATTCACCGCTTCTAAAATAATTTATTATTATAAATTACCAATGAATTGTTTTAAATTTTCAGCTTAAAAAGTTTTTAAAACTAATTAGTAATTATTTCAAACAAATGAAATTCCTTAGATGTCTCCTTAAAATTATTACACGTTCTTTAATTTTAGTAGAACCGCATTAAATATGAATTTAATTTGCGTAACTTTTTTTTTCCTACTCAAAATATCGTTTCACTATAAAGTTCTCCGGGGATTCTAAAAATTTAAAATATATAAGAAACTTTTCCAGTCTTGAAATGTAACGCGATCCTCGGACAAAAATGAATTTTAAATACGCAAATTCTGTCCTTTCGCGGCTTGTAAAAGTATGAAAAGAGGATCCATTTTAATCTCAAGTCTCTCATTATCTATTTACGAATTTTGAATAAGGTTTAAAACGTAGCTAAAAAAAGCAATAACGGTAAGAGCTACGGCATCAAATCCGAAGCTTCAAACTCCCGTGAAAAAAAATTAAACTTTAAAATATAAATTCACGTAAGAAACTTGCTACGAATCATTTTTGCCCCTGTTCCGGTGCTGCCCTGGAGCGTTCGCTTTCCCTCTCCGTTGCTATTGACTCTGTTATCGAGGGGAACTGAAGTCGACTTACACGAAGCTATCAAAACAATAAAATTCACTTCATTTAATACATTATTCATTACGTGTTGTTCAAATACCACAAATATCATTCAACTAACAACGTCACCGTTTTCAAAAAACCCTTTTGAGATCCAACTAAACAATATTTATTGAATTTGATAGCTTCAGTTTGGTCCATTTCAGGAATTGCTGGCTTTATCACGTCCGGATCTCATCCGTATAACTTCCCCCATCGTTGTTTACGCGTAAAAATGAAACTTATGTTTGTAAATCGAAAATATCGGGGAGGAACTATTCTCGTTTTGATACGCTTCCATACATTTTTCTGACGCGAGGATTTCTATTCTTGGATCTTTTTTTTTTATTTATTTATTATTATTTTTTGGACCACTATCTCGGGTTAAACAATGGTTTTGCCCAATCCCCGGTAGAATATTCTCTTCTTTTTTTCATCCCTTCCATTCTTGAAGATCCCGCTCGCTCTTGGGCTTCTTCTTCTCCTGTACATCTTTTCCATCTTCAAAAGCTGGAGGCTTATTTATTTCTCTCCAAAGTTATACCGGCCCAAATAAGTTAGATATTCTACATACAGTTCGGAGGTTTTTCCGCCTCCATGATTTTTAGATCAGTTTTTATTTATTTATATATTGGAGACAATGAAAAGAAATTAAAAAATACTCAAGGGATATTTCAAGGGTTTTAAGTTTTGAAAATTATCTGCATGGCGTCGTTCATCCTCTCGGGTATACCCAACACACGTATGGTGACAATCCTATATATTTGTATGTTCCGGTGTCGTTTCGTTGGCATGACAACGTTCGGGATGAACTTAGTTCCGTCTTCTCTTCAGTCTTCCGCTTATTTCGTATTCCATCCAAACTAATTTTAGATGAAGCGAGCTGGGGGGGGGGGGGAATAGGCAGCAACCCAAGGCAATGTCGCTCTCTCTCCATCCGCGTCTCATGTACCGGATTTTTGATATATTATTAATGGTAATTCCGAAATCCATCGGATAAATATAGACGTCGTCGAAAGGATAGATACCCCTCATTGTAGACTGGAAACCTTATTCGTGTTATGTCTTTTAATGCCACCAAAGTAACACTATGTCAATCTGTAACGACGCTTGTTTTTCATACGTAGTGGGTTATTCTTTATTACAAGTTTCCATCGGTTAAAGATTATGTTGAATTTGACGTGTACAATCCCAGTCGATATTCGAGCAAACTCCCTTTGGGCTAGTATAGAAAGATTATCATCCTGAATTAGTTAAGAGATTCAGAGAAAAATTCTCTTTCTCTCTCATTGTGTCTTGATCCCTAGCTGAATTGAGAAGAATTTCTTTTTAACAATAGCCGAAGTAATTTTAATACCCATCTCCCATAAATCAAAGTTTAAAAAAAAATATCTTTCAAGAACTTTTTGTGAAAACTATAGTGCGGAAGCTTTGAGATTTTAAATATTTAATATCTAGAGAATTCAAAGTATATTGAATATTTAAAGATGTTAGATCTTTTCATTGATTTTGTTTCGTCGGTTTGTAATCCTCTAATCTTAAAAGATCAGTCGCGTAACGTTTCAAATATTCCAATGTGTAGTCCTATATAATGTAAGCATAGAGAGTCGACTGGATCGATTTTCTAATATAAATTAATCAGGATATGATATTTATTTTCCTCCAAATTTCATCTATATTAAATTACTCAATGTTTATTGAAGTTGGGGATGAAAATGATTAAATTGGGGTCAATACCGAATCTATATTGTTCTTGGGTGGGTAGTTGTATATAGCAAATATATCGAGCTGAATTAAGGTATTAATTGGAAATTTTCCGTGTTTACCATTAAGATGACATCCGTAACAAATTAACAAACATAATATACGAGGCTACGAAAGCTAGTTCCAGTGGGAAAACGGGTGATAGCTTTGTCGATATACAAAAATGTATAATATCGAGGGTATCGTTAGGATTATAGCACACCAAGGTCATTTTAATTTAGTAAAGGAGTTATATTTCCTAGGTCGAAATGAAACACTTCGCTTCTGGTCCTCTTGATTTACGAAGTCCTCCATGATTTTCCGTTATGTTTATCCACTCAGCAACGCGGAATACTGTGGAAAAGGGGGGAATTCGGAATAGGTTTAACAGATATTTCCATCTCCCTTAAGACTTCTTCGTTCGTTCCATATTCGCCGGATAACCCAATTCAACCCAACCGAATATCGAATGATGAGGAAAATCGAAGATCTACCTGTAGATTCAACAACCTCCTAACCCAGTATAGGTATCACTAGCGTTCCCCTCAAGCCTGCATGCAGGGGAACGATTATATTGTAGAGGATAATATTAGGCATTGTATTCCTTCAATGGGTAGCGGCGAGATAACGACCGCCTCCCTACAGTATTATTCATTTATATCCTCGGGTATAAGGGAAAGGGGCTTTAGAAATTAGACGTTGCGTTGCCCGAAGCTTGCAGAGAGTCAAACATATACTGATATTGACTTATTTGCTTAAAAGCTTAGATAGAGATAACGTTAGATATCGAAGCTGTAATTTCCCTTAGCGATATTAACCATATGTTTAATCTTATTACTATTTTTTTAATCTATTTGCTTCTGATACTCTCTAAGGCTATAATAGATATTTGATACAATATTTTGATTTTTTTTGTGGTTGCGAAACTATCTCGGGTTCTGGTATTTCTGAGTTGAGCCTTGACGGGACACTTTAATATATAAAACAACAGCAACGGTGTCAAATGCAGTTGACACGAAATATAACTAAATGAACAACGGGGTTTGTGTGGAAGAAGGGTGATGAACAGTGGTAGAACACTCTTCCACGCTCATCTTCGCCATCGAATCTTTCCAAACAGACTGTTTCGATGGTAACTTCTGTATGCCTTTAACAGGGCTTTACTATTTAATATACCCAAACTTAAACAGAGTACGGCTTGGTCCTCCCACGAAAGTTGTGCATGAACATGTACATGTAGAAGGAAAAAAAGACCCCATACCAATAGAGAAAAAAAAGCGGGCGCTAGAGACGGTCGATATACAAGCGTAAATAGTCTGTTCTAGGCGGGAATATAAATTTTACCACCAGTCCACTAAAATTCCCAGGGATGCGGGATGCTGTATAGAGTACCCTTTTCGTGTATAGAAAAAAAAACTTCTATTGGAGCATGGACAGGGAGGGAAAATAGTAAAAAATAAGAGACGTTAATATCATTTTTGTGTCCGAGAAAAGATGACATTCCGTGGGGAGTACGAGCCTTTTTCTCTCGTTGGCATGATAAAGCGAGTTGACCGCGGTCAAAAAATGTTCTCTCTCTCTCTCTCTCTCTCTCTCTCTCTCTCTCTCTCTCTCTCTCTCTCTCTCTCTCTCTCTCTCTCTCTCTCTCTCTTCATACGCTGCCATACTGCCAAAATTTTCGTTCCTTTTTCCTTTACTTCTCTTGCCACTTCTTCCACTAACCGATGGTTATAACTCGAAGTAAAACTCCAATTTTAACGCGAATGTTTATCCTTTCACACGTGGGTTATTTACGTCATCAAATAATGGACGTCTAGTCATCTGTGACGCGCGGATCAAGATAGAGGAAGAAAAAAGAAAAATATAAAGAATGAAATTGTCTCTTGAGGTTTACCTTCTTTTTTCTTTTTTTCTATTATATGAAATCCATTTTTTTTATATAAAATAGCGATTGATTGGCTTTAAAGGGGGAATTTGGGGGAGAGGGAGACGGTCTGATAGTTTGATTGGATAGTTTGGAAAGAATTGGTCAGGGGGCGTCCACAATCAATCGAACGGATGTTTTATCCGTACGGCGCAGGTGCGTCGAACGTCCGTCCATCGAGGAGGAGCGGAGAAAACTTCGATCTCCAATCTTGATCGGTTACCGAGAGTAAAACCCTTTTTACCCCGAGCTTCTTCGCGCCACGAGAGACGTTCTCGCGCTGCCGCCGTTCGACCACCGATATTCCACCCTCCTCAATCGCATCTCAAGCTCTCTCTCTCCCTCCTTTACCACTCTGACGTCATACCTCGCGTTGCCTTCTTGGGCGCACGTGGACCTCATCTTGAGACGATCTTTTTTGATCAAGGATTTTATAATAAGATTGAATTAATACATGGGACTTTATTTGTTTATATAAATTGAATATTCTAATATTTATATATAGTAACTCGGAAATCTCATTTAATATTGATTGTTGCTCCATGGTGGTTGGTTCATAGCTATGGAAAACTAAAAATGTCTTTATTTCCGAAAACCCTCGATCAATTTTACTCAGTACGCGTCTATATTGTCTTCGAAAAAGACATTTTGGCATCACAATGCTTAGTAGATCTGAAAGACTACACTACGGCTCGGGTGCTAAAAATGGGAGAAATATCACCACCACCACCACCACGTGACAAAATGAAAACAAATAGTGTTTGAAGGATTACTGGACAGGGGGGAATGCGAGGGAAGGTTTTATAGTAGCGTCTCTTGTATTCGAAACGGTGGCAATGCGAAAATGGAGTCAGGGCCAGAACGAAAGCAGACCTTAAAAGGCAAAAATAGGGGAAAAATATGAAATGTCGTTTCGCATACCAAATAATATCAACGATCGAAAAATACGCCAGGGACAGTTTTTTTTTTATTCCACTAGACTCGCTTCGTTCGTCTCTACCTTGAAGATCATAGCTTGAAGTAGAAACTTTTCCTTAGAATTCAGTACTCGGTTCAGATTTTTATATAAAAATTAACCACTTACTAATTTTTTTCGTTCCATTAATAGACTTCTGGTAATTATGTATCGATCTATTTATAGAATGATATTTAAAGTTAACAGCCTTGTTGTTTTGCGAGTCTTAATTGCAAGTAAAACATTGTCATAGTGCCCCCCTGAAACAGAACCACGGTGCAAAATATACTGGAAAAGAAGTTAGATAAAAAAAAAATAGAAATACCACTTTCCTTTCCTTATAAATATTAGAAATCATATTTTTTTTTATGAATATTTTAATATGAAATCAGCATAGGTTCTTATTTTTTATTTTTCATTTTTAATCGTTTGAAATTTCCAGTTTATTTAGCGGCGCGTTTCAGGTATGGAATTATTTATATTTGACTCTAGTTTCAGAATCGATAAACTTCTTGGATTTAATTTAAGAGACCGACTTCCTTTGAGAAACTAAATTAGATTAAGTAAATCGATCGGAGTTGCTCTAGAAAGAGTCCTTGCCTTATTCGTAGGTGAGTTGAATACAAAATGAAGCCGTTGTTTTAAGTTTCATCGCTGACGCTATGCAATTAAATTGTCTACTAAAACTAGACTTAATTAAACGGAATATAAAATTTGGGGCGTAGTTTTACTTTTAACAGATGTTAAACGGACTACCGTGTGTTAGTTTTAGATAGTTTTGAAAACTTGAAAATGTTTGAAAAATTGGACCCGATAAGTTCATTTTTGGTTATTTGAAAATCGAAAATGAAATAGGAAATTTGGCTTTGTTATGACGTCATAGGTGTGTCTTCTCGTGTAAAATATTTGTAGCTCGTGGTGCGTGTCTTTTCTCATCTATTAATAGATGCGTTAGTTTAAATTAAAACAATAAAGTTGTTTGACAACGGAGTATTTCTTGAGCCCCTGTAAGTTGGCTTCTCCCTGAGCACCGAAGTGCGGCGGGTTAAACATTTCTACAGGCGCGGATTGAAAATACATGGGGAGGTTTACCCCTGAAAGTGGGCTACCTTTATCAACACCATTTTGCAGTTTTTACAGCAAATAATATTGCAACCCTGAAATTAAAAAGAAAAAAAATCGAAATAAGATCAAATTTAATGTTGAGGTCGTAATTGTTTCACGGTCTATTAAGAATTGGTTTTTTGGCTTGCTTTTAATTTTTAAAAAAAGATATGGTGGTGTGACTAATTATTTCCGGTTTTTTCCGTGATGGAGGGAGGGGTTATACCCCTTTTAGTACCCTTGAACTCCCACCCCCACGGGAGGAAGTATTTAAGCATTATATCATTTTTATTTTACAACAATCAGGACTGTAAATCCAGGAGTAGGCAAATTTTTTATTTTCAAATGTTTTGTCGGCCTGGGAGCGAGAGTAGAAGGGGTGGGGGATCTTATCCAAAATAGAGGCTAGCGGCGCCGAGCTAGTTTCCGCTTCTTTTGATCTTCATCACGCACCGAGACACACTGATCGTCATTTCCGGTGCTGCGCTTCGTCTGCCACTGCCTTTTCTCTCTCCCTCTACCATCCCCACTACCATCGAGAGTGCTCTAGAATTCTCTTAATCCCCGTATGCAACTTACAGACTCTCTCGCTCTCTCTCAATTCTGTTCCGAGTGTTTTAAAACCGAGGAGAAGGGGACATCTACAGGGAAATATGATAATTTAATTTCTTATTGAGATGGAAGCGCTTAATTGGGCGGAAAATAATCGATTAATTTGATTTCCTCATTTATTATTATCGATTAGTTAATAAATTTTGAGGGGAGAATTTAATTTACACTTTGTAACATTAGATTCGAGGTCGTAATTGTAATTATAATTAAATGAAAGTGATTTAAATTTCACCAAGATCTCGAAAACGTCGAAGATAGATTATATGTTGATTTTTGCGTAATTGGAGCTCAGTTGCTTACAAGAAGTTCATAAATTGCTCCTGTTTTTACAAGCTTTTCTGAAACGGTACTCTACTAAAAAAAGTCGCGAATTTTCTTAAAGTTTTTGTCGTAAATAATCGTAAATACGATATTTATGGTTGAGTCAAAACTGATATCAATATATATATATTTTTGGAGCTTTTTAAAGTCTAAAAAATTATTTTCCGCCATGTTCCTTTTTTGTATCGCGTTTTGTAGGTCTAAACTAGAATGGTTCAAGCCCCCCCCCCCCCTCCTTTCTCCTTGATATGATGCATTTGGATACGTACAACTGAGCCTAGAATTCGAATTTCTTTTTATTTTACACTTTTCTATACAGAAATCCAGCGCTTGTAATATCTTTGTCGTACATGCATCGTCGATTTCCACCCCTCACTCCGTCGTACCAGTTACAATCTTCAATATTACAAAAGCTTCTCCGTATGCACTAAGATAACTTCCAATTATAGAATAAAGAGTAGGGTTTCCCCATAGTGATCCTTGCGTTTGAAACGAACTATAAGAAGGTTTTTGGACAAGTCTTCTTGTCTATGAGGGGTGTGTTGTCGGAATTTGAAAATTCTTTCGCTTTCGGTCGGAATGTAGTTTAGGAAGTTTTTTTTTCTTTCTTCTTCATCTTTTGCTCCCGTCTTTGACTCCCTCATCTTCCAAAACTCTGTCTCTAGTCTACCCCGTAGTCCATTTCAGGATGAGAATGAAGTACGGTTAAAAGTTACCCCTTCTTTATAACGTATTGAAATTTCTTTGGCGATACAGAATCGGTTAACTCGACATGTATTGAAAAATAAAACTGAAATAAACTAAACTACCCTGAACCGTTTTCTGTTCCGCAGACACGGATGCTAGCTGCGTGCTACTATACTGACTGACTGTATGGGAGAGAGAAAGAGTTTTATTCCGAATATTTCTTCCCTCTGTTATTCCGAACAGTTTTCTTGGGAGAAAACTTTTAAAATCTTGCTTCGTTGAATTTATCCTGATTTATTTTAAAAAAGAAGAATTTTGAGAAAAAATAAAATGGGTTCATGGGGTGCAAAAGGGGTTAGAATACCCCCTGAAATAAACCCCCATCCCTATACGAATTTTGTTGAGAAATATTATAGACCAATTGAATATATTTAGTGCGTGAAACATTTGAATTCACGGAATTCGTACTAAAGTTTTTAATCTATTTATGTTTAAAAATTAAAATATTTTTTTATGGTGAAATTCGCAAAAAGTCACATACTAGTTTTTTTAATATAAAATAATTAATGCTATTTAAAAGTTAATTAAATTTATAAAAAGAAGGTATAGAGCTTATTTGTTAAATTTCGTTATTTATTTAATATATTTTCAGATTTATTGCTGCAATTAAACCATTGGTCACCTGGAGGTTTCTTTTTTTCTCTCTCAACTCAAACCGAAGGACACGGGTAAGCTAAAACTATTTAATTTTTACCATAACACACGTTTTAAAAACGTGAATTTAAAATTATGGGGAAAGTGTCCGCCTTTTTCTATCGCGCTTGGTTGAAAATACCGAAATCCAACGTAAAAATATATTTTTTTCACTCTTGTATTATAAACACTACTAGGGGGGGGGAGTGTTTTACGTGACGATTCGGGTATTGTGTAGTGTTGTTGGCATAGCGACGTATAGACGCCAGCGCTAGGAGTGAGAATAATTTGTAAATGAACTCGTTTCCCGCGAAAATGCGACATCAGTAAATCATCATAGGTTGGGTAGGACCAAGACTCGCGGCTTTACGGGGAATGAAAACGTTATAACTCGGTTTTTAGTCAAAAATATGGTTAGTTCTTTCTTTTCACCTGATTTCACGGCTGCCAGTGGTGAAGGAAAACTATAGGAAATTCCGAATGTTCGAAGGAATGTACCTCGTGGATCAGGAAAAGTTTTAGGTTAGAGTTTTGTAACACATTTTGGTGCCCATCTCATACATCGACCTCCAAGTCAGAAAATTCCATTTAAATACGATTTCGAGCTACCCTAAAATTTACTAAACATCTTAATTAAAAGTCAGGAAATTTTGATTATGAGATCATTTTTCCAACAACAAAGTTTCCCCTTCTTCACAGTCAGAATGAGAAAAAGAAATGACCCATATAACTTCATATTAATCTATTTCAATTTAAGGAGTACATACAATACAACAGCTATTTTCTATGAAAGATAGAGCACTTTTGATCTCAAACCTGAACCAACACCAACTTTTGGTATACAGTATACAGTATACACACGCTGTTACAAAACCCGCCTATAGCTAGGGTTGGCGCGTGCCGAATACTCGCGACTGGGAATTGTAACGGCAAAATATAATTTCGTTTAATTGATGTATACCTTAGGCTATATAGTAGTGTATAGAATTGTACCTACCTGGAGTATTATTAGTGAAGGGGGCTATCCCGAACTGACAAGCTTAATAGCCCTAAAAGCTATTACGTGTAGAGGGGGCGCCACATTTCACACAAACTGACCACCGCTTCCATTGTAACGTAGTTTTGTGGGGGACGACTTTTCCCGCGTATATTTTTAACGCCGAATGGTATAACGTAAGTTTAGGTATAGGTCAGGGCAGCAATGGACATACGCTACATACGCAGCACGCCTTTGTATATTATTTTTTTGATTTTTAATTAGACTGAGTTTTAAAACATTTCGAGCGCATCGTGGTTAACGCCTTTTACAAGCGCGTGGGTCATACGGTTAACCACGCCTACCGTGACGTTCCATCGATATTATTTAGGTGATTTTATACGTCAGGCAAATTGGTAATGTCCATTTTTTCGTGAAGTGTAGCGTGAAGACCATTCTTTAATTTTGCAAAGTTCGCATCAAATACACTTGATTATAGGATCTTTGGTATCATTTTTAACAATTTGCGTCCTGAACCTCTCTAAAGATGTTTCAACAACTTCCGCACTACATTGCTCCAGATGAAGCCCTCGTTTTACTAGAGAATTCTTAATGCATTTCCAATTGTATGCGAGAAGAAAAAATGTTAGCTCATTAAGCCTTCCTGAAATTCAACCTGAATTCATTCAACAACAGTTTTGTCTGCACCATGCACCACCATCATCACACGCTGGCCTATTTAGTCTAATTCAAAGGCCAATTTTTATAAGCCTAAATGCTTGGCGGCGGCCGAATATGTGACACAAATAAAGTAGTTAAATATCCTAATTGATATCGCTTTTGTATACGAGTAATTGTTGGACCCGCGCAGTCCTGGTCCCGGCGTCACGTGGTGAGCAAATTAGGGCGCGTGGAGAAGGGGTTAAAGAGTTAAAAGGGACAAACATAAGGGGGGATATTTAGAAACCATCCAATGGGTCATTCCCATTAAATTCTGACCTTCGCGTTTGACTGAACTTTGTCCGTCTCTTTCCCAGCTCTCTCTCTCTCTCTCTCTCTCTCTCTCTCTCTCTCTCTCTCTCTTTCGTAATTCGCTCCAGCTCTTTTGCCAAAAGTGATGGGATACTGTTAAGAGTGTAAGTAGGGGAGAGTGGTGGTGGTGGTGGTGGAGGGTCCTCTAATGGCTTAATGGTAACATCTCCGGCTAGTTTCGGGCAGAAAGCTTCTAATGGCAGTTTTATACCGGAACGTGACGAAGCTCTAACCTTTTCTGGACCCTCTATATAGCTATTTTAGGTTTACAGATATTATGGTATTACAGGGGGGCCTAGATAACCATAGAGAGAGAGAGAAAAAAAATATTAAGGATCGTTTTCTATCCATCAAATTGCGATTAAAAGCGTATTGTTTCTCGTAAAAAAACGCCAACTGAATTTGCGCCCAGCTTGTGTGTGACTCGCTTACTAAGATAGCTTTTTTTTAATAGCGCTATCTCAATCATAGAAAATTTCCTGCAAAAACGATCCTTTGACCTACGTTTTAACCGCTGATTGTTCATTATTACTTATTTTTTTGAAAGGTTGAATTCGCCGCAGAATTGTCATAAATAGAACCAATTGCTACTACCTTATATTTATTGAACATTAGTCCAATAATTTGTACAGTTAAAATTAATTTAAACAGGGGTGTAAGGATTAAATTACTTAGAATTAAGCATTTTCTTACATTCACGCTATAGAAAAACATCGAAGATTATATTAGGCCTAAAAAATAACTGAACGTTAAGGCACTTTACTTACAATGCGTTTCTTTCTACAAAATAGTATATAGGAGAAAGGGTATGTACTACATACACGCGTAGAGTGTTTCCCCATCTCTATAAAACGTTATGCAATATGAAAAAGAGGGACTAGGGGGTTATACCTCGCGAAAGTATGAAGTATACTCGTGTCACGAAATCCAGCAGCAGCAGTCTCGTACGGTCAAAAGCTAAGCTACAAATTTGGCTAAACGGAAAGCCTCTATATACTATACTATAGTAGGGACGCATTATTAAAATTACTTTCTAGGAGGAAAGCGTATACGCTACATTCTGTAGAAATATAGTCTACTCCATCCCGAGGTTTCAATGGAAACAAATGCGTAAGCCTTATGTTTCTATGAGGGGATAGTTATGTTAAACTGTACTGCAATCTCAGCTTGGTTTTAAAAGTCTCAAAGTATAGACGTTGAGACGGGACTCTATAACAGCGATGCTCGAATAAACTGCCTGACTATATGTATTGAAATCTTGTTCGTGTTGTAACCGTGAATGATAACATGGTTACTGCGCGAGAAACGCAGCTTCAGTTTAGCATTTGACGTATTAAACTATTCGTCGCGAATAAACTTAAGCGCGTGAGCTTTTAGACCATTTCAATCAAAGGAACGCGCGTGTTTATCCCCCATCCTTCACATAAGTCTATTCATATTGAATGGAAAGGCGGGAAATATCATACTTGACCTACCATCGAAATGGTCTCTCTTTTAAGAATATACCATACGCCATGCGTCTACTTACTTACTCTACAGTCATTTCAAAGTTCTTATATATTTTTTTTCCTTATATGGAAAGGAAACAAAGATGGAAAAGCGTGAAGTGAAAAAAAAAAAGAAAAAGGAATTCGGGGATTGAAGTTTTCAGTGCTGAGTTTATGCAAGAGTAGCTCTCTATGTTCGCGCTATGGCCGGGGAAAAAATCTAATGACCCTTATGACATTCAACGTTATAAAGCTACAAGATAGATCGCGAGCTATTTGCGGCGATTACAATTGGTCCACGCGCTGACTGACATCCCCAGATATTCTCTATAGTACTCCCTTCCCGCCATTTTGAATATAGAAAGTTGAATTTTTTATTTTAAAGTTTCACTAGAAATGTTTCTTCCAAGAGACCCCCAAAAAGTTTGGCGTCCTCCAGGCCCGAAACTCTGTTCTTTTTTTATTGATAGAAATGTATTCATATTTTCGGGGAAGAGTTATAGTTATATATGACAAGATGCTCGCAATGAGAAAGCTCTAAAAGTATATTTTTTTTTTTCTAACGAGATTTTGCAAATTTTCAACGTCGCTTCTATTCAAATTTGACTTTTACGAAGTGACTGTGAAATGATGAGGACTGTTTTGTGCGAAATCATTCAACTGTTATTTTTATTTAGTGAATGGGGTAGTGATATAATTTAACTTGACGTTATATTCCTTGTAAGTTGAAAATAACATGGTCTACGGACTCAGTATTTCTCTGTAGCCATCGTTGGACTACTACTAAGTATAAGAAGTTGTAGCGAGGTTTAAGGCTCGAGTAGTAAGATATTAAATACATAATTCGATAAATTTCTAGAAAAGTCAACCTGAAGATGAAAATAATTTACATATAGTTTATAGATTATATTTTTCTTTTGGGTAAACGTAGTAAATTTAAGAGGCTGATAATATAGTGAGTTTAAGAAAATGTCCAAAAATACTCTTTCTGAATTAAAACTTGTTCGGCTGAAATTTTTAAAAATAATTATCGTGAAATTGAAAAGCGCGTGTGCACGTGTTTTTCCTCGCGCCAAATTTTAAAGAAATCCCACGTGTTTTTCTCGCGCCATATTTTGAAATATAAGTGCACGTGTTTTCCTCGCGCCAAATTTGAAAAAATCTAACTTTTATGTACACGGTTTCGTAGTCAGTTTCTTAAACTGTCTACAGATAGGGGATGTAGTCCCGAGAAAGAGGAAGAAGATGATAGTGGGGAAATAGCGAGGATTGGAATTTTCCTGACAGGGTGTACGCGGCGTGGAATAAAGCGAGCGGATTACCAAACACCTCAGTAATACGATTATACGTTGATAAGCCGCTTAGAAATAGCTCTCTTTAGCTAGTTTACGCTCTCCCGTGCCGCGCCGCCCGCGCACCACAGTCCTTTCCGAAATCTCGTCATAAAAGCCCGAGCTTGATTTACACCGAATACCCAACCAACACCCAGGCTCAACTTATTGCCGGGGTTCTTCCAATCAACTCCGCCTTCCTCCCCCCCGTTTCCTTTTTCTCTCTTTTCCACACAATTCCATAGTCAGTCTCATTGGCACAAGTCAAGGAAAGCTCGGGCCTAACCACGTTCATAGACCAAAAAATTATTCCATAGACTGGCAAACGCGAATGTAAATAGACCTTGCCTTTTCCAAAAGTCCATCTTGTTTGAAATCTTGAAACAGAACATTGATAGGTTGGTATCGTGGCCAAGAAAGACTATAGAAATGCCTCAAACAATATGGACTGCGAACGAACGTCTGTGGATTCACAGCAGACGATGCTAAGCTCCCTCGACTTCCATCTATTCCTCTTTCCAGTCTATAAGTGTTGATTCCGTGGCTTTCATTGTCTCTGAGACAACAGACGCTGAGAGTGGTCTCAGCTTTGAAACTAAGTACCAGGGCACTTTCTAGTTGGTACGGAGGAGTAACTTCCGCTGCGAGTAATTTCGCAGCCAAAGTTAAGGTGGGTATCCAGGAATCTACTTAATATATAAAGGGGAGGGGAAGGAAAGAAGAGTAAAAAGTGCTATATTCAATAGGGGAAAGGTTTTTAGCGAGCGTGCCAAAACCACTAACATCTCTTTTTCCTCCATCCCATGTATGGTCAAATGTATACGTATTTGCCACGAAATAGAGAATGGAATTCCAGGGATGCTCCGAGCTTTTTTGGGTTTCAATATTTTACTCCGCTTCTTCCAACTTTAGGTTATTCCAAGTTTAAACTTCTTTAAAGTTTTGGTTGGTTTTCACTGAAAGTTACAGTTTACTTGGTCTAATAAGACGTTTGGTCTATTATTCAAGATATAAATTTTTAGTGTTGGCGAACTAAGGAAAGTTTCTTTGCCAAGTTTTACTTCAAAATAGGGACTGAATAGTAATGAATGCGAGAGACGACGGGTTTATTAAAATTTCACCATCGCCTTATATCAAAAGGAATATAATTAATAATAACTTCATCTAATGTTTAATTTTTAATAAATAATTACAGCTAGAGGGGGAAGAATTGTAATTATAATACCGCCTTGTACATCTATACACCTAACCGAAATTTAGTTATACTCTGTAAATAAGAAAATGCGTGGGAAAACGTGATCTAGTTAAGAAATTTCTCCTTCCTCTTTCATACCTCTCCCAACGTTAAGCCTAACTTTACCAAGGCTTAGACACGACTCCGAGTACTAGTGTATGTACAACTTGCGAGCACCATCTGTTTAGTCTCCCTTCTCTTCTCCACAAACGCTAAATGCAGCACGAAAACAAGAACAAATTGAAAAACTAGCTAAGCCTAACTGTGCCTCCAAAAACTGTATTTTTTTTCTTTTTCTTTGTCTTTGTTTTTTTGTACGGTACGGTTTCTAGGGCAGGCGTTAACAAACGACTTAAAACCTCTAGAGAGGTAGGCCTAAGAGGGCTCAGGGTAAGGAAGGGCCTTTGCTAGCTTCTATTTCCCCCCCCCTTAAAAAACAAAGCTGGGCTAAACACGCAATGTTTAAGTTATTGAGTAATGCTTATAGGCGTACCGTTAGTACTACCAAATTAACCCAAAGACAAATGCCTAAGAGAGAGATGGGGGTATCCCTCATCTTAGACAAATATTTATTTCATAAGGACCTTTTTCTCTCTTCTCAGTATTGATAAGAATAGCAATTTTAGAAAAGAATATTCCACTTAAGTCCTGGGTAAAATATAATTTGTCTAGGTTGACGATGAACGAGTGTGACTGAGTATGCAAGACCCCAGCCCCTAGAATTCCCATGAAAGGTCTAATTATGTTAGACAACTCTAACCAGGCGCGGAGAAACTTCCGTTCTGGTTCTAAGCCTTTTTTTCACTTTCTCTCTTTCTCTAGGTTTGGCCCTCTTTTTTTTTAAGAGGGACCATCCTCTAAAAATTGTAATTAGTACAATCCTTTTGCCAAAAAAAAAAGAGAAGAACATTTGTTAAGAAGAGAAGTCATATTTTATTTCTTCATAATTTTTTAGTTATATTTTTCTGGCTGCATAATCAGGGACCTTAGTTCTTTTTTTCACGTCCGTTTTACTACTCGAAATGCTTTTATTAAAATAATTTGTTCAAAGGAATTTTTTTATTACGAATAAGGAATATGTATAAGACAATAGACCAAGAAAAAAAATCCGCCTGTAAGTTGTTTTTCCCTCAGTAGTACTGGATTTTGGTGTTGAAATCAGTTCGGTTCGGTTCATATTATTCTCGATTCTACTTGAAATCCTTCAACTACGAAGTTTTCATTTTATAATATTTAGTTGTCGTCTGCTTAGAGTCCTCGTTGTTATCAGCAACGCAGTTAAGGCTTAGCACCTTTTATATTGTTATTTAAGTTGTTAATTACCAGTTTCAAATAAGAGGCTAAGCCTCGGTCACACCGGCTTACAGCTCTACAAGACTCATGAGTATATTATAATACTACGAAAAGAGTCGTGACCCTTCTGCTTTATCCAGAAAAATACTTAAAACCTTATTTCCCTGCCTGGTCGGAAAATGTTTTTGACGGCCAACTTGTCATAGAGTTATTAGTATAAAATGCTGTACTAAGTTGCCCACATATTCTGACCAATCATGAAGGTCCACACTTTTGAGCCTCTCGAGACGGTGTGAATTGCGGAAAAAACAACAAATAGGCGAATATTTTTCTTGGTCTATTAGGGTCCATCAAGATGTTAAATGGAAAAGTACTTGTGAAAGTTAAGTGGTTTCTCTTCTTTTAAAAAAAGACATGTGCGGAATGAATTAATAATGTCAGTTAAAATAGTCAGGAACAAATCTTGATATCTATATATATATATATACGATTCCCATCTCAATGATAACATTCTCAATCCTATATGTCTAAAATGACCTATTTTATATTTAGACATAGTCTGTTAGCATCTTCGTACGAATTGCACCCTTAATTCCATGTTGTTCTGAAGAATATGTAATTGAACTTTCTCAAGAAAAACAAATGGACACTGTGACGTTAGGGCTTTCTAATTTTCCAAGGCGCTAAGAAACTATAGTTTATATAATATGATATAATGGGAATGGGTACACTGGACGCCATCTGGAAATTAATTCGGGCACCGTTTTTCACGCGCTCCTTCAGTATTTTTTTTTTTTTTTAAGATCCCGAAGCTTTTATTCTTATTTTTATTCCCCCGCCCATTTGGCGCCCCAAAAACTCGCGCGCTTTCTGTGCCCTTTAACCCCCTCATTTTCCACACGCGCGTGTTCTACTCTCTTTTCCTCGCGCAGTTAATAAAAAAAGAAATTGTACTAGGTACAGTTTTAAACGTTCTCAACCATTCGTTTCTCTCTTTAGAGAGACCCAATCTGTTCTGATTCTGGAATGATTCTTGAGACAGCTAGGAGTTCTAAGAGAACAGGGGCAGTTCAGAACCGAGTAGGCTTAGTAGATTCGAGTGTAACACGGACTTACTATGAACAGAAAATACAAACATTCTTGGCCCCGTTCTCTTTCGAAATCTCGATGTATCTTTGCAGTCTAAGAAACAGCATTAAATCCTTATAAGATACAATTGTTTATATTGTGAAAGGTAACGCGTTTCAAGCTTTCAACTTGGAGCTAGGATATGACTGTTTTCGTGACCTCCTTCGTTTTAGTTTTCCCTTCATCCTTGCAAAGATCGCGTGCGTGCGTTTCAAAGGTTAATACGTTCAAAGCATCGAGGTTACGTTAATCCCCCTTTAACTCGTATCATCTCTTCATTAACTGTATTAAGTCGAACACGTTTCACGAAACACTCGCATCTTTTCTTAAGGTACGTCGTAAAATTTAGCAGTTACTTATTTCTTACGGGGCGTCGAACTTCATTCTAAATAATGTAATAGCGTTTTGCATTCTTGGAAAGCACCCCTGATTTAGTCTTAAAATTATTTTTTATATCGGAAGAAATATCGGTTTCAAGAGTGTAACTGAGTTACAATGTTGTAATGAAAAGTTTCGGCATTGCATCCCATTTTTAACTGGTGATAAGGAAACCGGGTGATTTTGATTTAGTTAAAGAATCGTATACGCATTTGCTTTATGCGCACCTGTACCCCCATTTTACGGTTATTTCCAGTGTATGGAGAAATTTCAAAAGGAAATAATTTGATGGCCAAGGTGTAGGATTAGATGAGGCGCATTCACAAAGCGAAAATGAAACGTAAAATTTATTTTACCTTGAAAAGTTTACGGTATTAAGGTACACCTTTTCAAGTAAATAATGATAACCTAAATTACTTACTTTACAAATATAATTAATATATACTCCCTTTAAAAAACCTGTCCTAGCTAACTTGTAAGAAAATGTAAAGGATTCTTATGCCTTGGCGATAGTTCTCTGGGGGCCCACTGTCCTGTCTAAATGAATTATTAGGAATTATTTCAAGCCTTAACCGTCCTTCTAGGGTTACGTCCTTTTGAATTCTTGAACAAAGAGAGAGAGAGAGAGAGAAAAAAATAAAAATGTTAGAAGCCAAGCCCCAAAGGTGATATGTCAAAGGTAATATTATTTTAGACTCTTATCCCGAGGTATAATCGAGAGTTAGTTTTAACTAAACGGTACCCTACGGTACAGTAACTTATCTCGGCGAACCTTGTTGGACAGGTGGTGACGTTTCGTGGCCGCGCGCTGAGTCACCTTACGTAACCCTTTCTCTCCCTCTCTGTTTCGCTCCATTCCTTCATGACGTCAACACCACGCGACTCCCTTTTAATAAAGCTTTTATAAGAGAAACGAAACTTGTCAGAGGGACCCGTTTTCCAAAGAGCGTATATATACCTATATTTAGTTATTGTCCAAACCCGATTCAAAGTTTAGTCCTAATTGTGGCATGAAGGCCTTTAGTAATATACGAAGTAGACGAATGCAAAGTGTTTAAAAGGTTTTAAGGGACTTTCTTCTTTACCATAACTGGATGACAAGGTCGCGATAACTTCTGACCACGAGGAAGGGTATCTAAGGTCGTGAGGACATCCACTAGATAGTTGATTAGACGTCCGCCAGCCGGCGCTATTCATTCGTAGTAGTCGCGTGGAAGGGCGAAACGGAGGACACGCTGCTGCCTGCAACTGGGAGCTGCTGGGCGGGATGTCCTCTCTCTGAGACTTCCAGGACTGTTTCCAGCAGCAAATCTTCCTCCCACTATTTCCCGTATTCTCTGAGGTGTCGTTATCCCCAACTACTAGAATGACGCCGGGCCTAGGCGCTCTGACATTTACAATACCAACGTCGTTTCATATTTATACCGCTGTTCGTCCCATTCAAACAATTCAGTACTTAAAATGGCCTTTAGAATTGTCCCTAAGACTGTTTGGAAGCCATCATTTGAAGTTACAATGTTTGGTCTTCGGAAGAACTGAAGTTTTCCAAAGTTGTTACTCTTTAAGTATGTGGGACAGTTTATGAACGTTAGACGTTACTGGCTGGAGATACAAGGTATATTTCTATGGAACACTGGGGATGTAATGTAATAGGGTAATGTGCTAGAGAAAGGCGCGTACAGTGTTTTGAGAGTGAGAGAGAGAAAAGGTTTTGGGGAGTTTGGCTTAGCTTACTTCTCTTTAGTTAAATGGGTGGTTGGTTGGGTTGTGCCGCTCGCGTACGTTTTGGCAGTAGCGGAGGAAAGAATGGCATGGAACAGAAGCCAAAGTATAATTCAAGATCTCACCCACCTCGCCTCTTCCCCTTGCCTCTTAATTTGACAAACACTAATGGCAATTCATTCCGAAATGAGACTATACTCCCTTCGAAATAGAGACGAAGTTCTCTAATTTCCCTCTGACCTGATACATACATACGTCTCCCATCTTTAGAGTGCGCGTGGTCTTGTATTTAGTTACTTTGTTATACTAGTTGCAGTTTAAAGGGAGGTCAAAGGTTGCGTCCATAATCAATGATTACCTGGGAAGACCTGGAAATTAGAGAAATTCCTTGATTAAGTTATCTCGAGTGAAGTTGAAGTTATTACAATTTCATTTTTTAAGTGGTTTGAAATCATTCACACGCCCTTTAATTTTCCTCCGCCGCCAAATCATCCTTGATAGGTCTGTATTTATAAATACGGGAGAGGGGGGGGGAGTTCGATGACACTCTTGATGTCTTTTATTAGTATGGGACGCATTATGACGAATGGCGGGAGGGTGCAAAGCTCCAAACTCATTTTCTCGCTCGCTTTTCTAGCTATTAATATCTTTTCAACACTGCACCGTATACATCCTTTCTCCTTCCTTCTCCTAGAAATGTTTAGAGTGCTCTAGCGAGTAGCGACAAGTGAGAGGTGCCGTGGGAGTATGCTGGGAATGGGATAGAATCAAAAGTTTATTTTCGCGCCTTTTATTCCCCAGTTTTTAGCCCTAAAGACCTCGAAAACGACATTTTCCCGCGTTTTTGAACTTGGGTGTAGAGAAGAAAAAAAATGGAACTCCAAAAAGGGGTTAAAAGTTTGCGCCCATTTGTTTTTATTAACCGTCCGTTTTTCGCGCGTTTTATTAGCAAATGGATACGGAAGAATAAGTTTTAAGTGGTATTAACGACGCTGGCTCAATTATGTCTCCAACCCCCCAAACCTATTTTATTTTTAAAAGCGGAATAAAGTGTATGCTTTTATTAGATGAAATAATAAGAATATTCGATTCGACTTTAACTTGCCAATTTATTTTTATTGTATTAATAATTAGAGTTATTTATCATAGTTTAAATTAGGTATTAATACCTTAGATATATAATAAATTTTCCTCTAAAAACAACAGTAGAGTAAATAACTAAATATATAGATAGAAAATACTTCCGGTTTCCGTCACACTTCATCGTAAAATGATTATATTTTAACTCAATATTACTGTGATTAACATTTTCTCAACGCGGAAGTGCGTTCTGCAATCAATAGTCTTGTATTGCCTACCATTTCTTATTAAAGCTTCTTGATAACTTGGTAGCTAGCTAACTTCATCCTCAGATTGATGAGACTGTGATGAATTGCTCCTCCAAAAATCCCTACATCCCTCCCTAACTCCTCTCTCTCTCTGGTTTCGATATTTTAACCCCTTCCTTTAAAGAAGAGTAATCTACTTCTACTTCCAACTTTATTTCCGGAACGCCATCCAAACTAGACTATGATTTATGCTAATGAAACTGTACTCCGTGTGGGCAGGGGGGAGATGTACACGCCCCCTAGATCGATACTTCAATCATCTTGTACAATTTTTGTTTTAAACCACCCTCTAATTACGTCCCTGAATTTCTTTCCTTTTTATTCTGAACTTTTTTTCTCTCTCTCTCTCTCTCTCTCTCTCTCTCTCTCTCTCTCTCTCTCTCTCTCTCTCGCTCCTCTCCGTATGTCTAAGATCTAAGCCTTTGCTACGTGGGAGGGTCGGTACGTTACAAATCGAATTCCAATTTAAAATATATATCCAATTATCGCTGTAATTTGGGCCTCCGTGAATAATGTCCTATATTTCGTTTGAACTAACCCTAAAATAAGCCTTATTCGTCGTTATCAAAACATATGTTTAGAGTTAGGCTTAGGTCTTTGATTTGGTAACGTTGAAATTTGTTTCAAATCTCTGATTAGGCTTTGATTTCTCATAAACCAAATCCAACATCATTAATCAGTCATCTTAGAAGATGGTTTAGACTTAAAACATTTTGATTCAAAATAGGCTTAGCAATGTGGAAGATACATTTCTTGGAACGATACGCGATTAAACTTCAATAATTTAGCCTACTTTAGGCCTATTAATACTAGTCTATCAGAACCCTAGTGTAAGTGTAACGAATCTAGGCGGTTAAGCCTAACTCTTCCAACCTTTTTTTTTTATTTTGTGATGGTTTTTTGGTATAAAATAAATGCCGAGAGTAGTCTTCAACGGAGCGAAGAAATTCTGTCATCCACGAAAAAATCTAATCGCTCTAGAATGTAAGAAAAAAAGAACAGAGGAGAAAACAAAACCAGGAGTGAGAGAGAGAAAGAAAGGAAGAAGTTATAGTCGACTATCGTTTCTACGAAACCACAATCTTCTTCAAAAAGGGGGCCTTAGCTTAGTAACTGACGTCTCTGGGTTTTTAAAGGAAAGACAAGCCTTAGCCAGTGAACAAAAAAACAATAACAACAACAACAAGGAGCCTTTAGGAAACTTATCGTAAACATTAAGAATTGAAAATGAAAGTATAAAGGGTATAGAGTTGTAGTCCTCCTAAGTCGGCTTGGTAACTTCTCTTCAATGCCGACTTAAAAAGGGGTAAGAACATTGAGAGTTGAGTTTCCTTCGTTTTTATACAATTCTTGCTATTGTTTTTTGCTCGCTCCTGAAGAGAGAGAGAAGGAGAGAAAACAGCTGCTATCCACTCCTAATTCTCATTGTGCTCAATTCCACAAGGACCCGGAGCCAACACCAACCTTAGACTAAATATAAAAAGCAACCCTGCTATATAGACAAAACGAGGGTATGGTTGCGATACCAAAATGCAATGAATGTAGTGCTGGAACCCCGTTCTTTGCTATAGCTGTATTCCTTTGTAAGATGTAGTACATTTACAGTGTTGACTTGGTAACCTGGATTCGCAAAATTGCACTCTGTTTCTTCCAATCAAACTCTAGCGAAGAATATTTGAAAATTATACCGTTAATATTTCGAACTGAATTACGTAGTTACGCCTATTTTATTTTCCATTTTAGTAACAATTTATGAAAACTAAGTTATTATGAATAATTTAAATTACTCTGAGGCGATACCTATTTCAATCATACCCATGCACCCATCCGCATTCCAAAACATACTCTTAACAATAGCGGAGCGCCGGTAAAGTGAAGTATTTGGTAACTGTAATGGTAAACAATCTACTATAGAGAAAACGGAGCAAATTGGAACTTTCCAGTGTTTTTCTCCCAAAGATTGGTACAACACTGAGCCTTTGCGCGCCTTTTGAGAAAAACGGAACGACGATACGTGTGACTTGAATCTCAAATGGATTTATTTTTCTCTTCTCATCCATTCAGATCCCTCGAATAGGGCGTGTAATGTTTAATATACACTGAAACTACCATTGAAAAATACCTTCTTCCCCTCTTTCTTTCAATTCGGCTTAGTTCAGTGGACGAAGTGTACGAATCTATGAACCACGCGCGCTGAGTTTTGGCGCGTGAGCTGGAGCTCGTGGCCGTGGCATTTTGGAGGGGAAGGGAATCGACCATACGACCATAATACTAAAAACTGTGGTAATAAAGTGGCGCCCTGAATGGCCCTCTACTTTTTCATCTTCCTAGATTAAAAACCAGAAGTCCAGGAGAAGGGCAAGGGACGGAAGAAAGGGGAATGATAAAAATGAAACTTATTTGGGAAGATGAAATTGGGCAAGAAGAGAGAAGTAAAAAAAAATTACTTTTTGTTTTATTTTTCGGGGTGTTTCGTAACCACAAAGTGTTTTCGCGTTTTTCAGGAATATTTGGTGTATAGGGATGCTAGGTATATCATGGGGATATGGTTTAAGGTCTTAGAACGTTGGAAGTCTAAAATTTAATAGATATTTTGGTGGAGAAGAGTGGAGTTTATGTTACCTTTGTTATATGCAAATATCTTATGAAAATTTGAAGTAAATGTGGGGAATGTTTTTAGTTTTTACTGGTCAAGTTTGCAAGGTTAGTTTAACCCCATCAGATTCAGCTGTCATTTAAAGGGATACTAAACGTGATATCGAGTAGTTTTCGTTGGAACGACTAAGTTTCTTATATATTGATGCAAAATGCCAAATGTGATATTGATTTTCCAGTCCAAGTTCGATTTTTGCGTCCTCTGAAAATACGGTTACTAGCGCCATCATTACGTTAAAGGAATAGAGATATTTCTTAGGATAATTATTGTATTAATTTAGGAAGATAGTAATTAATAAAAATATAATCAATTTAAAAACACTCACTTTTAGATTTTTCCTACCCGACGTTAATTTGAAGTGGTAATGCGCCCTTAAATCAGTGTTTAATCGATGATTAATTAAATATAAACTAAATTAAAAGAACGTGCTTAAAGATTACACCCACCTTTGAAAGTAAATTAATTTAAACTTCAAATTTAAATAAGTATAAATTTGATAATTTTAACATCATCATAATTTTAGTCGTAGATGGCAATCGCTTCGCTGCGTATAAGAATGTTATTCTGGCGTTTAAAATCGATATAGTGTAGGCATTCCTTCTTTTCCCCCATAAATCCTTACGCTGTCAAAGCCTGTAGCTGTCACCTCCCTATATAGTTCGCTCTTGACGCTGTTTCCAGTTTAGCCAAAGCTGAAGCGAATGGATACATAATAATAAAATTCGTAGCGAAACAAGTAGTTCTTGTAGATTGCTTTTGAACAGGAATATAGTTTCGTATTTCCATGGATCAATAATACCTCTTCTTTATAATTTATTTAATAAAAATAATTTAAAAACAATAAAGATGGAGTGTAGGAACAAAATAGGCCTAAATAGGTTAAAAAGACAATAGGAATGTTGTTTTTTGTAAAACGTTTTATTATCTATATGGTTCTTTTAATTGTATGTCACGTGACATCTCGACTCAGTGCAAAAAATATGGCTTTTGACTAGAACACAAAAACATTCAATCATTCATTTCAAAACATGATTTTAAAAAAATCCTTTTTTTTTTCTTATAAGCAAATTTTCATCTATGGAAAAAGATTTCTCCTAACAAACTTTTTAAATTCCTAAAATAGCTTTTAATTTTTGTCAGACAAAGGTTTATCTGGTAGTATGTTATAGTATAAAACAACCTGCAGGTGTACAAAAAATAACCAATATTGTTTAAAAAGGTGGGCGTGATAAACATGGTCATCATGAACTCTATAGTCTAAAAAACAGTGAAAAAAATTCTCTCAATTTGTTTCATTATATATATAAAAACAATAATCCTTTGCACCAAAATCTCTTAAATCTAAAATTTGTTTTTTTATCTTTAATCATTAATTTTTCGAAAATATTAATTTTTCGCCCAAGATGTTATTATTTATTTTTTTTTAAGTATGTATATCTAAATTTCTAAGTTAATCTAATTACTAAATATTCTCCATTAATAACGCCATACGTCAGTCACATTATGTTCTTTTTTTTTTTTAGCAAAATTAATCTAAAAATTAATTTCGGTATTTTAAGGCAACTTTAACATTATTTATTTATTTTTAAACAACGCGTTAAGTTTTAAAATATTAATATTTCGTGGGCTTTTTGGTTCTGTTTTGTTATAAAATTCCCTTAGATATTAAAAACAGACTCGCATCTTTAAAAAAATCAAAAGAAGAACGTTATGTTATTAATACAGAATTCTGTTATTTATTGCTCATTAGGCCTAACAAAATTTAGTTATTTATTTTATGAAAAAATGTTTCTGGTCCCTATATATTTTTTATTCAAGTTAAATCATTTTTGCTTGAAATGAAATTTCAATCAATTCGGTTTCAGTTTGTTTTTTTTACAGTTTTTGTTAATACGCGTGGACTAGAGATACCCCGGACTAGTTTTAAAATTTGAATAATCCATGGACAATTAAATATATAATAGGGGGTATCGGTATGAAATTGGTTAGCACATCTTAGGATTGATTACAGGTGTGGAGGTGGAGGGGTGTTGAATTTCGAAGTTCTGACTAAAGTCAAAGGCTTAATCATTTCTGGCATCTTTATACCATTTAGTTCCTACAGTTTCATAACGTTTCAACCTTATCTGTTTAATTTAATTTTAATTAATCTAGCTCTCAATTAGAGCTTCAGATTGTGACCAATTTTGTTTAAAATCGGGTTATTAGTAAGGAATTAACCAATAGGTATTGTTTAAATTTTGAATTTGGTAACTCAAATCTATTCGCTAACCAGGCTGATTATTAATGAAACTGAACTGAACTACACTAAAAGGGTCGTCCGAATTACCATCAATTTTCACCTTGATCTTCAGTAGAACAATTTTTATATCAAACCCGTAAAAATAAGTACACGAATATACGGATTTTGTCGTAATTAAGTTAATTAGGAAAAAATGTCAGAGAAAACCTTCGTTAGAAAAATAAGTAAACCAAAGTTCAATACGGGCATGAATAATAAGTTAAAAATCTCGTAACGCGACGACGATCGTGACGTGGGTCCGCCGCTATGTCGACGCGTCATCATCTTTGGGGATCAGGAAACGATCAAAGTCGTTGTCCCCAACATCAATGTCTTGGCAGGACTTCTGGCAGCTACTGGGTCCGAGGGTAGGGCGAAATCAAACACGGATTGGGTTTGGGCGGCTGCCCCTCTCGAGGGCGTCAACGTGTCCGGATCAGGGTCCAAAACGGGTGATACGGCGGGCAATGGCGAAAGAGATCGGGGCACGGAGCCGGCTGGACCACCGAATACTTGAGATTCGAAACTTAGCAGTTGACCCATGAAGTTAAAATTGGGCGAGACAATTCGTCGACGTAGTTTAACGAACTCGTAGGCTTCTTCCATACGTAGGCGTTTAGTGAACATCAAGTAAGCCATGCAGATGGTGGCCGAACGACTAATGCCTGCCCGGCAATGTACCAAGACACGACCGTTACGGGATTTTACTTCCTCTATAAAAAAATTGGGATAATATACATTAATTACTATTCTAATTAAGACATCCTCCAAAGTCCCTGTTTGGGCCTATCATTCTGGGAACCTCATGGTCTTGTTGTTTGAAATCCCTATGACGACATACAAACGGACAAGGTTTGCAGTAATCGGAAGAGTTCCTATTTGCATTTAGTGGGAAGTGGGCCCGCCATATTTATAGCGTGGGCCACCCAAAATAATCCCTAAATAGAAAGGAGTGGGAGCTATCTATGGGCGTGGGAATTTTCCGATAAATAAGCAGAAGCCCTTGGTTATAGTCTGAAATGATTAAATACCCCCAATCTGTTACTTTATTATATTTATACACGTTATAAATATTGAATAAAGCGTGGGAGAGATCGAGCCAAAACAGCGCGTGAATTGAACGCCCTTTGTTAATATTATTAAATCAGTAACAACGCCCCCTTGTAGGTTACCCCTGTATATATAATTATAATTATCCGGTTTTATATCTTAATTAGAGCCAGCGCTTTTAATAAATCGGAAGTTGGGCACCGGAAACCCAAGGAAAACTACAGCCGGGAAATAAACGTTAAATACGTTAACGAAGTGGGATGCTGGCTGGAGAGAGAGACAGCTAGAGACACAAGGCTCAAACACACACACACGGCTATACTACAAAAGAGGAAGTGGAAACATCTGCATTGTTAACTTCCGTTCTCTCTCTCTCTCTCGCTCTTTCTCTCTCCTATCCTATAACTCCCGGGATATGGGAAAATATATTTCAAAAAAAAAAAAGAAATTAGCCCGATGGCCGGAATTCTAACGGTCAGAAAACTCGTCCAATAAAGCCGGGTGGGCGGATGAGCAGTTATGGAAGTTTATAACTTGACGTATTTAGAACGGACGTTATCTAATCGCTAATATTGATAAAAGTCTGTTGCCCCCTTCAAGATATATCTATCAAAAGAAACCTCGTAAAGTTTTATGGACAAAAGAACTCAACAGTAGATACTTTGACATTATTTTGTCACCTAGAACATTTTCCTATTGTCAAGGCTATCATACTCTTATTTTTATCTTCTGATGTTTCTTAGATATTTCTCTGAATTTTAAGAGGCAATGATTACACTCAATTAAAACCCAACAACAAAATGATACCCGTTGTAATTAACCCATGTAATTAAATTTTCCCGAACTATTTAAACTTTTCCTTCAAATTATGGATATCTTTTTCGATATTTTGGAAGTTGGCCCTGATCGGGCCAACACATTTGAGAGAGCAAAGGATGCCGCCGTTGAAAGGATGCGGGGATATTTTTGGGAGAGAAGGAAAGAGATTGAAGGGAGGGAAAGGAGGAGGAGGGACGTAGAGCAAGCTAGAGCTATATAGCATCCGGGATGTGTTCTCCATCGAACGTCGAATCGGACTTGGCATCCGCTCTTGACGCAACGTCCGCCTCCGCCCGGCCCGACCGACAACCGAACCAAACCAAGCCAAGCTCCGATTAATGAAAAGGAAAAACGGACGATGGAAACGCGTGGCGCTCCAATTATTTAAAATCTGCTCTCTGTACAACTAGTTAATCCTACTATATCCCAAACCAAACCGTCATTCAATTGGTTTTTTGGGGAGAGACGCGGACACCCCCGCATGGCCCCTACTCTTTCCTCTTCCTTCCATACACGATCTCTCCATCCAAAACTTTCTAACGCGCGGGCTGTTTCCGTACACTTTCCAGACCCTGTTTCGCGGTCTGATACCTTACGTGTCCTTTTTAACACGACATATTCCGAATCTGCATTAACCGGGGACTGGTTTTTGGTGGGGACAGATGCCCGTGTATGTACTTGAATTTGGGTCATTCCTATTTTAGAGGCCGTTTTCCATAGTGGTAAAATTTTTAGTAGGATGGTAGTAAAAATAGTAGTATTCCCCCTACGAGGAAAAGCGGAACCTATGATGGAGAAAATAGTATGAATTGCTACATTGTGCCGACTAACCATAAATTGCCGCCTTTTCCAAAATATTGCTGACTAACCATAAATTTCCGCCTTTTTGAAATATTACTGACTAACCATAAATTGCCGCCTTTTCCAAAATATTGCTGACTAACCATAAATTGCCGCCTTTTCCAAATTATTTCTCACTAATCATAAATTGCCGCCTTTTCCAAAACATTGCTATATTACTGTCTTTTTCCGTGTAAAGAGGCGCATACTTAGCCTTTCGTGAATAAACAGGAAAAATAAAATGGGGTAATGCACTGGCCTTTTAACAAGGCGTTTTAAGTGTTCTAATTGCGAGGCCAGTACAGAATGAACATGCAAAACGAAATGTTGGAATAATACATTGGCTTTTAACCTAATTGCGAGGTCAGTACAGATATGCCCTTACGTTCAAACGAGATTAGACCAGGTTAGGTTAGGTTAGGTTTAGGCGAGGCGGGTGAAATTCCATGTCGGGCCTCTCAAGTAGGCGTTGGTAGTGGCCTACTTGAGAGGCCATTAGAAAATAAACATGCAAAACGGAACCGTGTACAATTTCACGCGCCTCTGAACTAAGCGTTTGTAGTGGCCTACTTGAGAGGCCAGTAGAGAATAAACACGCAAAATTAAACTAGGGACAATACATGGGTTTCTTATCTATGTTTTTATCGTCGGCTACTTTGCCGTTCGTGAATAAATATTAAAAACGAAATGGAAGCATCACATTGGCCTTTAAACTAGGTGTCCTAAGTGGCCTAATTGCGAGGCCAGTACAGATATGTCCTAACGTTCAAACTAGATAAGTATAGGTTAGGTTAGGTTAGGTTAGGTTAGGTTAGGTTAGGTTAGGTTAGGTTAGGTTGGGTTGGGTTGGGTTAGGTTAAGTGTCAGGCCGCTCATCTTGGCGTCAGTAGTGGCCTACTTGAGAGGCCAGTAGAGAATAAACAAGCTAAATGGAATCATGGACTATTACACTGGCCTCTCAACTAGGCGTCAGTAGTGGCCTACTTGAGAGGCCAGTAGAGAATAAACAAGCTAAATGGAATCATGGACTATTACACTGGCCTCTCAACTAGGCGTCAGTAGTGGCCTACTTGAGAGGCCAGTAGAGAATAAACAAGCTAAATGGAACCATGGACTATTACACTGGCCTCTCAACTAGGCGTCAGTAGTGGCCTACTTGAGAGGCCAGTAGAGAATAAACAAGCTAAATGGAACCATGGACTATTACATTGGCCGCTCAACTAGGCGTCAGTAGTGGCCTACTTGAGAGGCCAGTAGAGAATAAACAAGCTATATGGAACCATGGACTATTACACTGGCCTCTCAACTAGGCGTCAGTAGTGGCCTACTTGAGAGGCCAGTAGAGAATAAACAAGCTATATGGAACCATGGACTATTACACTGGCCTCTCAACTAGGCGTCAGTAGTGGCGTACTTGAGAGGCCAGTAGAGAATAAACAAGCTAAATGGAACCATGGACTATTACACTGGCCTCTCAACTAGGCGTCAGTAGTGGCGTACTTGAGAGGCCAGTAGAGAATAAACAAGCTAAATGGAACCATGGACTATTACACTGGCCTCTCAACTAGGCGTCAGTAGTGGCCTACTTGAGAGGCCAGTAGAGAATAAACAAGCTAAATGGAATCATGGACTATTACACTGGCCTCTCAACTAGGCGTCAGTAGTGGCCTACTTGAGAGGCCAGTAGAGAATAAACAAGCTAAATGGAATCATGGACTATTACACTGGCCTCTCAACTAGGCGTCAGTAGTGGCCTACTTGAGAGGCCAGTAGAGAATAAACAAGCTAAATGGAACCATGGACTATTACACTGGCCTCTCAACTAGGCGTCAGTAGTGGCCTACTTGAGAGGCCAGTAGAGAATAAACAAGCTAAATGGAATCATGGACTATTACACTGGCCTCTCAACTAGGCGTCAGTAGTGGCCTACTTGAGAGGCCAGTAGAGAATAAACAAGCTAAATGGAATCATGGACTATTACACTGGCCTCTCAACTAGGCGTCAGTAGTGGCCTACTTGAGAGGCCAGTAGAGAATAAACAAAGAAAATGGAACCATGGACTATTACACTGGCCGCTCAACTAGGCGTCAGTAGTGGCCTACTTGAGAGGCCAGTAGAGAATAAACAAGCAAAATGGAACCACGGGTACAATTACACTGGCCGCTCAACTAGGCGTCAGTAGTGGCCTACTTGAGAGGCCAGTAGAGAATAAACAAATAAAATGGAACCATGGACTATTACACTGGCCGCTCAACTAGGCGTCAGTAGTGGCCTACTTGAGAGGCCAGTAGAGAATAAACAAGCAAAATGGAACCACGGGTACAATTACACTGGCCGCTCAACTAGGCGTCAGTAGTGGCCTATTTGAGAGGCAAGTAGAGAGTAAACAAGCAAAATGGAAACATGGACTATTACACTGGCCTCTCAATTAGGCGTCAGTAGTGGCCTACTTGAGAGGCCAGTAGAGAATAAAAAATAAAATGGAACCATGGACTATTACACTGGCCGCTCAACTAGGCGTCAGTAGTGGCCTAGTTGAGAGGCCAGTAGAGAATAAACAAGCAAAATGGAACCATGGACTATTACACTGGCCGCTCAACAGAGGAGACTAGGAGTGGCCTCACAATAGGGCGACTATTGACACCTGGTTGAGAGGCCAAGATAAGGGGAAGTTCCCTTTGGTGACATATATTTCGTTATTTTGAGCGCAAAATGATTTTTTTGGCAATGTCGTTGAGAACATTAGGTTTAATAATCAAAAATTGTTAAAACAGTACAATACTACGAAAACGTGATTACGTTGCTTCTGAAATATGCCTAATGAGTATTCAAATGTAGCTGTCCATAGTATTTTCTCCGTCATCGGTCTAGCTTTTTGATCTAGGAAAAATACTACTATTTTTACTACTATCCTACTAAAAAAAAATCCCACTATCGAAGGCGGCCTCGTAAATAGGAAAGATCCTTGAATTTTCCCAGGTTTTCTGAATAATTTGAACACCCACTAACAACGTAGAACTGTACTTGTAAGAACTTTTCTCGTACCCCAAAAGTATAGGTGTCTGCTGTAGGTGTCTAAATTTTGTCATAATCAAAAGAAACTTACCAATAAAGTTAATGGCCACCTCGAACCATGAACCAATGTCCTCCGAGCTCGTGTCCTGGACGGGAATACTTTTATAGGTGAATGTCTCTTCGAAATGATTCGGACAATTATCGGATACGTTTAATAGAGCCGTGATACCCAGTCGTTCCAAGATATCGAGACGGGACGCGTGGTGAGCGTCGCCCAGAAATAAGTGGGGCAGAATTTCCACCGGACAATCCTAATTTATGGATGAATTAGAATATTAGATAACCCAACAACAATGGCTCTCGAGGTAAGCAGGATGTAGTGTAGTGTGTATGGGTTATTTACCTGGGGACTAGAGTATCCCGTCAGTGGGCTTCCGTGGCTTTTCCCGTTGTTGTTATTGTTACTACCATTTGAGATGTAAACGGATGTCGGACTAGCCATCCCGCTTTTAGCACGGGGACATTGCGTCATCATCACGTCATTCGTTGTGTCCGCGCATAAACTCGGATAATGGAAATGAAAATCTTGATATCCTCCTATAAATAAAATAAACAAAATAAAATAAATTAAATCATTAAATTTGATTTACGAGAATTACACGATGATTGCGTGAATATTGTGTAAACAATTCGGGTTAGTTGATGATTAATGTCGTGACGCGTTGTGGGTGGGAGTTTGGTCACCTGATTTTTAGAGATTTATTATAAAATTCCAGGTATTTTGCTCGAGTTACCAATTATATTTATTTTGATTATAAAGATCTATGAACTTATTTAAAACGTTTTCATATCGCAAATTATATAGGAAATGACTGTTTTATAAAATTTTAATGGTTTTGTTTACAACTTCACATTAAGGGTTTTAATCAAATTTAAACGTAACAGGCTTGGTTAGAAAAATAACTAATATCACCTTTTCCACCCCTCTGAAGTCTAAATCACACCCATTTTATCAAGGACTACTTTTATTCCTACGCGAATTAATACGCCTTAGCCTTTACTTCTCCGCCAGTGGGTCTTAAAAAAAGTGTGGTATAGTCGTACTTAATTTTGAACCGAGCGTTATACAGATGATGTAAACGCGACAGTTCAAGCGTCTGACTTCCTACTAACTCTGTCGAAACAATTGTGGCGTAAACAAATCCTGGAAATTTTTTAAAAACACAAACACTCACCGACAACTCTGTTCGCAAAATATTATTCTAAAAGTTTCATAAACATAAGATATAAATCTGCGTACTTCCGGGGTATATAAATTTAAATTATTTCCAGACAGAGCAGCAAACGCTAACTTTGATCATACCTTTAAGGTTTTTTAAACACAGATCAATTACGAATAAAATAATAATAATAATAATATAGAATTGTTAAACTATTTTCCCGCGTTTTTAAATAGCTCGAGTCTTTTTCACATTCTAGAATGAATTATACCGAGCTTGAGGCAAATACCTGTTTATTAATAGGAGTATATAGAGGAGCGCGACCTGGCCTATGTATGAGAAAGGTGCCGATCTAAATTCCTCACGAGGCATTTAGCGCGTTATTTTTAAAATTAGCCTCTCGTGAGAAAAGTAAAAGGTTCATTTTCACTCTCATTAATAAAATACCATCAACGAAAGCGCGCGAAAATATTTTCCCGCCAATTTTCTCGCGGGCCGGCCGGTGAACGTGAGAAAGTATATACTATAGTAGGCCTACACCAAGAAAAGTTGATTGAAGTGACATAACGGTAAAATTTAACTTCCGGATCATCATTTTTTAGCTTTAGGCACTTGTGGCACGTGATTTTTTATACTGTAACTTACTTTCCAGCTAAAACCGTTAGCCGGAAACGTGAGAAAAATAAAGAAACCTTTACTAAACATATATAAGAAGATAGATACACTGAAAGCCTTTCCGGGTTCTTAAACTTGTAAGGGAAATTACTCATTAGATGAGATACCACGTGCTAAATTTTCCCGCCAAAAACACCGTGAGAAATTAAGTAAATAAATAATGCAGGGTGAAAACTGTCTTCACAAATATGGCGGGAAAATTAAAATTTGGCGGTAAATCTTTTCCAAGGTATTACGTACAATGTTTCTTAGTAACCGCGATAAGGTAATGTTAATTACCAATAAAACGCTCAAGGGAATATTAAAAAGTAAAGAAAGGGTTTAAGTTAGGCCGCGTAAGCCCTTCCGTTTAGAAAATGCATTTTCACGTTTGAAGGTCTAAGTAGAGAAGACTGAGATTTTTGGGTAGGAAGAAAAAATAAAGAAGAAAAATCTCAATGTCGTTCGTTACTTTTTTATCATAAACAACCGGAATAGAAAAGGTCTCTTTGACGTCACACCATTTGGCGGCAAAATGATGGCTAAGTAACTAAAAAAGATTAAACGAGGCAGTGAAAGTTTCCGGCGATGAGACCACCTTCGCGAGTGACGTTTATACTAGCTGCCAAAAAGAACTGTAAGAGACAACGAGTCTATGAACCAGTTTCTTGACGTTATTACGTAGACATTCGGTTAAATCATCACGAAAAATCGTTTGCTTTACTGGCTACACTACACGCCCCTTTTATACTTTTAAGATAAGTGCTAATGTCAAAGTTACGCGAAGTAGCGTATGCGTACCAATTTTGGCCCACAAGGGATGCACCACCTATAACGCAAGTTATTATTGGATTATTTTAGGACTGTTCACGAGCTCGAGCCAGCTCGGGCTCGTGACGAGCGAGCCGAGTTCGAGCCGAGCCGAGCCGCCACTTTTGCGGCTCGATTAATTAACGAGCGAGCTTTTTTATGGTCGAGCCGAGCCGAGCCGATAGGCATCGAGCCGAGCCGACTCGCGAGCCGGCTCGCGAGCTTAGTCACTGATATAGTGCTTTCCTTTTAGTCTTTATTCTCTCCACCAATAGCGTTCCGTTGTATTTTTACATGAAATAAAGCGTGGGAAAAATCTCTCGTCTCTAACCTTGAGCATATTTTAAAGAGCGGGTTTTACTGAACCACTACATTCCTAAACATGGGATGGCATTTATAGTCATTCTCAAGTTTGACGTTGGTAGTAGCAATTTTTTTTAAACATGTATATGTTAATCGAGCCAGCTCGGCTCGGCTCGATCATTTTCGAGCCGAGCCGAGCTAGAGCCGAGCCAAGACCCAGCTCGGCTCGAGTCGAGCCGAGCCGCCGTTTTTTTGACTCGAGCCGAGCCGAGCTTTTAAAAAGCTCGCTCAGCTCGGCTCGTGAACAGTCCTAGATTATTTCAACACCAGAAGACCCATTACATTTAAGCTAGACTCTGAAAGACAATGCTTAGGAAGTCACCCATAAAACAATCTAATAACGGTGACCCAGACGTCAAAATGTCATAGATCATTTTCAACTCCAAATCTATGTACCATAAAAATAATATTTGCTCCTCTAACTCCCTTTTCTTTTTTGAAATGCTGAAATAGTAGACGAGTGACATCAGAGGCTGTATGTTGTCACATACAGTTTCAACATTAACTCTCACTCGTCTGGAATATTTTGCATGGTAATATTTACTAGAAATGATTCGGGGTGTTTAGGGTGCGAGCTGCCGGATATCCGATATACCCGCGGGCGAATAAAAATACTAATTTGTAGAAACTATGCGGGGAGGGAGTTAAAAATTATTGAGAACTTTTAACGCGCGCGTGTTAGAAACATTTAGTGACGTCAATATTCCTTTCGCCAAGATCTCTAAGAGATGTCTGAAAACGGAAGAAGACGCGGACTTAGTTTAAAAGAAGGATACCCTTTCCGGTTCCTTATTTAGTAATATGGAATGAGGATAATTTAATTTCGCTTTTTCTTTTTTAATACTGCCTCGTTTCAAAAAACGTGACGATATTTGTTATTATAGCCGTTACAAAATTTTCCAATAGGATGTATTATTGAAAGATACAGATATATTTTAGTAAATGATAAAATAGATTATTTTATTTTTTTTTCTTTTTCAATCGCGTCATTTGATAAAGAGGACATTGAAATATCTTCCGAATAACGACCTTCGCAAAATTAAATGGCCCTATTTACGCGTGTTCATATCTTATATTATACATTGAATTATATTTTATTTTTCTGAATGGATAATATCATCGTGATTACGCAAAACGTGATACTAAGATTAAATAAGCGCATTGTGTAACGTTATAATCAATCAATTAATTTCTTAAATTGTAAATTACGATTTCGGAAGTACCATCAGTCGACAATAATTTTACTTCCCCATTTTGCTCCGGGATGAATTAATGCAAATGTCTACTTCCCAAATTTCTTATCTCCGTTTTAAGATCTGATCACTGCTGACATTGTGACCCATCCCTTAGTGAACCAACGTCCTGTTCCTTTTATAACACCCCCCAAAAAAATTTGGGGAGGAACCAAGAAATAGGTCTTCCGAATATAAAGTAACAAAATAGCCTAGTCGCTTCCCTTTCCGTATTAATTTTCACCTTAAGTTTTCACCACTACAATAATCTGATCTGTATTTAATAGCATACACGAATCTAGTAGAAAGTACCTTTGCCCATAGAGTAAACTTAAGGTAGGAACTTTTGAACTTATAGGAAGTAACCCAAACCAGGACTGGAGGTACCCGTATAAAATTGAGTGACGACGTATATCCCCTTTATCAACAAAGTATTAGCAGTTGGCTAGTTTAAGCTATGGTTAAGTGTATAAGATTGTAAGGTTAGTTGCCATTCCCCCGTAATTTTTTTCACACACAGAAGTAAAGGCAGTTTGAGTGTATAATATTGTACAGGATAGTAACGTATGTTGCCATTACAGAATTTTGGGGACGGGTCCAGAACTGGTATAGTATATTTGAAAAGAACTTATGGACTGACTAACTGCGGGCCCGGCGCGAGAACGAACCGACCCTTCCTCTTTTTTATGGTAAAAAGTTAAAAATGGATAAAGGTTGGGGAGCCATGCAGGATTAGCCATGCAAGATGAAGTTCTACTTCCCCGAAGTATTTCCTTCTCCCATCATTTTTCCCTTGGGGGGGGCCCTACTGACACACCTTCCTCCGTAGCTACATCATACATAGATGGACCGGTGTCCCTTCTTATATTCTATTCCCGCCAAAAGAGGGCCCATCCCATTTCATTCCATCAATGTTAAAGTTCAAAAGATTCCGACCCTTTCTTCCTGTCAAGATATTTGGGTGCCCAAAGTTTGCCCCAAAGAAATGTTACCACGAAATCCGTCATTATGAAAAGGTGCGGTTTTTCTTGTAAAACCTGAACCTAGTGACCAAGATTATGGGACAGGTCGCTCGCTACACGATAAGTATACGACCGTGGTCAGTGGGATTCTTGAACAGTAAGATACTTTATTAGTAAAGCAAGGCGATGGTAATTGCAAATACAACAAATTAACAATACACTCTGGGAAGTAGTATTATTTGACACCATCAAGTGGTATGACAGGAAGTCAAGGATTTTTCCTCAAGTAGTTACCGGTATTCTTGAATGTCAGTAAGATATATTATTGGAGCAAGGTTATGGTAATTACAACAAATTAACAATAGACTCTCATGGAAAGCAATATCAATTGATACCATCAATTGATATGACAACAGGAAGACCATGGTTTTTCCTCAAGTAGTTACCTCCACTAGAGTTTCTAATTGTTTTCCAGGATGGAGGAATGGAACTTATTGAAACCTGATCAATTAATCTATAAAGGAAACAAACCAGTACTTGGCATTTTCTTTTTTTATTCGCTACCAAAGAACAATTGAAGTCGATCAACTTTATCGATGCTCTATATAAGGCCTACTCTATTAATAACAATACAAAGGTAGCCAGGTAGATGCTCCAGCCAACTCTGACTTGTAATAATAATAAAGGTCGGGAAGCCGGTATATCCTGTAGGACCGGAATTTGGATGTATGAATGAATGGAACAATCGAGCTATTGTTTTAAGTATAGACTTTGTAAGTCCATTCATAATTATTTTTAGAGAATACTAATTTTCAAATTCGTTTCATCAATGAATTAACGTAAAAAAAAGGGGGGATACTATGCCTAGGTACTACCTTGCGCTGCTGGAGTTGTATAGAAGGGAAGTGTGGGAATGTAATGACGAAAAGAGATCTCGTAGTACTTAATAATTATTCGCTAGAGTGGTTCAATGAATTCAGATCCTTTTTGGTATACTTTTTTTTTATTGGGAAAGGAACTTCATTCAAGCCAAGTGGATCGTGTATTAACCGAAGCTTAGCTAATCAATGATCAGTCATTTAGTTTAATGAAGGGATCGTATGATGTTTTCAAAAACTGTGTAATTTATCTGATAGTATTTATGGTAAATTTCAAAGTGTCTCATTTTACATACGGAATACATAGAAGACTTGAAAATATCAAACTCAGCAAAATATAAGACCTTTTCAATGTAAAAATGTTTGTGGACAACCCTCAGTATTGGGATTGGGACATACAAGGGGGTTGATACATTGCAGTCTCTGCTCACTCATATGATACAAAATGACTACAGCGCAGGCGCCAAGAAGCATGATGGAAGGCAATGTTTTACCCCTTTTTCATTCCCTCTTAGTTACAGAGAAATGGTCTATTAAGGGGAAAAGAGTACTTCAACCCGTTAATATCAACGAAATTGGCTAGATTTAAATTTAATAAAAATCGCCATATTTGAGAAAATCAAAATAGGCGAGAGATTTCAGAGTCCTCATAATTGTGGTAAACCCAATGATGCCTCGGTAAAACGTCGCTATAGCTCGTAACCTCAATCAATAATTTCCTTCGGTTAGTGGCCACTCACTCACTATCCACTTTAGTTATTTAGTCCTTGTTTTCTATACCTACAAATCTAGATATTAAACTGGTTTCGTAACAACCTTATACCCGTACGGGACTCGAAACGAATTAGTTTAAAAGAATTAAAGGGAAAAAAAATAATAAAATAAATCATTTTCGAAAAACAAATTGCTAATTAAACTTTCCATTGACGAAACATTTCCTGTTGCCAAATTTTTAGGAGGTCGTTTGCTATAAGTATATATGTATATATATGAGTATAAAAACCGGTTCCCCCATCTTATATACATAAGAGGATAGATATTATGGCGCGTGGCTGCCTACATTCTCGCTTTTCCTATATAAAAGATTTTTTTCATCATAGAGTAAACGAGGGCCAACAGATTTTTACTTTTTTTTATTCTTTCCTACTTCCCCCATCCCATCTCGATAGAAAAAGGTACCCTCAATTTCTTTTACATTTACTGTAAGGCCATAACTTAAAGTACATAAACCTTCCCTCATTGGGCTATGTACCGAGAACGTATGAGAGGTTGGTTGACTTTAGATTGGAAATTTAAGTTAGTTAAAGTCTTTATAGATAATAGTTATTATTTTTCACTAAAGAGGGTTGTGAATGGTTCCCACAGTGTTGCCAGACTGTTAATGAGGCAGAATATTACAGAGATAAAGGCTAGTGAATCAGTACTTGACCAAATTGACCGGCCTGGCAACACTGACGGCTGAAGTTTAAGGTTAGAGATAGGGGACCATTCAGGTGAAGCTAGTCTTCAATCTGACCTCTGACCTAATACCGTGATGGGTGCTAGCTGTCTTACTCATTTACGAGTGGCATTATCAAAGACGTTTAAGAAGCTTAATTAAATTAAAATTAGAGGGAATTAATTACTCCTTGGTCACTCTCAATTTATGATTGGCCATCAATGAAATCTAATACCTATTTTTTTATAAGAGGTTTAATTTCATTTACTTTTAAGTTACGGACTTCTTAATATCTATAAGGACCGGGCTTTCGGCATCTTGGATTCTTGGCTCAACTTCTTTCGTTCGTTGTACGAGTTTTCCGTTTTATACCCTAATCTGGGTCAGGGCAGCGATCTTATTTAGATTTTTTTTTATTATTATTCTTTTCTTTTGGCGCCACGTTCTATGGTGTCTATATTAACTACTTCCTCGGTTTTTAAGTTGTTAAATTTGTGGTTAACGCGATGGTTTGGCTCGTTTGAAGAACCCAAATTGGGTGGGTTATGGATGGCGTAGGATACGTATAAACATAAAGGGTTTCGTTATTAATGTTTATGTCGATGGAGTTAGATTTAAAGGGTTTAGATAGATAATGAAAGGACATGACTAAGCTACTGATTTCAATTATTATTTGAATTATCTTATCTTTATTTTTTTAAAGAGCATTTGGAAATTCTTAAGTACTTTTTTCCGTATCATTGCTTCTTGAGAAGAAGTATTTTCACAGTTGGTATATTGATGACTACAATGAAAATAATATATACCGTTTGTTTAGTGTACAGATTGGGATAGAGGTATTAGCTGATTAAGAAAATAATTATGTATAGCTTGTTAGCTGTTAGGTAATCCCTTATTTACTTTTAACGTTGTCAAACAGCTTCCAACACGTACGCTAAACAACTTATCTAATTAGTAATACGTTAATTGCGTAAGAATTTAAGGTTAGTTTTCCCTAAAGATACAGTACAACCCTTTTCAAGACGTCGAAACGATTGATGCGTACGGTTTATAATTTGAAAGTTTTTTTACGCTGTGATTGTTTTTGGTGCCACAAATTTGCGCGTATACAGTTTCGTAACTAACTTCCCTCTTGTTCTAAAGAAATACTATAGTCAAATTTTAAGAGATCTTTCTTTGTATCTACGCTAAAATGAATATTAGTGTCACGGTAAAACATTATGGGGAAGAAAATTCAAAATTGTCTTTATCTTTTATTCATAAAACGTAAATTATTTTCATTCATAATTTCTACAATTTTTTTGCGAAATTTTGTTTGGTGTAGTAACTAGTAAAGTAAGAGGAAGGTTTCAAAATTACTCTATTCATAAAGTACAGGAGGAATTGTACTTGTAGAAAATGAGGTCGTATGGAACCGTTGATCCCGGTTGGGTTGTTTGTTAAAGTGAAGGACGTACGTACGTACGTATGGGTTGTAAAGGAAATTTAAAAAACTTTTCCTGAATTAATTTTATTGTGTGGGAAAATTAATTGGTTATTTTATAATTAATGATTTAATGCCATTCATTTTTTTGGTTACGTGTGACGTCATTTTATTGCCTTATGTCGTGGCATCGATGGACCATTGGGGTTTCGCAAAATATAACAACCTCTTGAAAGTTTCCTCTGCCAACTCATTTTGATTTCAACATATTGAAGTACTTTAAAGTGTTTAATTTTTATGCCTCAATATTTACACGAGTCACTAGGGCCTCGATTAAATGGTTTAATTAATCGAAGGTTAAATTGAATTAGATCCAATTTGAATTAATTTATAAACTAATAGCGGGCGTAACCAATTTACTCCTAAGATATTCCCTTGAAGAGTAATAATCCGATTAAATATGGTACATGTACCTTTTCAGCTAGGCCAACAAGACCAAACCCCAGCGTTTCATATTTGGGTGAATGTTTATGGACAATATTGGACATAACAAACGCAAAACTCACCTTCTAAGATGAAGATGTTTTTTAAGTTAAGTTCGGACTGTAAGCACTTGGCGACGAAAATCGCCATTGAGTCTTCGTTATTTTGTTGTTGAACGGTTGGGCAGTTTCTGGTACTGGCCGAATGTTGAGGGCAGAACTTTTGCTCGTCATACAGTACCACGGGGTAACTCGTACCGTCGGCTAAGCTTTCCCTAACGTCGGCCGAAGGTACCACGGTCCTCAATGGTAAGCGACCTCCGTTCCTCCTCCTAAGTATGGCCGGACAGTGGACGTTGATGGCCCCGTCAATGTGACTCTTGTTGTAGGCCAAGAAGGGTCGGCAATCCAAAAGCAGCAGTCCGGCGTTAGAAGACGATGGCGCGTTGACCGTATCGGGACGATTTTCGCGTCCATCGTGGGCACTACCGTTTTGAATCATGAAGATTTTTAGTCTCTCCGAGGAGAGGGCTTGCGGGGCAGACATGTTATTTCCCGGCAACTCCTGGCCGAACCTATGCCGCGTTCGACGACAGACGGACGGCATCTAAGCTTCTAAAATGATCCCTTATTCTCGGGTAGTATTTGCCGATAAAAGGGCCAATGGGCTCGAGTTGATACCGAGATAATGATATACTCTCTTATTTACGTTTTGTCCAAAGTACCCGATCGAAGTGTTACCGTCGAGGGTTTCTCTAATGAAAGATTTTTCCACGCAGAGTTTTGTTTTTGCTCCTTACGAGGCAAGAGTGTACGTGGAAGGTTCTGTCGTAGTAACAGACTGACTATCGAGCGACACGGCTACGCTCTCTCCTCCAGCAGCCTCTAGCTAGTTTTCCTACTTCTTTTCGGCCCTCCCTCTATCCGCCACCCCTACTATCGTATCATTCATCAGCCTGTGCATGAATGGACGGCCTCTTTACTTCCTGAGAAATTCGTATCCCGCCGCGTCTCCTAGTAACAGCAGCGCCTCAGTTTTAGGCCTAGTTAGGCTTAAGGGTAAGGTACTATCACTGCCATTATCGCGGAGGGAGCTTTTCCTCTCGGCTCTTTTTACGCGGAAATAGTTTCGTTGGTTAATGGTATGGTTAATATCGAAATATTCCATTCCCGTGACGAAATTACGCAAAAAATATTACTCTGTCGAAATAATATTTAGACGTAATTATGGTTTTATTATTTAAAAGGATGAGACAAACGCGCAGGCGTAGTGGGCGATAAGAGGGGAATGAAGATGGGAGGGGGTGTTACATTGTGGGGACACGTCAATGGGGTTTTCGATGAATGAACCGAAAGGGTTAGGTTTGGTTTTCATATGGATTTTTTTGTTGTTGCCGATTTGTAACCTTAAGCCTGAGGCATCGATCAATTGTAAACGTAAATTTGATACATTTCGGGAAATATTATTCTTTAAAACTTATATAAAACTAAAGAATAATCCTTTTTAAGCTAAAATATTCAGAAATTTAAATATAACCTTTACATTATGTTTAAAAAAATTGATTTTTTTCTGGGCAAGGCTCAATGTTTTTAAATTTACGCGGGATAAGATCTTGATTGGCGGGAATTTTTGCGTATGAAGCGCCATCTATCGCACCCATCGCCAATGAGAAGCCGGCGTAAGCGCACGTCAGCGTTGTGACTTATGGCGTTCCTAAGCCTAGGTCTGACACCGTGTTTGCGAATAGTTAGTGCTCCCCCGTTTTGTTTAAATTTCAAGTTATAAACAAGACTAATTTATAAATTTAAGCACGCTAAATACACGATGGCATTCGACGTCAGAAGGTAAATATCATTTTGCTGCTATAAATTACGCGAATGTCTTTTATACGAGTAATTACGGGTTTGTAACTAAGCCTAACGTAGTTAAAACTAATGTTTAACCAGGCCTTACGCTTCCCACGGTTCAAACGATTCCCTTAGGCTACGTGTTACTATTAAAACTCAAAGATGAAAATGAGAATGCCATGTGGCCATATGCTAAAGCAATTATAACATATATTTTAACATTTACGCGTACCTCCAAATGAAGCAAAACACATTGCCAATTAAGGACAATACCCCTGTCTTAAATTAAATTAAATCTAATTCATTTAGATAATTATCTTTTGCTTGAGAATGGAATGAAGTTTAATCGCTCGTTATCAACAATTTTATGTAGTTTAGATTCAAATACAATCTCAATATTGCCTACTTACATTGAAACTTCGTAAAATAAACCACACACTTCAAAATCCAAATAGTTTTTAATAGACAGAATGAAGTAGATCTTCAAATCGTTATCATTTTCGATACGACTTATTTAGGTTAATTTTACTTTTTATTGATAAAATAAATAAAGTTGAAGATAGGGTTCCCACAGTATTTGTCAAGCGTGAATTCTTTCTTTCACGGTTGGTTTTGTTCTTGGGCCGCGGCGCGGAAGTACGAACCAAGGAGCAAAGTTGCTATCAAGGTCTCTCGACCTTTACTTTAGTTTCGACATTAAGTCGTTACTTTTAACTTAAGAAGATGCACCCACTTCTTTGACCAATCGAGTCACCCAAAATTTTTGTATCGCGTTAAGATAGGACCTCCTTTGAAAAATTTCGCTTGGTTACTTTGGGGTGTAAGAGTAGCCATGCAATAAGCCTTGTCCACTCTCTTGGGGCAAAAACTTTCTCACGGTTTTTTGTTGTTGTTTTTCATTCACGTCTTTAACCGTATCCTAGAAATTATAATATTTTGAATTTGAATGTAAGAAGAGAAGGGGTATTTTTGTTATTACATCTTGTGACGAAATAGGATATGTTATAATTATTTATAGTTTGAAAGTAAAATTTAAATATTTGTCATCTTAGTTAATGAATTATCAGGGTTTGAAATTTTTGAAAGGAGAGAATATTTTTGTTAGAAAAAACCTTACAAAATGAGTAATATGGGAAACTTGACGGTTTATGTTTGAATATTTTGCAATAATATATTTGAAATTTGACGTTTTTAACGAATTGAGTATAGAGTAATTTCGGTTGAGAGGGGGAGTGAACTGTGTATCCCCTACGTTAGGGGCAACTTTGTACTAGAGAATACTATTTGCCTCCGGAAGGGAAGGGGAGGGGGGATATAACTAAGGTATGAGATAGAGGGTTATGACGTTGCCGTATATGGGAAAGAAATTACTCTATTCAAATGACATTTTTTTTTTTTTTTGAAATGAAATTGACGTTTTGAATAATTTGAAACGTTTTTATAAAATAAACAGCGCGGTAAATAATATTGATAACTTTTTTCTGGAAAAGTGAAACCGCCACGAAATTAGAAAAAAAATATCTTGCATACGTTTTTGAAAGATAATTTCGGCATTTTCAATAATTCAGAGATAACCATTATTTTGGGGGAGAATAAATAAATTAAAATTTAGTTAACACTTCAACCAATTATATTTCCAGATTAGATATCTATCGCAAAATCCCAAAGGACCTAACTCAACCAACTTTAACGGGGGCCATTGTTTCAGTTTGCTGTTGTTTATTCATCTTTCTCTTATTTGTATCCGAACTACTAGCTTTCATCTACACCGACGTGTAAGTACCCCTTTTTTTATAATCCCTATATATCGAATCTTCTAATACATCTAATGAATTCGCGGTCCTACATTAAAGACATCAAAGGAGAACCCATAGGGGCTAAGTGCTACGGTGGCGACGCCATCGCCTAGTAGATCGCCTAGCACTTACCCTAGAAATAGATCTTAGTAAAACCACCCCTGTTAGTAAGGTTTCCCACCACGACAAAGTAACGTTCAGTGAAGTCTGCCAACAGGGGGGAGGGGGGCGAGAATAGCGTTCTAAGATAAGCTCCGTTGTATATAATCCCGCTAGTGTACAGGGTGTGTAACAAAAAGGGAGAGTGGTGGTATGACCGAAGTGCAGTGGGAAATCAATTTTGAGACGAAAATGTGACCCAAGTCATGATTGGAATGTTTTATGGATGACCCCTTAAATTTAAACGAGAAACTATAGACTAATGGCACCCCATGTTATTTCCATTAATAGATTAATACAGTCGAATGTACAGGGCTGCCATTACTCTATAAGGCAAAGTTAAAATTAAAATTAATCAAGGGGTCATACCTAAAACACTTCAATCATAAATTTTGTCTGTTATATAGAGTTATATTTTCGACCCAAAATGGATTTTACCATAGAACCATTCCACTGTACTTGGGTGATCCTAGACACCCTGTATTTAAAATTAGTATAGAAACCTGCCTGTAATATATTTAAAATTAGGTCTGAAGTTCTCTATAATAATGTATAGATAGTCTCGTACTTGTTAAAATTGGCGAAGGCCACGAAAAATCGATGGTCCGAAAGTAGGCCGGTCGTACGTACGCGTATTAACACCAACTCAATTTTCTGACGTAAAATTATGTAGATGGTTTTATAGTATGGTTGGCCTTGGGTGTGCATGCAGTCCTTTTTAAGCCTTTTTTTTCCGATACCTATCTCCTTTCTCCTTGATATGCCGCCTACAAATTATAATCTCCGTGTCACAAACATCTGGTTTGGAAATATATATATATATTTATATGCCATATCGTTTCATAAACAATATTTTCCAACTCTTATTAAAAATTTTCCTTTTCGTGTTTTACGGTTTTCTCCTTGTCGACAGTTGGGAAAAATCCTATGTGTACATCAAAGTATACCTTTGTCTTTAGTTTTACTTGACACCTTTGGTGAAATATATAAAAACTTATTTTATTTACTACGACCTATGTAAAAATCAATCAACATTATGAAATAGGTCTCACTTTTCAGTGGGTTTCAGTATCTTTTGCTTGATAAAGGGGTTGAAACGGTACATCCGGTGGTATGTGAACCACCAAAGGGCGTTAGATAGGGGTTCAACGTTACTAGTCCACAATACATAGTTTGCAGACTAAGCGTATTGATACCATTTACACCAGGAGGCGAAGCTACTTGGTACTGAACTTTGTCCGACCTTTTGGTGTAAATGGTATAATTTCTCCTAGTCTGAAAACTATGGACTAATAACGTTAAAGCCCTATGTAACGTCATTGTTGTCCGTGTGTTTCTTTGTAAGAAAAAAGGTGGCCAAACATCGACCGGACTCTTAAAGTCTTACCCCGACTTTAAAAATGATTTTTTGAAAATTTCTAAGCAAGAATGGTATGGTTTTAAGAAAATCACTTAGAATGAGTTTTCTATGATGAAACTTTGCCCACACACGTGCAGATACGCTCTCTCCTAGCACTTGGGATAAAACCCCTCAAAATATACTACTGCTATCAAACGTTGTTGAGCTATATTAAGATCCCGTTTTCCGGTATATAGGTAAAATGATGAAAGAGATTTTTATTTCTTTTTTAAAAAGAAAACGTTTCATCCATCCATCTTTAGTAGTACGTTTCGTATTCGTTTTATCTTATGTCAAAATCTACGAGTTTGGGGGTGTTCCAGGAAGAGGCGGGCAGGAGGTCATAGTGCACGTGTCGAATTGAATCGAATGGAGCTTGGCGTATTTTATTAAGTGTATTAGAAAAATTTACTCCTTACTTCCGGATGGATAAAACGTTTCCGGTAACGAACGGTATTTAAGATTCCGAAATGATTTGTAGGTCAAGGGCTTAGCTCTCTGTTACTATCCGTATTAGCGTTGAAGTTTCTGACAGGAATCGTGTACTTACGCTGTTAGTTAAAAGGAAGTACGCTTTGAGTGATATAACGTTTCAATCAGAGCTAACATTAAAATAAATACGGTAATTGATATTGCGAAAGGGGTGTTTGAAAATGAAAGACTTACATCCATTAGTTTTATTTTGCTCGACTATTTTTATTTTGAATTAAGTTAATTTGCACTTAAATGGGAAGCGAGTAATCCGTGCCTTTTATTATTTTTCATGAAATTAAATTACTTAAACCCCTAATTTTTATGATTATGCAACGAATTTCAAGAGCGTGGGTTATTTTTAATAAGCATAATATCCTATAAAACCCGACGGCGGTTTTTTTATAATATTTTTTATTATTATTATTTTGTCATTCATTCATTTCACCGGACGAAATGTAACGAATTATCACATCCGCGCACCCAATTTAGCGCCCTTTTTTTGGGGTTCCTTCCCGTTATATACATACATACATATATACATAGATTATAAACGTTATTCAAATAACACGTGACCGGAAAAAGCGAATTATAGAATGATTTTGCAGGATCTTCTTCCGGGAACCCCCTCTTTATAAACTTCCTCGCCTATCTTTTTTTTGAGTATTTACATTAGAGGCCAAAATCGAAAGATTATTTTAAAAGGATATAGGAAACCGTTAAATCTAAATTCCCCTTTTTTTACCGTTGATATTTTTGCATACCGGTAATTTTTAAATTAATTTCAGTACAAAGAGCAGACGTAATTAATATTGAAGATGCGATGCGTTAATTAATTTTTTAATCCTTTGCTTTGACTGTCTGTTTATTAAGAAATTTATTGATATTTGCACATTTCTTTTCTTTATTTTAAATTTCTGCCACCAATCAAAGTATGTTTATATATTTCGCGCGCGCTTTCAATCTCGCGCCTTTTCTCCTTTAGCACGTGAAATTTATAAACACACTCTGATTGGTCCAGGAGTTTCAACTAAGATTTATCCCCTCCCCCCCCTTCTCAACAACGTTATGATGAAAGTTTTTGCGTAGTTTCTATGATTTAAATGTATGTTTTTAACATTTGAGTCATCTTTTAATGGATTTGTACCGTTTTCTGTTAGTCTATAAAAAGGTACGATATACTACGGTGGTATACAGGAGATATCTCAAGGATGCTCAAGATGAGTGAGAGAAGGGATGCTGCATGGGATGTTATATGTTTTCTGTATTCGCGTTTGTGCATGCGGGGGTGATGGAGAGAGAAACAGGATGCGGATTCTCAACAGCATCCTTCCGGTCTCGCGTTCTCTCTCTCTTAAAATATTTTTACTCCCATCTTTATGCCAGCGGGGGGTTAACGGGTTTTCTTATAGTCTTACACGTTAGTGATATTTTCGAGCTGGATATAGTATAGTATTTAACGCCGCGACACGTGTGAGATAAAACATGATGTAATTTTAGGTATAGTTTTCAAGACATGTCATGGATAGGTTGAAATTTGACATTTGTGTATCTAAATAACTATTTTATATCATTGATTTCTCGATGTCAAAGTTTCAAAATACTTATTTTCTACTTCGTTTTATTTAATATTAAGAATGGTTTTTAATGCTCAGATAAGATAAAATGATTAAGACGATAAGGTTTATTAGTTTTATTCACTGTTAGCTTTTAATTAATAATACTTAATTAAGTCAAAGGTGTACTCCCAAGGGACTGGCCTCTTTGTTTGGTTAACCTAACCTAAGTTAACCGAGGACCAAAATTCATACAGAAAATCTAACAGTTTTGGCCCCCTCTAAGATTGGAAAAGTCTGTAGTCTCTTTCAAAATCGTAGTCTTTGTTTCTATTTCTGGCCATTTACAAACCTAGAAACTTCCCCCAAAAAAAAACACCACGTTAAGTTAAACCTAAAAGCGTTTTGTCGACGAATTGTAGGAATTTTGGGAATGTTTCTTTTGGTTTTTTCGTTAATAATGTCTCCCCCGCTCTTTTACAATACGGAAAAAGAAAACTAGATAGGAGATCAGGGTCGCGACCCCAAAAAATGGTAAAAATCCATGGACCACGAAATAGTATGACTGTCCTTTTTTAACAATATTAGAAAACATTACGTAGAAAAAGGCTGAGAGAAAGAGGGAGAAGTTAAGATAGCTATCGAACAAGCAACCTCTTTCTCTTCACGACAATTTTCTCGACTCGATGACTTTTGAACTCTAGGAAGAAGAAGTTCTTCTAGAACAGATAGGAATCGCTTTGGCTTGGCTATTTTTGGTCTTTTTTTTTTTCGTTTTTACGACGTAAGGTTTCGTTATACCCCCCCCCCCTCTTCTTCTATCACTTTTCTCAATGAATATCTCCTTCTTTTACTAAAAAAATGAGAAACGGTGATCATGTTACCTTAAAACAGAAGTGACCACCTATTCTGTAACACCATCCATTTGTACTTAATGGAGAGCCATAAATATTAATTCATGAACTCTAATATAAAAAATAAGTAACTGGGCTGGGCCACTTTAATTCAATTTAAGCATTATTACGTCCTTGGTTAAATAAGTAAGTACATTGTCCTCTTCTTCCCACACGGACCGACGGATAGACTCGGAATCTCTCTCTCACTATCTCTCTTTCAGTCTTTAGTTTCTCTTTTTATTATTTTTCTTGTCGTAAATTACACACCGTGATGGGCTTCGTCGTAGTAAAGAGAGAAAAAGGACAATGTAATCGTACGTTGTAAAAAGGGGTTCAATGTAGTAGTAGTTGGGTTTTCCCGCCTAACACGATCCATTTTATGAATGGGGAAACTTTCGTGTTGGTGGGAACTGGGAAGTAGGAAGAGAACGACGTGGAGCGGAGAAGATGTTAGAGAAGATGAAAGGTGTGTCGCACGTAATATCGCACCAAATTCCGCCTCAATTTATCGATTCTTTTTTTTTTATAAAAGTTCTCTCTCTCTCTCTCTCTCTTTCGAGTTTCGCCGCCATTGTTTATTCTGGGATACTCCTTTATAAGGCCTAAGAAGCATTCTATTCATTTTATTCTTCTTTTTTATGCCTTGAGTGGGTGGTGGAAAATATATAGTAAAGTGATTGGGTTTTTAATCTAAAAAGCTCTATTTCTATGGTTTTTTATTATTATTTAAGTTTTGTGGTGAAATTGATTAACTTTTTGCGTTATTACTCTACCTCTGATTGGTGTAATCCTAAGGGTTTATTATTGTTGAAATGGGCTATAACATACTCAAAAGGGCTTTCCTGTGTTTTTCATAGAACCAGTGTTAAAAGGTGTCGTGTTTATATTATAAATAAGCCCTATGGACTAATGGAGAGGACGTTAATGAATTATTTTGTTTAATTACTCTGACCCAGATCAATAATTGTTCCATAGAAAAAGAAAAAAGAAATATTTCTTTCATTTGAATATATTTGTAAACATTGTTGAGAAGATAATTGTATTTATTTCGAAATAATTTTTACAGAAGTGTTTATGGAAAATTATTTTGATATCTTTTCTTCATAAATATTTCACAATATTTGTTAATACTTCTAAAAATATAATTATCTAGCTAAAACAATTTGGATTTTCGTTTTCTGGAAAATTCTTAATTGGTTTCGCATATATCTAAGAAATTCATATTGGTAGGCCTATCTCTTTAAATAAAAAACCACAAGTTTTGACAAGAAATATAAAGATGCCCAATAAGAAAAAGAAAGAAAGGAAGATGAAGGAAGGAAGACGGTGTCAAAATCCGTTCCCCTCAAAAACGATATCGGCATTTCCCAAAACGTTTTGTGATATTGAGCTTGGGACATAGCGTCCGGGGATGGATGGATGAATGAATGAATCTAACTTTATATCGGTGACCCCGTGACCCTTTCATTGTGGAACGAGCGCTAGAAACGGGGGAGTAGAGTAGGGGGAATGAAAATCCTTTAGTGTTCTAGCAAAGTTACTAATATTGATCGGTAGGCAGAGTTCCCTCTCTCTCTCTCCCTCCCATTTCCACTACTACCACCACCACCCACACTTCTCTTCCAGCCATCGGAAGTGCCGCCAATGAACCAGCATCTCTCGTAAATCGATAGCTTTGAGAACGACACGCGGCCCACTGTAAAGAAAGAAATTGTCCCCTTTACGAGGGATGGGACACTTTTAAACCCCCCTTCTTTACGTAAATGAACCCTTAAGGTCACAGCAACCCGATAGTTGTCCAACAACTCCGTGAACTACTTCTTTCACTCCTACGTTTGGTTCCTCTTGGTTGGACGGACATATTCATTCAAAATACTATCGAAACCACGCCCTGTTTTCAATTCAATTAAAGTTAGAGGGGTTTTTTTAATTATTTTACAGACATAGTGAATTATTCGTTGATAATCCAGAGTCGTCTCAAGAAAGGATTACTGTACGGATTAATATATCATTACCAAGATTAAATTGTGACTGTAAGTGTTGGGTTAAGATTGGCTTATTGAAGAAAAAAGATTGGAAGTTTATTATATTTCCAATGTGTAGTTGTTGGGTTGGATATCCAAGATGACATGGGACGACATGAAGTTGGCTTCGTGGAGAACACGGAGAAAACTCCTCTGGATGATGGGAAAGGTTGTCTCTTCCAAGGAAGGTTTCTCGTGAACAAGGTGAGAGCGCCTTGACAACCAAGGACATCTAGATGCGATGCGCGAGGCTATGGAAAATTCGATTCCTCTCTCACTTTCTCTAAGGGGGAATCTGGGCTTTTCGCGACACCTGGAGGCGTTTTTGTTTAATAAGGTTTAAAATTAATTATTTTAATTAAACTGTACTACTGTAGGTTCCCGGTAATTTTCATATTTCAACACATTCCGCTTCACGCCAACCTGATAATATTGATATGGCGCACTTAATTCATGAAGTTAGCATAGGAGAAGGAATGGTAAATAAATAAAATTTGTTAATTATATATTTTTTAATTGTAATTAAATTAAATTATGTTATGATTTAATTATTTGAAGGCGGAGGGCAGACCAGGATCTTATAATCCTTTAAGAAATATAGATAGATTAGGAGCTAATGGTAAGTTTTTAATGCATTTTTTGTTTAAGTTTAAATTAATAAATTATTGTTATATTTAATTGTTTTAATTAATTTATTTAAGGTGTGGAATCGCATGACTATATAATGAAGTTAGTGCCAACTATATACGAGGATATCAATGGTGTTAAAACCAATGCATACCAGTATACCTATGCGTATAAAGTAAGAATTTTGCTACTATGTACTTGTAAGATTTTTTTTAATTTTAATTTTGATTGTTTTAATTTAATTTTCTCTTTGTAGAAATACGTTTCGATAGGTATGACGGGCCGAGTTATTCCAGCTATTTGGTTTCGATATGATTTGACGCCTATCACTGTCAAGTATGTTGAGAAGAGACAGCCTTTATATGTATTTTTAACTTCGGTAAGTGAACTTTTTCGTTTAATTTTTAATTAAGTTGTATTTGATTTTGAAATGCTGTGGCGAAAATGCTTACGCGAGGGTCAGTACGTTGCTGATTTGCGCTTTGTTTAATTGCACTTTAGTAATTTTGTCATTTGCTATTGCCTTGCCTTGCCTTGGTAAAGGGTTTGTAAGATTTAAAGACACTGTCAGTTTAAATGCTCGTGTCTGTTGTCTATTGGGTTTTTGAAACACTGGTCAATTGGTGATTGGTTTGTTTGAAACACTGGTGTCAGTTGGTGATTAGGTTTTCGAAACACTGGTCAGTTGGTGATTGGGGGTTTTTGAAACACGGGTCAGTTGTTGATTGGGGGTTTTTGAAACACGGGTCAGTTGTTGATTGGGGGTTTTTGAAACACGGGTCAGTTGGTGATTGGGTTTTTTTTTATGAAACACTGGTCAGTTTCTTTTATTGGGCTTTTAAAACACTGGTCAGTTGTTGATTGGGGGTTTTTGAAGCACCGGTGTTAGTTGTTTTTTGGGTTTTTGAAGCACCGGTGTTAGTTGTTTTTTTGGGTTTTTGAAGCACCGGTGTTAGTTGTTTTTTTGGGTTTTTGAAGCACCGGTGTTAGTTGTTTTTTTGGGTTTTTGAAGCACCGGTGTTAGTTGTTTTTTTGGGTTTTTGAAGCACCGGTGTTAGTTGTTTTTTTGGGTTTTTATTCACTGGTCATTATTTATTCTGGCTTTTAAATGCTTTGTCTTAGAGACAACGGTCACTTGGTAGTTTAGGCCTAAGCAATACTCCCAATTGTTGCATTTAAAATGCTGGTTGCACTGAACTGATTGTTGTTGCACTATATTTACATAACTACACCACGCAACTTGGTTGTTGGATTGAAACTGTTCAATCTTTGAAACGCAGATATGTGCCATTATTGGAGGAACATTTACTGTGGCTGGAATTATTGATTCGTTCATTTTTACCGCCACTGAGATTTTTAAGAAGGCCGAACTGGGCAAACTCAGTTAAGAATCTCCGATACATAAGTTCCTTAAAAGTGTTTTAGTAAGTTATTTGTTAAGCTAAACTTGGACTGGACACACGCATCATTATTTAAAAAAAAAACAACAACAGCGAACTCATTCAAAAAAAAACAAAGTATATTTTTAAGTGATATAAAAAAGGGGAGTGCACTTATTTTTCAAAAAAATTAACACTTTTTGGTATCGCAATGTTTTCCATAATAAAGTATATAACTCTATTAACAAATATCAACTCATTATGTTAAACTTAACATAAAGTTTTCGAGGAGAACAATTTTTCCAACACAAAAAACGGGCAATTTTACACTTTGTACGCAGTAAGCGCATTTTCCCCAGAAATTGGTGTCAGGATAGGTTGTCGCGATTTACAGGTTGAACAGCGTAAGTGTCCCTCTCTTCGTCAATTCGAGTTGGCAGTGGAGGAGGTAAGGGATTGGTCAAATGAGAATTGCAAAGTGAACACTGTATGTAATTGTGTAAAGTTTTTCTTTCCCAATATGAGCCTATAGGTGCCATGTTCGTGTATCCTGCACAGACACACAAACTTCCAAGACATAAGAAACGTAAGTGTTTGAATCAATGAAGGTAAATTTATTATTATTCTTCTTCTTGTTGTACCTGGTTTATTCATTTCTCTTGTTAATTAATTCGGGGATATATGAAGTAATTATTACCAGACACGCGTTAAGGTTAGAAATTTGTTAAGACTTAAAAAGCTAAGCATTTTTTCCCGCCTATACTTAAAATATGCCTAGATAGTCACCAAGAACGGCTATTTTTCTAACAATGAAAATGCTAAACTTTCAGAAAAAAGATGCAATATAACAATTTAAAGGGTTTTTCGCGTAGCCCTTTTTCCCCTATATGGCCTAATAGACCAATATATCAAAAGGATGACATAGTCCTTGAGCGTCGCGAAAGCTTATGAGGGACTCAAACGGTATTAAACATTAGAAAAACCGATCAATAGCTGACTCTTTTCTAGCGAACTCTATGTATGGGGCTTTCGTTTTTTCTCTTATAGAAAATCCCCCTAAGAATGCCTTTATCCTCAAATGGATTTGAAATTAGAGATTGAAACCTTTTTGTCATTTTATATATGTATGTACTATCTTAGATAGTCTCTTCTCCCAGTAAAGCTATACAAAGAGAAAATTTATCATAGCAAAATCTTCCAACTCCCTCCATTCGGAGACTCGAGAATCATATACTCTTTAGTCGCGGAGTGGAGCTGCATTCACGCTCATTTTTCTTCGCTCCTGCTCCTGTAAGGCCTCTTTCAATTCTATATAACAGCAACTCCTAAAAGGCCCCATTGCTAAAGGACTAGTTTCATAATACGAAGTGTGATTCAAGCGGTTCAAAGTTTTAATTTGGTTTTCAATCACACGATGCTCTGTTAATGTACACGTTTTGTCCTCTTGGTCGAATTCTATTTTGTTTCCACTGTTTGTTCTTAGAAAAACAGGTGCGACACCTTCCGTTTCTGCTATGATACTTTGAGATGTGGGAGGGGCTTTAACCCTTTATTGGCGTCAACATAGCTCAAGCGTCGTAAACTTACCCTCCCTTATAGTGAATTGTGTTTCATCTGAAGAGAATTAGTTCTGAACTGGTTTCATGTATAAATGATAAGGATTCCATGTATCTCCTTTATAATTTTCTGGTCGAAAACTGCCTCTTTATTCAGCTAAGTAATTAGGGTAAAATTCAACAAGTAGGAGATAAAATACTTGCGGTTTCGCCTTTAATCCAATCCTTTCGTAAAGAAGCCTTAAAAATTAATTGCGATACTAATTTTCAACAAGTTTATTTTCAACAAGTTTCTCTCTGCCAAACCGACACGATGTTTAATTCCGGTGAAACATCGATAGTTTGGTCAGTTGTCCGAACTTCATTCTCGCCTGTCCACTTCGTTACTTTCAAATGACGTCTGTTTTTCCTACCTACGTTTTTATTTCTCTTCAGTTTTGACGTTACAGTCTGGTGCGTAATTAGCGACTAATCAACTTGACACTTGATTTGTCCGTGACACCTGTCCTTTATTTAGAAATGGGCGCCGTGTTTTGTTTTTTTCTCCTAGCCATTTCTTACGGAGCATGCGCGCGTCTATAAGGTTGCCATGATGTTATAGACGTTGGTATAAAATGTGGGTGGGTGTGTTTTGTTCTTAAATAAACAGTAACTGAACTACCGTTTCTGTCGACGGAATCTGAACCGAACTAAGAAGAACTGGTTGCGTTTTAAGGGTTATCCGTTACGTAATAATTTTTGGTATCCGCTGGCCTTAAGGACAGAGCCTTAGCAACTGGTCACCTCGGTGGGGCCAAACAGTTGAAATTTTAAATTGTTTTAAGTTTAAAATTTGGAGTTGAATTGCGGTGAATTTTAGCGTTGGTTTATATTTATTTATTTATTCAAGTTTTGCGTAATTGCTGTACTTCTTTTTTGATTTACTACCTAGAATGTTTAATGTCTTAAACAGTCTCATTTTGGTTAGTAAAGTCTAGTCTTTGAGCGACGAAAATGCAATTTCATTTCATATTTTTTACATTATAACACTTTTCAAATACTAATTTGTTTTGGCAAATATTGTTCTCTAAAAATGACAACTCTCCCTGCAATTGCCTCTCCTATTTATTATACCCTTGACAAAATGACAAACCTATAGATTAGTAACAGGGCTATATATCCAATCTATTTTCTTCAAACAGAAAAACAAGTCAAACTGAAAAGTGATTGGCGTCTATACTGTTATGTTCGTTTTATTTTCGTTTGTCTAGAAGGCAAATTAGGGTTAATGACCTTACAACCCTATAAACAAGGCGGGTTAAATACCTTTAACATTTAAGAGGGTCATACTTCAGGATTACATTATACGACCGGGCCACTAAAACACCTTAAAAGGTCGCTAAGGATATAAACCCATATACTTATATTTAGATCCGTCTGCAAACACCTTAACACTAGACCTATTTAAAGATATATATAACGTTAATGGACCCATAAAATTAAAGGATTTACTTTATGGATAAATTATGCAAAATTCTAGTTTGTACTATAACGTATAAGGTGTACGCACGAGAAAAATTGTTATTGGGAAAATATTTTAACTAAAAAAAAAAAAAGAAACTTGCTGTTTTTTAGGGCATTTTTGGGGCGCGGTTTTTCGCGCCAAATGTATTCAATTAACTAACCTCGTTAAGGATAATTAAAACTAGAATACGTAATTACTCGTACAATAATTATGAACCCGGCTAGCGGAGCTTTGTTCTCTCGGGCTTTGAAAGTCTCCTTATAATTTCAAAAGGGACGTATGTAAATATTAGATAATTTTAATGGAAGAAAAGTTCTTCAAATTTTTTAGAAATAATAATGGAAGAATTTACTTGACCTCCCTGACGTACATTAAAATTAAAAACTTCATTACATAACTTGTTATGAACTTTTGTATCTAATAAATCTTAGGATATGATAGATAAGAAAATGTCTGACCCCACTCTCCCTATATACCAAACGTCCTTAGGGGGTGTTATACTCCTCAAGACTTCCTTTCCGAACACTGCTCTAGATTCTTATAATTCATTTAAAACCATGACGTGCGCTAATCCACGTATAACCACAGCTTATGGTACCACCAAAAAATATACAGTTCATTAAAACCGTCACGTAGTAGTTGAAATTGTGTGAATATTAACTCTTATAGGCCTAGTCTGTCGACGGTGTGTGTTTTGGTTTGAGAGAAGGAGAGCTTGGCAGCTCCAAACCCAGTGCTAGGTCAAAATCCCGATAGATAGCGGCGCTGTAGAAATCGAAGAACGTCGACGCGCGAGTTGCGAGCTAGCCAAGCAACCTAGAGAGAGAAGCAAAACCTTAAACTTGGAAGGAAAGGAGATTTTTCCGAGGATTATCCCGAAGAGCACCAAGATCTTTTCCAAAACACGCAGGCAGCTAGCTAGCTTTGAGTGGGAAAAATTTTTCTAATCGAAGTTTGTCTTTATAAAAAGAGAGAGAAGAAGTTTATCACGGTGTTAAGATAATCCATCGTTATTCGTGCAACGAAACTTAAAAGAAGAGAGAAATGGAGGATACTGGAATGAATCAGGAAGAGAAGGTCTGTCTTGTTGTTTACGTTTTATTATGAATTTTATGGTGCTCCCTTCCCTTTTTCGGATGGTTCCCAATCCCATTTCCTTGGAAATCTTTATTCTTTTATGGGGGAAGGTTCCTTCTGTTCGTTAGTTAGTCCACAGTAGCCCATTGCCACGACACGATTGGAAACGCAGGCGCGGTGAGGGGTCAAGTAAATTGATCGGAGGACCCTAATATATCTTAAAAGAGAATGAAGAATTTTTTGGGTGTTTATTTTGCGGTTGGTTGGTTGGGTGGGTGGGTTGTTCCTCCTGTCTGCTTCTTCTTCTTAAGGAATTTTATTATGGCAACAATATGGATCATGGATGTGTTGTCGTCTATGGAAACACTTTGCGTTATGGAATTTGCTATGGTTATTGGTTGGTATCGCTGAGTTTTGGAAGCAAAAATGGATGGGCGTAGCAGCAGCAGCTTGTATCGGGAATAGTAATTTAATTAATTAGGTTGGTTCAGGGCAGGTTAATTTAACCCAATTCAGCGTCCCCTCCACCCCCACCCCAAATTAGTCTGATTACACTGTCTGAGTTTGTATATTAATTAATTTGATTAGATAACTTTAGTTTGGGGAAATTAATATAGAAACTAGCGTGACGTAATACGCAATATATATTTTGTACGCTTCCTCAGTTTTAATGTAAAATTATTGACAAGAGAATTGCGTTCAAGTAACCGGATTATTTATTCATTACGCATAAACTTATAAAAATAACATTAGTCAAGCCCAAGCTTCTCCGCCGTTAGGTCTTGAAAATTGCATCAATATTTCTGTTGCATACTCATTTTTATATTATTTTGGCGGGAAAAATTAACGCGTGGTTAACTCAAGGGGGGTGGATATGGGGGGGGGGGATATGGGTTGGTCCCTAGGCCTTAACACACAAACTCTGGTAAAAGGGTGTTGCCATGGTTACCGATAGGAATATATCACGTCAACATCTCCCTGCATACTACAGGATGCTCAATGTTGCTGACGCTACCACGAAGATATTAGCTTTTCGGATTTGGCACCCCCTGGTCCACTCTACCCCCCCCCCCTCCCTCTTCCTATTAACGCCATCAAATTTCATCCCCTACCCTACCTTTTGTTATTAAGTCGCTAATGAAAGATAGACGAATTTCAATAAATTTTTGTTAGGTTTTTAATTATTTTTCTATAAGAGGAATATTATTTAAACTTTACGACTGGGTTTTATAATCCGTTGATTATACTTGAGAGTTGAATTTAATACCTTTTGTAATATTAATACATTAGTACGTAAATACAGGTTTAGTGGGATCCATGCAATGGAGGAGATTAACCGAGTACCTAATACAGCGACGGAACATATTTGAATAGTTCAGTCCCATTCCATATACAGGGTGTTCTTTGGGTCAAACTAAGCGGAAGTGACTCGAGGAATGTGGCGTCTGCAACATTTAGTTCCGGAAATTTGGGTTCCCATACATAGATGCTCCCCTAAAACAACTAAGGAAATTGTAATAACACACGTGGAATAATATGATTTACTTCAGTAACGCTCTAAGATTGAAGTCTGGCATGTCTTGACTATTTCCTTGTTTTAGTTGCCAGTCGCTGTTTGGGACTGTTCTAGATCCCATGCATGTTCCTTGACACTTTTCAATAAGTTTGACCCAAAGGACATACCCTTAAATTTATGGTAGACTTACATTGGAAACGCCCTGTATATCTCGCTATCTATTCCATTGCAAAGGGGCTTCTCTATTACTAAGTATTAAGTGTAGGCCCAGTTGAAGGTCGCGTAATACGAATAAATCAACTGGATATTAGAAGCTGTGGCGTATTTATCTATGATGCAGTACTTGAATTTTGTTCCGGGTATTTTTATTTCAAATTACGGTTTGCCGCCGTGTCGTGTTAATTTCGAAGACTTGTACCAATGTAGGTCCGCTGCACTGAATTTGGCTAAGTTCCCAGTTCAAGGCGTCTTTTTTGCCACTTTTTTCTAAATTCCTCCAAAATATAAATACCAACTAGGCTTAGAGTATAGGAAAGATTATTCTAGGGTGTTTGGTAAAATTTTGAAATTTCAATTATAATTTTCTGTCCCCTTGTATAAAGGTGATAGATCACCGAGGAAATTAATATGCAAATGATGTTAAAGACATTTGAATTGGTGATAGTTAACATTCCCTTTTAATTGGATTTTTATCTCTCAGGTTTACTGTTCTTTTATCGATAGCACAACAAATATTTGCAATCATTAAGGGTTTTTTCTACTTTTTTTCTGGACATAATGCAAGCTTTCAACAAAGTAGCGCGTGTCTCCCGGTCGGGTGTCTATCCGGGTCATTAGTGTTTAGGAACTTCAGTCCTCTAAGTGGACTCCTTTCTTTTTTAAGATCATTTATATAATGGGTCGTAAGTGTCACGGCGATAGTTTATTCTTTGGTGTCGGTTTATCACAAAAAAATAAAAGAGTGTGTCCCTGACTGGTACAGACCGTTAAGAGAACTACAGGTGATCTTTGTCGGGCCCAATCTTAAAAGGCTTATGAGTTAGCTGTTGTTCGGGAATTGGAGTGGGTAACCGCTGGAGTTGTTGTGATAAATCGATGTCTCAGTGGCAGAAACAAACCAAACCATTGCCATTTCCACTTTGTCCTCCAAGTAGCCTGAATCCTCTTAGACTATGTGTGCTGTGGGCCCCTACGGTGGACCCATACTAACGAAGAGCATTATAGCGTTATGTTGTTTCTTAAATTAAAATGGGTTGCGTGTGACAAATTGGAATAGTTTAGTTCGAAAGTCTATGCTACGAGTTAACACGTGGGGGTTCTCATCTAACTTGTAAGGAATGAAACATTCAGGGTTAATTCCACCATCGTGGACACTACCACCTCCACCTTCACAACCCTGGCGCGACGAGGGTTAGAGTTGCGAAAATATTTCCGGTGAAATCCGAGTGCGATATAATGAGAGGAAGAGATTATTTTGCGGAGCCCATTTCGCCGCGGGATCATAAGCTATAAGGCAAAGCCGACCTCTGATATTACCCGCCTCAGGTTGGTTGTTGGAGGATTGCAAGATGCATTAAGTCTATAATATACATCTAAATATGCTTTGTGACCTTTTCCATTCAGCTCAGTTGACCTCTTTTTTTTTTAGCTTAAAAGACCTCGATCCCTTCAGGGCTATCGCCTTACGTAAATATAGGCTTTATTTTTTAAATCTCTTAAAAACAAAATACACTTTATATTTAGTCCTACGGTTTCTTAGGCATAAGTGAAATATCCAAGAGTGACTTCTTGCTATCTAAGATATTTGGTGTTATTTATAGTTTCTCTAGAGGGAGTCCAGATGAAATCTAGTAGGCCTAGAAGGAAGATGGCAAAGTAGTTTAGTTTTATTTTGTATTTCGTATGTTTTTGCTACTGCGGGATTTGACTTCAATTTCACTTTTAAAATGGTGTTTTGAGTGCTTTATCGGGTAAACATATAGGCCTAGGATATATACAGTAGTCTACTCTAGTTTATAGGTCAAATATAGGCCAGGGTTTTAGAGAAATTTGACGTCCAAGATATATTTTATAGATACTGTTTTTTTAAACCGATAAATAATAACACATGCACTTATGGAATATTCAAATCATATTCTCTTTAACTAAACGGAAATATAATCTAGTTAATCATTCTTGTTGCCAAATTAAACGTGCCTTTCCCCTTAATTTCAAAGTTCAATCAAGGCGTTAATGCACTCTCTCGACATATTAAAAACAACAAGAAGAAAATAACAACACTTCAGACGCATTCTTTATAATTAACCGTATTGTTTACTCTTTTTGTAATCAATGACTGGACGGAAATTAGCTAATGAACGTTCTCTTTATCGCGAAACATAAATAGCTCTCTCCCTCTCTCTGTGTGTGTGTCACTCGCAGACGTTAATTACCGCGAAGTAATTAGATACAACTTCATTAATTATCTAAATACGTAGTTGTAGAGGCAATTTTTGTTTTTAATCGTACAAAGCGATCGTTTCAGGAAATGATTGTTGATAAATTGAAGCGTTTTATCATTACTTTGGGGTAATATACTATGTTGTGTTTGGTTGGTTCACCCCAAAGTTATTTCTATTCTTAGGCACATGTTTCCATTTCTTTTCTTTTTTTCTACGTCGTCATATTTATAATTGATGAAAGTGGCGTGTAATTTGATTCTCGCCTCTCCTGTTGACAACTTGCATTTATACTCCTTGCACCTACCTACATATATATAGCTAGTGTTTAGGATAACGTATGTTGACCTTGAAAGGTGCAAATATTTAAGTTCATATGATATAGGTAAAATTTTCTTTCAAATTGTAAACATAAGGCGACTTCCAGACTGACGAGATTCAACTTAAAGTCCTTGAACGCTTTTTCCCTCTCTTGGTAATCATTCTTTAAATATTTTGCTGCTCATTTTTCGATTTTGCAATAACTTACTATGGTTACTAACGGAGTTATCTGATTGGTTGTTATCGGCACACACCCCTAAGCGACAGAAAAATCGAGTTTTAATGCGAAAATTTATTGATTTCTTTTTTATTATTACACCTTTTTCCTTGATGTATTTGAAAACGGTTAACCGAATTTTTTTAGGTGGTTTTTAAATTTATTTTGATATTCCTGTTTAAAGAAACAACACCCCCTATAATTTCTTGCGCATCTTTCGTAAACATATAAACCCCCTTCTTTTCAAATTCAGAAAAATAATAAAATCCAGGATTTTTTAGATTTTTTTTTTTCTCAAAATGATTTACATAAAGAATTATGTTAAAAAGATCAATCGATTCTTCAGAACTTCACCCTCTCTTTTCCATGAACGAGGGTCATTGCCAAAATAAAGGTTCAAAACTAAACCACCACGTACAGGAACTGTTTAACAATCAGTCAGATGGAAAAAAATCAATCGTATGTTTTCTGGCTCGTCGCCCATAGCTTTAGAAATTGAATTACTGTTAGTTAGGAAGGATATAGAAAAAGAGAATTTCGGTCTTTGTAAAGAACTCTTTTTATTCTGAATTGAATTGAATAGGGTATATACATAAGAAGATCTCTTGAAACCGGACGTCTATCATAAATACACGTAACCAAATAGAAAGAAGAAGTTCTAAGCCAAGAGACAACTAGAGTTAAAGAGTTATTCCCTTAGAGATGAGATGAGGCAATTTAGTAGCTTGTTTGGAACTAATTCTTATTCACAAAACGTAAAGGTTCTTTCGCAACTGTCTTTTTCATGACCCGATATCTACGTGTGTATTAATTTGCCCTTCTTTTTAAAATAAAAAAAGAAAGGAATAAAAACACATCGAGGGGTAGCGTATTTGATTAAGTTCAGTAGAGTTATTAGGCTTAAAACTCGTTATTCCATACAACTATCACACACCCCTTTGCACGCGCGAGAATTTCTATTTCAAATATACCCACGAGGAAGTCTAACTTTAATTCGTACTAAATATTTAGTTGATTTAAAGGCATATGTTTTATAGCTAGTTATTTGAATTGAAAAGGTTTATGTAAATACATTTTCAAACTTTCTCCCATAACGGGGCCCCATAACTAGTTTCTCCCGGTTTCACTGTTTTTTTTTTGTTCCACGGGTTTTTAGGTTTTTGTCTTCAAAATGATGTAAGTACGTATGTCCTAAATCCCAAATTATTCGTGGATTCTGTCACGTACACATCGTATCGGCCTTTTCGATTTAAGCCTAAGAAGACAAAAAATCTCTCTGCCTATAGCCTAAGCCTTACTTGGCAGAAATTCTGACATTGTTTTTGTTCTCTGATGAGGGATACTTTATCTTAAGGCTTGTTACAAGAATTCATATAAGAAGTGAGAACGTTCAAATACAGAATTGGGCTGGGTCTACAGGGTGTTACAAAAAGGGAGGATGGTAGGATGGTATAAGTACAGTGGATGATTTTGAGTTGAAAATGTAACTTCATTTGCAACAAGGTCACCCTTAACAAGTTATGATTGGACATTGGAGTGTTTTGGGGATGATCCCTTATATTTAAGTAATAAACCGAAAGGCAATGTAACCAAACACGGTGAGCCTTTGGTCAAAATGTCATAGAAATTGCATTGTCCACACAAAATCGCCCATTTAGGTAGTACCACTCTCCCTTTTTATAACACCTTGTATTTCTGTCTCTTGCCTCGGAACCACTGAAGGGATTAAACTAATGTCATTTGGGATAACGAATTTAAAACCCCCTAAGACCGAATTAATAAGAATTTAACAGTTTAAACACACAATCGGGTCAGGAAGTTCAGTATCTCCTAATCGGATCGGTATCTGCATGGCCAAAAAAAAAAAGAAAAAAAAATCGAATATCCGCATTATATAAAGCGGTCATTGAACGCGTTCCCCAAAGTTAATATCTCTTTCTCGCTTGCTTTACGGCCTCGCCTCCTCCTACACTCGCTCCGTCGTCACTCTTTTAAAACTCTATTTGATTAATTCGAAGCAACAGGCCTTGTATAACTGTACTCTATATAAAGAGAGAGTCAAACGTTTGATAAATTTACGTAGTTTTCATTAAGTGAAACCCATGTTTCTAGCCGTTAACTGCAGTGCAGTGTTGTCAGTGCAACTCTGAGCCAAGTTAGTCACGGTCTGATTCGAACTGAACTGCAGTCTATTGGATCAAAAACGTCCTGGTAACACTGTGGGAACTAAAAAAAATCCTTAGTGAAAACGGTTTTATTCTTACCAATGTTTCACCCATCCTTTAGAAACTAAATTAAAACCTTGTCAATAGTCAACTTCAGGTACTACTTTGAGGTGTCAGTGAGTAGAAAACGTTTACTGAAAGGTTACCTAATACTAAATACCTTAGATTTAAAGTAGTCCCTGACAAGTGAAATTGACTGTACTCTCAAAGTACATCGCGATCTATAGATAAACTTTATTTATCTTCTACTTATTAGAAAAAAAATATCCATAATTCAGCCATGCCCCTTGAAAAATAACGAAAAGAGTTTCGATAACAAAATAATATGATAACGATATTTATAATTAATTATTCTGGTTTCACCTTCTTTTCGGGTGCCGAAAAACATTTTGAAATGATCACGCCATATGTTAAAATAAAAGATAAAAAACCTTGTTATCTTTTTTATTCAACTCGGTTAATGTTAAGATATTTTTCCGGTTGTCTTACAAATGTCAAGACGGATTACAAACTTTATTTTTCATTTTCGATCAAAGTTTAACTTCTGTTATATTTACGTTTTCCTTCCTGTTTTTGTTCAAGGGAAGGAAATCAATTGGCCAAAAGCGAAGGTTGATGGCACCAATGTGGTTTTTCCGTAGAGTCTAATATTATTAAACCAAGACTTCTGCCGATACTTTGAAAAGAAACTTAAATACGTTATGTCATGCCAACCATGAAGACTATCTCGGGTTGGATATATCTTTCATTTGACGATATATATAAGAAAAACCATCCTCTCGATCCATTTCAACTTCTTTAATATCAGGCTAAGAATGCACTGGAGTCAACGCTTATAAGACTTAGTTTTTTGGTTGAAGTTTTCAACCGATAGAAGCCACTTACTTTTGTACTTGGTCCAAACTCAATCTGAAACGATTCCAGTATATAAATTTTATTTTTGTCTTCCGTCATCTAACAACCCACCATCACAAGGACCTATTTGGTCTCGGAGTGGTCCTAAGCCTAATAAAATGTTGAACCAAGCGGAAGTACTTCAAAGGTTGAAGTTGTACCGAAGTAAAACGCTGGGGATAGGGGTTCGTGATTGGAGAATGGCAACCCGTGTCCCCCCGCTTTGCATCGTGGTATATTCTAGGCTAGAGAAAGACATCTTTGCTATAGCTGGAAGAAGAAGAAGATGTTGAGAAAAACAATCTCGTACGCTTTGGCATCAAGACCTTGACTGCCGTTGCGTTGAGTGTCCTGGCGCGCTTCCAAATACACTTCTCGCTTTCCAATTGCTCGCGAGTCTTCAACGCCGTTTGGTTTTAGTATTGAGACGTTCCTGGTTCTTTTACAACTTACCAGTCAGTGACTGGAGACACAGTCTTTTAATATACGAAAAGCACGAGCCTCTTTGGCAAGAATTTCTCGCGCTAAGATAAAAGAAGAAGTCAAATCATTTAGGTTGCAAGGGTGTGTCTTGGGGTGTGGCACGTGCATGGACAGTCATTCGTTTCGAACCATTTTGATTCAAATCTCAGGCCATTTCTTTACTAACCTTTGAGAACGGTTTTATTTCAAGTACCTTCACGTGTCTGTCCAAAGCTAACCCGAGTTTGCTCGGGTTTTGAATCAAAGTAGTTCAAATTACAAGTTAATTCTAGTTTGCAAGCTTAGGTTGAGGCTGATTTTGAGAGGAGCGTATGGATTATGTGCACCTGTGAACCTTCTGTCAGATTTTTGTCTCTCCCTCTCTTCTTGAAATGGTTTCTGGGTAATTTAACCTAACTGAAACTTCTCAGGCTATAAAATAGCTTTCTCTACTGTAGACTTATTTATTTTTTTGAGTTGTTTGCTTGAAATATTTATGGGCGTTTAAATTATTTTTAATAGTGTGCAGACAAGTGTTGGACTGTTGGTAGTTGCTTGCGAGTGCGGTTCAACTGCCATCTGAAAAGCTTATAGAATTCTGTTCAATTCAGTTGCAAACCCTGAAGAATGGTTTAATTTAAGAAACGGGGGATGAAATTTCTCTAGCCCCTTTAGTCTTGAAAGTGTAAACAACAGGTTAAATAACCTCGCGTAACATAAAATGAAGTTGATGTTGACAGAAGGCATCCAAATTCCTGATTTACTGCTTTGCCACTAGTAGTAGTTGTTTCTTAAGGACCAAATTGCGTAGGCCTCATAAGTGGTACTTGATTCTTTGACCCGTTTTATTTTTTGCTCGATTGAAGAATGGTTAGAACTTCGACAGCTTAAGGGGAAGGAATCTTTTGCTTCGGTAAGCGTTTAATTATGACTTCTGTTAAGACAAAAGTTAATATTTTCGTCACAGATCATTGAAGTTTATTTAGCTTGTCGGAAAATAGGCTTGACGGCTCCATGGTGTCGCTTATTTCGCGGATGAACGGAAATTCGAACAACGTGTTAGTTATAACTTGGCGATAGACGTAGCTATAACTCTTATAGTTATACTAATATTGTAGAGGTATACTTATACGAAGTACTGGCAATTTGCCCGAGTGGTACATTCTATTTCTATAACGTATTTCGTAGTGTGATGTACTTGAGAAGATATTTAAGCCTTGCCTTCGGTAGTTTTTTTATTCTGTGGAAAACATTACTGTCAACGGATAAATACCCAACCGTTAAGCTGATAATACAATGAAGTTCCCATGGCCTTGATTCGTTAGATTTGTAATAGAACCCATTTAAAACTTGAGAACCTATTGGCTAGTGGGGCCAGGGAAAAGGCTATGATAACGACGGTAATTTATTCCAATTCTATATCTTTCTATGTTCTTTATACGTGTATGAGTTCTTGATTTGGTTTATCCCTGAACTCTACTTGAATGATGGATCAGTATGAAATTGTTTTGATACCATAAAGCATATCCGCCATTATAGAGGCAAGGATGATGGAAGGGGTAGAGGTTGTCACTATCGTTTTATCGTTGCCCTAAAGTTTAGTATCTTCCTAACCCCTCCTAAACGATAATACACTAATCGTAATTAAAAATAATCAGTTTAATTAAAAAGATAAATATAAATATAAATATACAAGTTGCAAAACAACTTAAAAAGCAGGCTTTTCAAGTTTTCTTAAAATGGCGACTGCCAGCACGTGAACTGTCGTTTATTTACGATTGGTGTTGTCATTTAATGGCTAAGCCTTGTCTTTATTCGAAAATTGTCCGTGCAGTTCCTTCCTATATACCAAATACCCGAAAAATCCATAAATACTGTATAAATTTGATGATGTAGAGTCACGAGATAAAAGGGGGGGTCCGAATTTTGTACTGCATGCACGCGAATCGAGCTAGAATAAATTTAATATGGTTTTTTGGGGCCCCAGCATCGCTACCTGCTCTTCTCCTGTTGCATATATCTTTTTTATTTTATATTATTATTTAATGATTCCATGCTGCTATCCATCATTATACAGATACTGTGTTTGGGTTCGAAATAGGAGGAAAGAAAACTAAAGGGCTCGGACAATTGACGATTTTCCGTTGTAGTCAGAGCGATAACCCTCTGCGATAACAAAAGCAGTAATACTTTACCTATGAAATGAGCTAATAAATCAGAGAAATGGAATACAATACAATAACAATGAATGACATATATGACCTTTAGAATTTGATAACACCTAATTCTCTATTTGCAATGGCTATCTACTAACGGCATACGTTAACAATATTTCATATTCTCCATATAAGTTATTATGATAGATTGGTTACTGAGAGCTGATCTCATCTAATATGATAAAGGTTAACTTTGGTACAAAACTGAACGTCTGCAATGCCATACTTATGCAAGTTTATCAACCTTTGTCGACATCGTTCGTGCCAAGGTTTTGAATATGAATCAAATTATTTTTTGTTGGGGACTCTACTGGGAATTGAATGCTTGTACCTCGCCTGTAGATTGGAAATTGATGATTTTGGGGTGTGGACCAATATATATATAGTCCAGTGCACGTCTTAGCGGAGGCGGACAAGGTCAAAGCGTATTAGTTAACCGCGAGTCATGTCTGCGCCGGAAGACCCCCGCCAAGTACGTGCGTGGCCTTTTGGTAATTCAAACCCAGTTGGTTATTTCTTGCGTCCAAGTAAACTTTGCAGACATTTTAAATTTAAAACTTGCCAAGCGTAAATTGGAAAAAAAAACGTCTTATAGAACCTCGCCCAATGATATGTTTACTTGAAAAAATAATTAGGCCCGACATTTTGATGCTTCCACTCTTGCTGGTGTCGTATGATGGGTCAAATCTAATTGCTCTTAGCTATCAATTAAGAATAATAATATAACTGACTAGCCAATGCGTCTAGGCTTCGAGGCCTTTTTAATCTTTTATTCAAAAAAAAAAAAAAAATAGCGGTTCAGTGGGTGATAATTCCCGGAACAAAGATACGCCGATATTTATAGAACTCGATACAATCGTAATCATATTAATGGAAAATTTTGGGACGATTGAAAACGTCTTCTGATTGGTTCTTGCATCGAGGCGAGTACTCAATTATAAACCTTGATTAGGTTTAATCAACCCGCTTGAATAGAATCGTAGAAATCTCTAGGGGGGAGAGTACATGTCTTATACTAGAAGCAAGCACTCTTATCTAACTAGAGGCTCCAGAGAACTTTTATTTTAGTCCTTGCTATCCATTTCAAGTGGAGTTTGCATTGCAATTAAGTTTCTATGGCTTCTTTAGGGAACTCCAAGACAATTATTACATAAATATTTAGACCAACTAAACATCCCCCGACTCTTCAACAGTCGACTCATCGTAATTAGACTTTGCTTTCTCTGGTTAACCAATGTCAACGGAAGCTAACTTTGCCAGGAAAACGCGAGGAGCAAAGAGTACATTCGTGTCTCTAACTGAGACACACTATATTAAATCCTAATATTTGATTTAAAAGATACTCTATCTAAGTTTCTCTCTATTGCAAACTAAGAATGGATGATGGTTACACGCTCGTGTAGGCTCGTATCAAGAGGCTTTCAACGAGGGGCTAATCACTCGATCACAAATCCCATGATCCCATGTACATCAATTATGGATTATAAATAAATAAGCCATGCTTTATCTAAGAAGGAATGTCCACGCTAAACCTGTGGTGGCTTGTTTACATTAGGGTGCCTTGCAATAATTTTAGCTCTGTCAATGCTAGGGCGTAACCACTTCGGACCGGTACAGTTAATGAATGAATGAGGCATCGTGTCCACGGACTACACTGAGGAGTGAATGGCCCCTCGGTTCTCAATGGGTGCCCTCACCATACAGACTCTGTTCTATTCTTCAACTGTGAAAGAGGCTTCACTGGGTTTCTGCTCTCGAAAATTCTTGTATCGCGTGTTGTTTTGAATTGGTCCTCGCTGCAGCAACCTCGATCTTGGCAAAGGGGGTTACTATTTTTTCGGGCAAAAAAAAAAAAAAAAAAAAGAGAGAATTCTTATCCAATCTTATCCAACTGATAAAAGCCTCGGTATAAATATCTGGGGAGAAAAAACGAAACTTGGATTATGTTCTATTCCAGTCTTGACTAATTAACGAGGGATTTTTGCGCGCCGCTTTCCAATTAGTATTATTATAATTATGGGGAAGATGGATGAACCCCAAGTTCAAAAGAAAGTTGAAAATGGCAATGGAGTTTGCCGCAATGACCTCTTTCAGGTTCTTATGTTCTTGTTCTTGTTCTTTTTACTTCCGTAAACTAATCATTGTCAACAAACCCTTCCGGGTTATTGTTTTTTTGTTTGTTCCGATGTTGTTATATCGAGTTCAATATTTTATTGTCTTGTTTATGTCTATCGAGTTAGCAACTTCAATTTAGGTGGTATTGTTTAAACTGCTGCATGGGAGAGTGTCCAGTTGTCCAGTGGGAAATGGGGGATATACTTTTGACCTTTTACTTGTATATATTTATACCACGGTGCTGCGACAGAGTCTGCCCAGGCTCTCAGATCATGAGCTACGCTTTTAGTAGACGATCAATATTGACGTAAGAGCCGCTGTTCGGTGACGTCAAAAGGACGATGGTTTTTGGCGGGGAAAAATGTTTAACTTGGTTTTGACACTTTCTGTCTGGCGCGTGGGATTTTAAAATTTCTTAATAGAAAAGTGTATTTGAGAATACTTGCGTATCTCCGCGTTGATTTCACCCCTTTATGTCACATTTTTATTTTACTGAAGTGACAACTTCATCCGTCTCTGTCGCTTCTCGCTTCTGAATATTCATGGATTTTTTTTATTCTTTCGTTCCAGAGGTTCGAAATAATGACGCCCAGATGTGGAAAGATGACAGTTCACGTTCAGGTGATGATTTCAAGTTTAATTTAATAAGACCATTTTTCCGAGACCCTTATTTTATTAATATAATTAGTATATAGAAAATAATAAAGTTCTATATGAACATCCTTAATTTATTACTAAACTTTAACGGTTTATTTTTTTAATTACTTAGGGCGATTTAGAAAATGCCGAGAAAAAGGCAATTTTTTTAACCGTTCACGATATAGGATCCAACAGTAAGTTTAATTTTAATTGTAGAACTTGATCGAGTTTTTCTTTAAATTAATAAATTTAAATTTAGATACATCATTCCGTGATTTTGTGGAGCACCCTTGCGTTTCCGAAATCAAACCAAGATCGATTTTTATTCACGTCGATGTTCCAGGTCAAGAAGACAACGCTCCCGATTTACCCAACGAGTACGTTTAATTACCGCAATGAATTAATTAATTCTTAATGAAATGTGTGTCTAATTTTATTAATTAAAAAAATCAGCTATGAATTTCCAACTATTCAAATGCTGGGTGAAGATCTAGTGACTGTCTTGGACCATCTCAAGTAACGACTTTGCAATTTTATTTTTGTCTATTTGTAGCGAGACCAATCCTGAACTTTTCAATTACTTTAATTGCAGAGTGAATCTTGTGGTTGGTTTTGGAGAAGGCGCTGGTGCCAACATTCTTGTTCGTTTCGCGGTAAGTTAATCTTTCAAAGATAATTATAAATTTAAGTTCGCGTGTACTTAAGTTAAGGGATCTAATCAATGAAGTTCTTTTTCTAAAATTGATTTAGATGGCTCATCAATCGAGAGTTCTGGGTCTTGTTCTCATTCATTGTGTCGCTACAAGCGTTGGTATGATGGAGTTCTTCAAAGATAAGGTACGAACGCTTCTTATCTACGAGTTGTAAAGTAGTAAATTAATCTACCTATGATTTATTAAATTTAATATTCTACTTTAATTTACATTTAACAACAATTTACGCCAACAGATTATGAATTGGAAATTGCAAAACGTTGGTATGAACTCATCCGCCGAACAGTATCTCGTTCTTCACAAATTTGGCGCGGTAAGTAATAAACAAATTTAAAATTTTGGATTTCTTTTCATACTGAGACTAAAATCTTGTAATAATAATAATACTATTTAAAATATTAGGCCTAAATTACTAATTAACTAACGGAATATTAATCGAGTATCGTTGTTTTGAACTTGTTTCGTTATTATTATCGTTGTACATTATTATTGCCTCATTTGCGAATTGCCTGTTGGTGGTGGTGAAAATTATACGAACATTTTCCATTTTCTTGTATCTTTTACCGTTGGATTACCTTGTATTTCTCGCTTAAATAAATTGCTTCGAAAACGCGCAGGAGGTAAGATCAGATTGTCGTCTCCCCTATTTTAGATTAGTTTTTTGCCGAAGTTATTAGACACGCCTTCGTAGAAAACCACGTGTGGTGCGAAAGGAGATGAAATTTGAACGCGTTTGATTGTGAAATTGATATCACTAGAGTTACCTATTTAGTTTTGTCGTCAATTGGAAGTCTTCCGGATTGCTATCGCGCTAGAAAACGTTACTTTCAAGGCTAACTGAAGACTTCCTGCAAGCGTTAAATATGTATCAGAAAATAATTGATGTATGTAAATGTTTCCCTAATTAACTTTAGCAATTAGAGGCGGCCGAGAATAAGGAGAAATTAATTCAGGATTACACCGATAAGTTGAAGAGTCGAATTAACCCGAGAAATCTGCGACGTTACGTTGAAGCTTATATGAAGTAAATTGAAAATCTTATCACTTGCGTCAAAACAAACTTAATGATTAATCTTAATTATTTTAATTACAGCCGCAAAGATCTGACTACGGCTTTAGAAACCACGTTGAGAGGACTCGATTTCTTATTGGTTGTTGGTGGAAATGGGGCTCACCTTCAAAGCGTTCAAACTATGTACGCTAAAATGGATAAACAGAAAGCATCCCTTCTTAAAGTGGACAACGTTGGCGATATTTTAAACGAAGCGGTCAGTTAACCACCTTCATATTAAATTTTTTCCTACACTGTTCATTAATGATAATTCTAATTAACAGCCCGAAAAACTGGCCCAAAGTCTTCTTCTTTTCGTTAAGGGACTAGGCTTCCGTAAGTATTACAAATTTAATTATCTTTAATTTAATTTAATTTAATTTAAATTAAAACCGTATCAGTTCGTTAAGTATTATTTTGGAATTAAAAATATAAATAATTAAAGGGTTTGATAAGACGCTTGCGTATCCAACTCGCGCTAGCCAATGGGATGTACAGTGCGTAATGTAGGGGAACGGGGCCTATATTAAGCTTACTGGGCATGCGTGAACTTCGTAGCGTTATCAGACGTCACGTGACATTGCCCAATCACTACTCCCAGGAAATAGTAACGCTACTACGTCAAAATATAGTTCCTGAGGCGCCTTCTCCCCCCCCTACATAACGCATTGTACATCCCTTTAAAATATCGGATAATTAACTAAAACCAAATATGTTGATGTTTATTTTATCTTGCGTATGTTAAGTAGGTAAGTTTTAATCTCTCGGGCTATGATTCTTCTCTTTCTATATATAGTTGTGTTATAATTATTATTATAGTGGTTATGAAAAGAGGTTGCAATAATTACCATTAATTACCATTAAAATACTTAATTACTTAAGTTAAAATTATCAACCAAAAAACCTTTCGCGTTTAAGATTGCATTCCTCTTTTCCGAGAATGTGAATGTCAACGTTTTTGGTTTGAACTTTATGTAATTTTTTAATTAAACTCGTCCATTTATGATTTAATTTTAAAAGAAATCTTAATTTCTTTTTTGGTAACAGTGACCTCCGTGACGTTACCCGGAGTCGAACGTCAACGCACCTTTTCAGGTGGTGACCCCAAGATGTTGGGTGCCGTTGGACGTAGACGGACTCTTTCCATGGAAGAATACGACCAGCCAAGACCCAGAAGATTGTCACTGACAGCGGCCAATCAAAAATAAGGTTTGTTTGAATATCCGGAAGTGTCTCTCTCGTCAACAAACAAACAAACAAACGAAGAAAATACAAAAACAAAACTCCCCATGGATTCATTAATTGAAGTTTTTACTTTTTAATTTGAACATGTTTTTAAAGCGCAGTTTTTAAGAGGTGAACTATATATATATGAACTATTAAAACGTTTTTAATCGTTCGTTAAAAATAACCGCCGGAAGGGACATATGGGGGACGAGAAAATTATTATAATTAAACGCTAATTAAAATTTTTTTGCCAAATTACAGTGACGGTCATTTGATTACGCAAAAAAAAAAACGAAGGCCGTGTAGGCAATAGAAAAGTTTAACTTAAAACTTTTGTATCTAGTAGAAGTATCTTCAAACGGCAGCCATTGTTACTTTTTTTATTTTAAATGGTTGTACAACGCGTTGTGTTAAGGGGCGTCTAAGAACTATATTTCCTTAAGTAGTCAGTGATTGGGTCATGTCACGTGTCTGTTAGCCTTGGCGGATAGATACAATACAACGGAAATTAGCCTTATTCCTGATCAGCGCCATCTACCCATAGCGCTGACTTTGAGAACTACTGTAAGCGGCAAGCCAATCAGATGTCGCTAAAATCTGGTGACGTCATTTTTGGTAAGACCCGAGAGTGCCCGTCAGTGACGTCACCAGATTTTAGCGACATCTGATTGGCTTGCCGCTTACAGTAGTTCTCAAAGTCGCCGCTATGGGTAGGTGGCGCTGATCAGGAATAAGCTACGCTAATTCCGAGGTCCACGAAATTCACGCATGCGCTGTAGAGCTCCTACGTAACGCATTGTACACCACTTAAACGAAAGTTTCATATATACATACACGTTGCTGTTAGAGACAAGGAAAATTCCTCGAAAATGATAATAGAAAAAACCCATGGAAAATTAAAAACCTTGAACTCCACCCTCTCCCGAGTTTATTTTTGGAACAAAACAAAACCAGTGTGTTTTTTGGATGTACATTTAAACAAACAAACAAACAAACAAACAAAATGAATGTTTCGAATTTTATTTACAAAAAACAGTAAGTACAATTATATACCCCGGTACCTATCCGCTTTGATACGCAATTAAACGAAATTTAAAAAAAAAAAAGAGAAAATCGTCAAATAGATTTTTAAATATTTAAACAGACGCGGTTAATTAATGTTGTCAAGTAACTAATTATACCCGAATAATATATATAAAAAAATATATATATACATATATATAAAAGTGTTTGTTACACCGTGCGTGCTATATATATATGTATCGTCCCCGACGTAGTTTTAGGTCAAAATTATTTTATCGGGTAGGTTTAATTTTCTTCCTTCAGTTTATTGCAATTTTCTCCGGGAGTCCATACTCCATAGTGGCAGGAAAATGCACTAAAACGTTCCCATTAACGTGGAATGATATATTATAGTTATAATTTAGTTTAATTAGCAATTAACTAAAATGTTAATATGTTAATTTTTCTCTGTTTATGAAAATTATTTCAAGCGAATTCACATTGAAAAATCGAATTTTTATTTTTAAAGACGCTCGATCGTGATGAGAAATCCATAATTGAAAAAAAAAACCCCTTTAATGGATTCTACCTCAAATCGTTGCGTTATAATAAATTGATGCAAATCTTAAAAACCAACCACATTTGAAGGCTTTTAGATACCATATTGTAATTTTATTATAATAAAACATCAATTAATACTTTCAAATACATGAATATATACATGTATTTATGAAGTTACGTAAGAATTTCAAGAAGATGTTTTTTCATATAAGTTTGGACTTTGTGGTCAACTACAGGTAGCAAAAGCGTATAGAAAACCATAATCAGGGATAAATTTAATTTTAGAAGTAGGAATGGAGCATTTACTTCAGTCCGGGACTTTGACGCGCGCCCACATTACTCTGTTCTCCATTCCTATTTCTAAAATTAAATCTATCCCTGTTATAATATTGTGATTGTAATAATTTTATCCAAATATAGCCGTGTATACGAGTTATATTTCATATAGATCTCCTCAAATATTGCTCCATGGTGGATAAATGGCGTAATCGATGAGGTAATCGATCGATCGATGATACAACGTATTGAGTAGTTTGCAAAGACCATATAATTAACGATACAAATGCGTATCAGGTCTTATCTACAAGTCCAACCATACTTGTAGAATAAATATACATCGTAATGTGAAAGCTGTTACTTTTTAGCACCTATCGGTAAAATTGAGAATTAAAAAGCTGTGGAAAACTGGTAGATAAGCTACTTGGGTGTGAGCGTACTCGTAAGGTATGTCTGTGTGGTCTTTGGTTTGGATTTTGTATTGTGATGTTGATAGGGAAAATAAAATAGGCCAATGGCCGTGAGCCGTAATTGTTGATCGTTGTTGTTACACCACTTTGTTGTTAGGATTCAAAACAAATCAAATCAATCTAAATAATTTTTGGAGGAAGACACTTGAATAAGCCTTGGATTCCGTGATCTGATTATGAGAAACAAGATGCTTCATCATCATCAGCCAACTCAACATTCACAGATGCTTATCAGGTATGTTTGTTTATTTAATATTAATTATACTTAACTGCTTTCCATAACACTTAAATACCCCCTTATAAGTAATTAAATTGCGATTAAAGTACTATTTTAGACAAGGCACTTCTTCTTTAACAATCAAGTTATTGTTACTTTTAGCAATGAAAACTTTAGATGTTGCTTATGCTTTCATGTCAAGACGGGTGCCATGATTATTGGCATTTGGCATCTGGTAAATTATATATTAAATTGATGTAATTATCATTTAATTTCTTAATTAATTTACTGTCTTGTAAAAAAGATCTTAAACAGCATGGCCCTTGTACTTTTTGTGAGTATGATGGTCCATCCCGAGGTCAAGGACAGTTTCTCAAACTGGACTGGCTTCAATAACCCTTCACCTTCAGCCAACCCTTCGGAAAATGATTCTGTTGGAGTTCCTCAATTACCTGATTTGAGTGAAGGGGCATCCTCGGGTTATTCCTTTGTTAAAGAAGCGTGCACACGTAAGTGTAATTAGTAGTGTCATTGGTTTTTTAACGTGGGAATTAATGAATTCATGTTAAATTTTGGGGATTGGATGATGGTAGAAGACATTCCAGTTGGAATTACAATTACATTTTGTATGGGTGGCATCACCGCCCTGTTACTGTACGGAATCATTAAGGGTCGGGCCAACTGTCTGATGCCATTTTTCTGCATCCAAATCTTTGACTTTGTGGTGTCAGCGTTGACGGCGGTCAGCTACTTTTCTTACATGCCAAATGTCAGGCATTTCTTGGAAGAGGTTAAAGGGGTTCCCTTGCAAAAGGAATTGTTGTCCTTAGACCCTCAATGGCTTTGCGCCATCATTATGGTTGCATTTGTCATTTACATGATCATCAAGGTCTACATGATGGGAATTGTCTGGTCTTGTTACAAGTACCTTAAATTCCAACAAATGGCACGTTTAGTGGAAACCTACATTGACGTTGATGGAGAGGTGAAGACAATTCTTCCGTTCGTTCCCTCCTTCACTTCATTTTATTTAAAATATATCTAACCTAATGTTTGCCTTTTCTTTCTGATGAAGGCACTTTTACAACCTGACTACGAGTTGATTGCCAAAATGCCACCACCACCACCTCCTTACGCTGCAAGCGTTCAATTACCCCCTGCTTAAAAGTGTTCTTTCTCTTTTTGCGTAGTGAAATTCATTTGAATTAATTTTTGGTCTTCTTTAATGAAGTTTAAACAAACAAACTATATCCAACTCCTTTACTAGTCATTACAATATGATACTAACGAGTTTGTTTTTTAGCAGCGTAACCTTTTTGTTTTTTAGGACTAGTTGAGGATGTTTCATTAAATATTTCCCCTTATTGTAATCTCCATTTATCGTTGTTTTTTTCATTTAATTGCAATTAGTGTAAAAGATAAATGATATTTTCGGAGTCATTAATTAATAGTTCGCTAATAGTTCATTAAATTGAACAATTTCTTTTGGAGAACTGTGTGAAAGGAAACCCGAGTCAAAATTCAAGAAACACCCGAGGATTAATTACTTTATTAAAAAGGAAGATTTGACAAGAAAATTTATTCAATGTACATTAAAAGAATGTGATTGTTAATAACAATTTGTGGTGTTCGATATTTATTAATTAATTAATTAATCAAGCCATATTAGTTTTTTTAACTTGATTAAATAAACGATCCTTGACAACTTGGGACATAAGTCCGTGAATAACTTCGATGGTTGTTTTGCAACAATCTTTTGTGGCTTTTGCCAATTTATCTTCCGTTCTTTTCTCATGGGGATCAATGCCCAACATGAAACCTCCGCGCCCCAGTTGCGATTCAGATTGTTCCAGTTTATCCGAAAGGTCAAATACTTGACCAGTTGTATAATCAGCATTCTAAAAATGGATGGATACAAATGAGTATTTGTACTTCGTTGTACTTGGGTTATTATAAGGGATTGCTAATTACAGTTAAAAGACTTGAGGAACTCAGGGTGTTGACCCAATATTTGTTCCATAGACAATCCAATAATCTACGATCCAAGGATGATTTGAAATAAGACACTTCCAGGGAGTAATATTGTTTACAGTGTACTCCAAAGTCTTCAATTTTATTCAAAGGAATAGTCTGATATTCCGATGGACCTTCATCCGGAGGTTTGTAACCTTTAGGGTACGTTCTGAAAGCTCCCAAGTTGACCTTCCCAGCAGAGATTGTTCTAACTGGGTCAATCTATGATACAGGTCAGTTAAAAATGTTACCTACACTAAATATCTTCAAATACTTTACCACAATAGCCACAAAAGGTTCCTGAAATTGTTGATTTAACATTTGGGTGCTGACATCAATTCCAGATAACCAACAGCCGTAACCAGGGTGACTATGGTACCATCCAATAACATTTTCTAAACGCCCCACAAGCTTACAGGTTTCAGTGTAAGCGGCCATGTACTCGTAAGCTTGGGCTTGAGCATTAACCCTAGTTTCTGTGCCCTCAACTGGTAGGGCAAAGGAGTCCATGACAATCATGGTATTAGCATCGACTTTGCCTAAAAGAAGACCCATAACTTCCAGAGTGCCACCTGAACGAGCGTGCATGACCATTTTTAAAAGAGCCAGAGCCGCGATTTTGATGTCTTTGAAGTAATGAGGACTGTGGGGATAAATATTTTAATTTTAATTAAGTTAGGCGCTATAAATACGAGTTCCTACTCTTTTTCCCAAGGCTTAGCAGTCAGGATGTCTTGCTGTTGACGTCGATTATATTTGTACAAATCATCGACACTTTGCACCGTTTCGACGTCATTTGAAAATTCCCACGTCTTTTGGGCCATCGCGGAATCCATGGTTAGTAAGACTAATTAGAATTAATAAACCTAGAATTTAATTTTTTAGTCACAAACAGCACGGTTCCCTTGTTTGGACAAAAACCCGTGTCACTGTTTATGCAGACGATGACAGTAACACTGATCATCCTCCAATAGCATATTTTTTAAAAGTCACGTGATAAAACGTATCCTCGAAAGAGTAGAGCCGGAAATAAGTTAAGTAAAAAATTTCTATTTGAATTTGTTTATTTAAGTTTCTAAACGTTTTAATTAGACATCTACTTATCCCTCGTGTTTATTTGAAATTTTCCACTTGAAGAAGTTATATTAAAGAGAATTTTACTATTCTTTTATATATTTTCAAAACCTTTTACACGATTCTTGTTTTGGCTTGTTTCCCGCCCTATTGGAGAATCCGGGTCTGGATCTCAACTGTCAGTCGGTTAACACTTGTCAAAGCGGGCTGTTCGGTACGGTAGGCGCGTTTTTATAATTTTTATTAGGTTTTAACGTTTAATTAGTTATTACCAGTGATCAAATTAGTTCTAACATACAAGCGTTAATACCTTAAACGTGGACTTAAAGGGTATTAGATATAAATAGCTTGTAGAAAAGGTATCAATTATCACAAAGAACTTGCTGTAGGAGTAGGACATTAGGCATTATAGCCTAGTCTTAAAAAATGGCGGCAAAATCACCGAAACTTGATCTTGGAGATTCCAGCTCTTCTAAGGACAACAACGATACAAAACTAAGGGATTCATCCAATGAGGTTTACTTATTCGTCTCATCAGAACAGTACAAGCAACTGAAAGATGGTAAATACTGTTTTGAAATATGTCATTTTGGTGGGGCAATTGTCAAAACTTGGCTATGAAGTGTTGACAAAGCATGGAGTAAGGGACAAGGGTATATATTCTAATGAATTCCTAGTGTTGCCTTGGACAACATAGTATTCTCAAATGATGCTAGGTTTAAAATTGTATCCCCTTTATCATGGTAATTTAACAAATAGCCCATTTTGCTGACTGTTGTTAATGACCATTCAAAATGTGTATGATCAAACCAGCGCGGCAATCTGACAGTTGAGAGAAATACCCCGTCAAACAATGAAACCACGTGTACGATAGACCTAGTTTTAAGTTCGGCCTAGAGATGGCGCCACACTCGCCAAACTTTTATCTTAATGGGGGAAGAAATTGGTCCCCCTTAGATCTCGTAGTTTCTGGCGGGCTCTGGGCTCATGATTTCCCGCTATGCGCAGCGCCTTTGACAAGTAGTCAACGTGCGTTTTGTGCCTCGTTCCCTCCAACCGTCATTCTTGGCAGGAAAAGTTTTCATTTTCAATCTGGCGTTTCCGCGCTAGCGTGCTGTTATCTTTTTCGAAGCGGTCCCAAAAAGTTTTATGACATTTGTACTTCGTCTTGTGTGGATTTACAAGCGGCGTTTTTACCTCCAAAAGTTTTAATCGAACTTAAGTTTCGCGTAATCGAGTCGCGGTGGCTCTAAACAAAATGAAAACTAACAAGCGTGGTAAGTTTTTGTTCAAATTTTTTCTCCCCACGTGGCATAACTCGTAATCATCGACGGCGCGCTTTTCTCCAATATGCGAGAGAACCTACGATAGACATTTAGGCTTAGTACTTTTACGTTCTCCTAACACGTGTGCCTTAAATGGCGCCAAACCAAACTGCGCCTTCACTTCCTTGTTTAGTAATGATATATTTAATTTAGAGTAACGTTTTTAATCGCGATGATAATTAAATCGGGGTAAATTTACTGAGAAATTTGAAGGAAATTCAGTAAACACTTTGACAATTCAACGTCAAATTTGTTGAACGAATGTTTATTGCTTACTTTGTTGACTGTAATTATAATGCTTCACATGTCGCGAACAAATATACTACCTTTACGTGTCATAGCCAAACGTCAGAGTAGGGTTTTAAGTTGTCGAAACTAGCGTCTAGGTTTAAAAGGTAACCCAAAATAATCGAAATGAACCATTTTTTTTATCGTTTTTTACGATGTCAGGATAATTTTCAACTTGATTTCTGGTTTCTATATTAAAATTCCGGTTTAGTTAGGATAAAAAATTGTGAAAGCCCAAGGGTAACACATATATAACACACGAAACCACCGCGGGCTTTTAAAGAAACCGACCAAAATGAAACACGTTTTTTTTTCTCTATCCCAAGTTTTAAATATTTTAAGACTTTTAAAAACCAGATTATTATTTAATCCTAATCGTAGCTTAGCTAATTTGATAAAGAATGAATGGGTTAAGGAATAAACATTTAAATTTCACGAACAAACAAGTATTTGCAAACACTCGTAACGATTTGCTAAGGGGGGGAGGGAAGGCAACGGTTTTAGAATCGAGATACGTTCAGGTATGATCCACTCCAGAGCAATTTTTTTTTATCAGCGAAAAAGACAGTGAATACAATAATAATGGGGTCGTTTTTTTACCGAGATAAACTCAACCTATCCCATATTTTTTTTTCTATTTGGGATTTGACATAAAATATTGATAAAGTCGAGAATTTTCTCCATAATCCTGGTGATGTATCGTCATGGGAGAAACGAAAAATGGCTGAATAACTGGGGTTTATACGTCACTGTTCACGTGTTTTATAAAAATTCCACGTGAGATACGTCCCCCTTTTAGTAAGTTTGAACTTTATATTAAATATTTGTTCAATTGATAACTTTGTAAAAGATAGAGGTCAAAAGGTTAAAAGCTGTATTTGCTGTTCTGACCAATTTAGTTCAAACTCCCAAAGTCCGTGTTTAATTATTATCCTTGAACAATGAAGAGGTTAGAGGTCAAACACTTGATAGCATTGGTCAAATAACAAATACACAAAGTCCGTGTTAGTTTAACCTTGAATAGGTTAGAGGTCAAACACTTGATAGCGCGGGGAAAGTTTGTTTGGATGGATTTTCCCAAATTTATTTCAGTGGAAATTTTGTTGAAATACTCAAACCTCTCGTTACAAAATTTTAAAATTAAACTAATCAAAGCCAAACCGTTTAAAATTGACCCCAGCAACCTTATCTTATCAGATACGCGTATTTAATATTGTCAAAGGCATAGAGCTGCTGTCATCGAGAGAATTTTTAAAAAGAAATTATAAGTAATTTATTTAGTATAAATTTGCTTCATTGGCATTTTTTTGTAACGTTGTTTATCGCTGACTGTTTAAAAAGACATATATTTGAACTACGTTATTACGTGGTGGATTTTTTGGCTATCCCCCCTCACCACCTCTTTAGACTCCCCCCTTTTTTAAATGATAATAAAGTCTAAAGAAAAGGGGGCAAGTGTCCTTGGATAAAGTTTTCAACTCTTAGTTTTTTTTTTCTTTCTATCCTGATATGCTCCACCATCTTTGATAACGGGCTTTGGGCTTGCTGTACACACACACACACGCTAGCTAAATCGCCTTCCTATAATTTTTATTAATGTTTATCTATCAATTTCTCGCTTGTTTCGTAAAACATTTCTTAATGACACCGCGATTTTTAAGATTTCGTTTCTTTCTTTTCTCTTCCGCCATATTGGATGTCAAAAATTGTCTTCATCCGCGTGTAGGTTATTTTACTTTCTAGTACGAAGTAGTGAAATTATTTAATGGGTTAAGGGAAGGTGGTTTTAACTAGTGAAGAGATGGTATTATAGTGTAGTTTACTGCCCCTTTAATTAACAATGAATCTTGGTTTCGTTTACCCCTATCCGGGCTTGGATTAAGGGTGATGCTGATGTCCAGGGCCCCCATGTATTTTAGGGTGCCCTATTCACTCGGCTATCTGATACCATGATAACCTTACGCGAAGTTTTCAGACAAGGAGTTTTGACAAAGTTCAGTAAAAAGTAGCCTGTATCAATGCTTCTAGTCTGAAAACGTACTCATTCAATACTCTCAAAAATAGGCTTAAGTTTATTCATTCATTCATTCATTCCCTCTCTCTTTCTCTTTATGGAAAAATAGCAAAAAAGTTAAAAATAATATAACAACTAACATTAAATCACCAAACCTTAATATTAAAAAAATGAAATACAAAATTCATTTATAAATAAAAAGATGTTTTTTCTCTTTTCCAAATCGCAAATTTCCACTACCAGAGGTTTTTCCGGGTGACAGGGGAAGGGGGGGGGGCAAGAATTACAACCTTAATCACGTGACTTCCATTGTCATCTTTTCTTCCTTTATTTTAATATATATAGTTGGGGGAATTAAGCTTTACGATCATTTTAAATTAAAATTCTTTCACCATCCCTCCCGCGTTTTTATATTCGCCCATAAATTAACTTTTGAATCTCCTACGCGAGTACAAGGACTCTTTTTCTAAGTAGAGGGTCTCTTAGTTGGCGTCGTGCTTTGCTGATTTTTCAGCGATATTTACGATGCGTAACCACGCTCGTGGATAAGTCCCGCATTCTACCGTTTTATTAGCAGTAACGTTATGTTGTAGATGCAACGGTAGTCATTTGGGAACCCATTGTTCTTACCAAAAAATAGTACTATTCTATTCTATGAAAGACTTTTCTATTTTCTTTTTTTTTTCTAAACAAAAGGAAATAATTAACCGCTATTTAGAGTAATCTGGGGTTGTGTAATATTGATAAGTAAGCAGTAGGATTTTTTCTTTAGTTTTGACGTATCATTCTGTCAAATTAAGTTTGGGGGTAAATTCTTTTTTTTTTTCTGTATCTGTTCCCCTGGGACCAATGAGGCCATTTCGACGGTGGGCAACTCTAACTCTTTGTATGGGAGACGTACAAAGGTACTAAGCAGGTGTCAAAAGGCGAGAATCGGAGATGGGTCGTGAAAGGCTGGGGTTAACCAGCTCCATCGAATTGGTCTATTCAAAAAAAAAAAAACGCGATGAATGACATATTGACAATAGTCAATAGTTGTTAAATAAAATAGAAAACGATGTTATCTCTGACAAGGTGATGGTGGTGATAGTGTTGTATTTGCAGGTGTGCCCTTCATTCACGGCCTTTTGACACTAAAGGGTTGCCTTGGGTTTATCGGTGAATTTCACGGGGGCTTAGGGTATTTGAAACCAGTCTTTAGAATGGTACAGTACTCTACTTATGGGCTTACATAGCTAGAGTAAATTGAAAGGGAATAGAAAGTAGAAAATACCCATTTTATTCTTTACTTTTTACAGGTCGTTTTTTGACCTTTCACGTCTCCCTGTTCGGTATTCCCAACTGCCCGAAGGTCATTCTCTGTCCCCTTTACGCGTGACCTTACGCTACCAGGCGTTGGTGCTTGAAGAATAGATACTTTTAAAAGCAGGAAGCTAGAAATTTAACCTAAAACTCGAAAGTTGTTTTGTAAAGAAAGGAATAACATTTTGAATTGTTGAAATGAATTTTAAAAGAAAGAAAGATGTTGATTTAATAAGCTATTGGGAAATTTCTACATCCGCATGAAGACAACTAGCTCTAAAGAGTTTCTGTCCTTGGTTTCGTTTTATTTGTGAATTAGGGGGTCCCGTCAGTAACTTATTAAACCAAGTTAAAATCCAGATTAAATTTTTGTCACTTAAGGCAACCCGGAAAAGAGAAAATTCATTAAAATTTGTGCCGCCGCAATTATCAGATTTTTATCTATTGGACCCTTTGCCCTGGGGCCGTATTAATTAGAAACAAGACAATCTTTGTCCCATGCCACTGCCAGGGGGGGGGCTTTGGTCTCGTGCCAAATAGATCGACCTTTTGCCGCCAATTTCCAACCGAGGACAAATCGATGCGCGCTTGATATTTCTATCAAACACTTAGTTTACTGTTCGCCCAAATGGAACCAATAAGTTCAATACTAAAGGATGGCATTTATCCTTAATATAACTTTATACACTACCCCCTAAGGTCGCTTCATTAAATCAAAAGGTTCGTCTAGAATCATTGAAGGATAATCGCATTATTTAGGGTATCTCTCGTATGGACCTTTTCAATTTAAATCAGGCGGAATCTCGTGCCCTCCTTAGGCAATACATTTCTTTTTTTATAGTCACAACCTTGATGTATATTGCTTGAAGTTATCTATTAGGAAAGACAGACGCTTCGCGAAGCTTTATATTGGAAAGTGTTTTATCTGAAAAACATTTTTTTTTTGATATATGCAATACGAGGCCATTGATGATTACTTTAGGTATTATAAATTTATATCAAATGTCAACTGGGTATATCAATATAGAGAGGAAAGGGTATTCCCCGCCTTTGACAGTTGTGTCATGTGACACCGGGGTTTCAGTTAAAAAATTTCGAACTTTGCACTGACGCCGTTTTAATTTTTTTGACGTCGTACTATCAGACACTATCTTCTCTTCTTTCTCTTCCCTCTTATTTATTTATCTTTATGGGGATTTGATCGAATCATTTCGAATGTTGCCTAATTCTATGTTTTTTATCCCCCCCTCCTTTTTTTCTGGCCTTGCGTCCCTCCCTCCCCCAATATCTTAGAGGAAGAAATTTGTTGACAAGTGGTTTAGATTATTTAAAGTAAATTATCGAAAGTTCTGATGAGAGTTATTAAGTTGGGGGTTAGAGTAATTTTATTCCCCCCTCTCAGTGTCAGGTCTTCTGTTTATCCAGATTAGCTAGTTTCAATTCAAGTACTGATCCAAACTGAACTGCTATCACCTTTTATCTCTCAGGTTACCTACCAATACCTGAGGAACGGGGAAAATCCATTAGCAATAGCTTTCTCGTAATTTAAACGCATCTTTGTTAAAAATCAAAAATTTAATCAAAACTCGCTTTAAATATCTCGCCTATTATACTAGGAAAATCCTAGAAAGTTTCATAATTTCCCGCAATTATTATCATACGTATTAGTTACCCAGTCTTGCAATTTGTAATATAAGAATACGTGGGTTTGTGAGATGTGTTTTTAAACCTGTTTGTTAAGACGCATTGGGAATTTTTCTCGGTAAGATTCTCTCTCTCTGTCAGTGTAAGAAATTCTAGGCCAATTCGGAAAAATGTTATTTAATGACGCAATAGACATAAAAAAGTCGCGTCCGTCTATACTGTATATGTCTTATGTAATCTGGCGAGAAACAAACGTCAAAATAAAAAAATATGGTTTTTCTATTTGGCCCATTAATGGGAAAATTCTTTTTCGTAAATGTTTCGTAACTTAGGTATGAAGTTTGCTTGTTTTCTTGTTTTCTGTTTTGGGAGAGGGGGTTCTAAATCTGGAAGCGGAATAAGCTTTTTTTATAGTTTTGGCAGCGCCAAGAAAATTCAATATTTTCCCAGTTGCTTCTTCTTAGCTGTTATTTTTACAACTTAGAAATTCTACCCTCAATTAACAATTTTAGATTTGGCGCGAGAGGAAAGCATTAACATTTCGCGCGTTTTTTGCACGCGCTTTTTGGTCTATTAGGCATGGGAATGATTTAAACCATTGTTTAAGGCGTAGGTGAAATAGCTTCCTGTTTAAATAAAAGTGGTCTTCCATGATTGTTTTATAAAAATAATGCACTTTAGGCTTGAATCTATAAATTTATTTAATATATAAATTTTTTTCTCTTCCTTTTTTTTTAAAACGTATTTTTCTCGCTAGGCCTCTCCCTTTATCAATGGATTTTTAATGTAGATTTTTTTTATTCGTTTCAAGAAGTGTTACTTGCCCTGCAATATATTTTTTGGGCTTTTTTTGACGTTACGCTTGGCTTAATTTATTCAAAAAACGTTCGAAAATCTCTAAGACTAACTAACGAAAGAGTTGAGAAGTTTAGGCATTTTTTAGGTTACCAAAACGGCTTTGTAGTAAGTTTGAATCCTCCACGGATATATTCACGTTTCTGATAAATATACAAAAGAAATGGAATAAGATTGTAAAGTTACACATGTTTCAAAGTAGTTTAGAGATAGTGGGGTTGTAGAATAATATTTTTAAGGCAACGAAATTGCAACATAACGGGTTACTTATAATGCAAACAAATTAAAGAAAATACAATTTTATAAACATTTTTACCATTTTTTTTTCTTTGCGAGCGCGTGGAGATTTTCCCGCTCAAAATAATATAAACGAAACGTTTTTGGCGGGAAAACGAACGGAGATGGCCTTTTCCCGCAAAATGTATGGGTATAAAATAAAACTATAATATTTTCGCGCGCCATTTCCCTCTTCTTGTTCAGCTGTTTTACGTCAGAAGTTTTGGACAGTGTTAAGCCGAGCGTGTTAAGTCTTTCTAACCCTTTTACAAAAATCACTTAAAAAGATATACAATATAACAGTACCACGGAATTATGCCGTTGTTAATAATGTTAAATATTAATTAAATTAATTTAATTTTAATTTATAAAAAGGAGACCGAATCTTTATCGGAATATAACCTAACCTTCGCCGCCCAAGAGTGCAAAATGTTGCAATATAGTAATCAATGTTATATTACATACACTTTGAAGTTTGAAGTTTTTTTTTCAACGTGACCTGGAATGACTTTTTTCCCACTAAATAAAATTTAACCCCATTTTTTATCGCGGTTTAGCCTAGTGTGGTTTTCTCTCTTTCAAAATTACCGCCTAATGAAGTGGAAACTGAGGGAAAATTGAAATACTTAACCCCCCCCCTCTGTATAAATTAGCTAAATTGTTTAAGATGATTTAGGAAGTTAAGGCAACATTTTCAAATTAAAAAAAAGTACCGTAAATTAGTTTAAAACGAGAAGTTTACAAATCATGATAAATAAATTCGATAAATTAATGTTTCGTGAAATTTCAAGTTAGGTAGGTTACGAAAGGTGTTTTTGAAAAATTATGAAATAGCTTCTCTACTTAAATTGTTTTTTTCGTGATTTAGTTTTTTATCTTCACACCTTTCTATTAATTTTAATTTTGTCTTCCCGAAATTTGGCCTTAAATTAAATTGATCGAAAATATTATGTTTAGGAAAATAAAATCTAATCCCCTTCGTATTATAAAAACAAGCCGATATTTCAATTTGTTATTGATAATAGTACGATTTCACTGATCGCTTTCTTATGACGTCAATCGAATATATATAACTTTGTTATTTTGAAGTTTTGCAAAGAAATAAGAAAGAAAAAAAAAAGAAATGTTTTTCAAAAAGGCTTTAATCTTAAATCTAGGATTAGAATTAAAAATTATATTTCGTACATGTATATGTATAACATGTATAAGGGATAATTTTTCCTGTTAGGTATATTATATTATTGCTTTGGGCCAATCGTCGCTTATAGCCAAAAAAGAAAAGAAATGGTTTTATCTGTTTTGTTAAATATATTATTTTAAGTAACCCTTTTTAACTTCCCGAAGTAGATAAACGCGAAGTTATATATTGACTCATGATTAAGAATTGCGTAAGAGATTCGGCTTAACTTCCTGTTTATTATCTTCTATCTCTATAACCGAAACTGCACCCGTTTTCCCGTTAATGTTTTTGAAAGTTAAATTCCATTCGCCTTCAAGGGGATGATGACGACGGTGTTTTTTAAAATTTTCCCATCCTAGAAAAAGAAATAAATAAAATTCGAAATATACATATTTTTTTCTTCTTTCAAAGGCTTAATAATGATGGCGCATGCGCCTTAGATAAATCGACCTTGACCAAGGCTGAATAATAATAAAACTTTTTTGACTGTTATTTAACGCCTCTGACTTTCAAATAAGAAACTTGTTTTACGGGCTCATCCTTTTTTGACGGTTAGTTCTTGGAAGAGATAGAGACCTGTTTAGGGTTGGTTCCTTGGTTAAGTTTTAATGCCAAGGCTTAGCCAGAAAGGAATAAGAAGATTGAATCCAGCCGTCCGTCATTCGCGCGCGGGATGCGCTTCCTATACACGTCACGTGCTTGCCTCACGTGGTGTGTGCATTTACCCCCATCCCCCCACTCCCAACCTTAAGCCTAACTGTCATAAGATCCGTGTGTGTGCATGCATTTAGAATTCTCCCCCGCTATGTATAAATATATTTGGCTTTGTTGTCGCGTTACAAATTGCTACTTGCTAGGTTTCTTTTGTTCGAGATATTAATCAATTGATTATGTCTTTGACATTTGGAGGATCTCTTCTTTCTTTCTCTCTCTCCCTTCTCTCTCTTTCTCTAGTGTATTTCCCCCTCTCTTTCTCTCTTCCGTTCTTTTTACAAACTTTTATCTAGATTTATTCGTATAGTATGCCGAGCTCGTTTATTTATTGATAACCGATTTCTTCGATGCTTGTTAAAGATTTCGTAACTCTCTTTTCTCTCTCTCTTGATTTTAAGCGTGTTTGGCCTCTTTTTATTATTTGGGTTGATGCACTACCGAATTGTCCTTTTTTTTGAAAAAGGTTTCAAAATTGCTAAATATATTTGTAAAGTTAGGCTTAATAACACTTTGATGTTATTAAGACTCAGAAGTAACGTTTTAAACAGGTATACAGTTTTGAAAAGTCGGTGGGTGTGTTGACCACCTTGTTTTGTTACGAGGACAGGACCTAAATTATGATAAGGCCCTTTCTTTGTTGTCAACTCCACTTGTCTTGCCTCCCGGATGTTCCGTTATAACCCTGTTGCAAGTGGACGATACTGCAGTCCATCTTTTGGAATAGGGTCTATTAAAATGTAGAATTTTATTAGAGAAACCTGGAAAATTCAGGGAATTTTGAAATGGAAAAACATCTCAGGTTGTAGTTCTGTCCACTCCTAAGCGAGGCCTTCGCTAATAAACAGTTCAACATCTTTTTTTTTTCTTTATTAGTTTCGCTTAGGTATAAGTTACTTCACGGTTACTTTTGACAATTCTCCTCTGCCGACATAGGGAAATCAGGAATTCTAGTATCCCCTTAAGGCATGGAAAATGCGTAAAATCTCCCTCTTTCGCCCCCCCCCCAGTTTCGTAAAAACCCCCAATAATTTTTCTGGCAACCTGTTAGAGCAGATAACTTAAAGGAAACTATCGCCTTTAGGTCTACCACTAAAAAAAAATTAAATAAATTCCCCCTTTCCTAATATAATATAATTTAATAATATTTTTTTATTATTCTAACAACGTTCCAAGCTATTCTGTCAAAATTGGAAATACGCATTTTCATATTTATTCTCTTTCCTAGATGAAGAAATTCTACTCTTACTTAGCGGTTTTTTCCTAAAGAACTTTTTAATTCAAATTTTTGAACGACAAGACAAATATCTTGCGAAATATATTAATTTTTGATATACGATAGTTTATATGCTAAGATAAGATTTATCGAGTTGTAAACGGCGCTCTCATCTCGCTGGCTTCTTGGGTTCTCATCTCGCTTAATCTCTTAAAGAAGAGTATACTGTCGAAGAAACAGTTGTGCATATTATTGCGCAGTGCTAGGGTTATTAAAGAGCCATTTCTACTAAATAAAAAGATGTATGTCCCTCCCCTCGTGTGTGTCGAACAGTTGTTGGCTTCTTTCAATGCTTTAACTTGGAATGATTCTATCATGGGAGCCGTGGAATGTTTTTTTTATTATTTTCCAAGGGATGGTGAAACGTTCGAGTCCGTTCGAACTACGGAGAATGTTTCCCCCCATCTCAGAAGCCTTAGTGTGACGTCACAACTGAGATAGCTCTTTTGCGCCCAGGCCAATGAGATGTGTTGTATTTTACCTTTCTTTGTCCCATGCGTGTCCCAGGGTAGCATTTGTGGGAATGGTCAAGGAGCTTCGGGTCATTTTGGGTTGCACAGCTAGGGTGTACACTAGTCCCCGTCATGAGATCCATTCACTTGACGTGGTTGGTGGTCGCGGGTTATTTTTCTGTGGAAATTAAGACAACCTTAGTTATGCCAGTCATTTGTGAGTGCAATTCAACCGCAATCAGTTGAACCTTTTGTAAATGAGAGAAGAGAATCATTTTAGCTTCCACCATCCCTTGAAAAACCTGCTCTCATCTCCCTCTACCCTGTAGATGCATAAAAAAGGCGCAATTTTGTAATGACGTAGTTTTTTTTTATCCCGGAGGAGCGTGAAGTGGTACATCTGTCTCCTCATAGCGCCGCTGTAGTGTCATAATATTCCCCCTGAACCACAGAGCCCCGAATTTTGACGATGCATGCCATGCCATCCCATGCCAGTCCTCTCCCTCCTCTCTCATCCCCAGCACCACGTTAAACCTTGGCTTCTTTCAACTGTCATTCGGCTTTGGCAGAAATGTCACCGTGGAAAAGGGTAAAGAGGTACAGCCTCTAAGACCTCAATTCCCCCGTTCAGGGTGTTACTATAACCTAGGGACGTTTTCTGTTAGCTAAGGATGACTGATCTCTCTTAGATAGATACCTGTCGGTTACTATTAATATTTTTTGCTTACTATCATTTTGTGTTTTCTTGTTGTAAAGGCTCTAAGTACTCCACCCTTTGTAGGAGTACGCGGGATTCTTTGTTTAAACTAGGGTAACCCCCCTTAAGGAATGCATTCAAGAACTTTGACTGAAGTTTATAAAATGGAGTGATTTTGGTGCCCAAAATTCGCTAGGAATTTAACGTTGGAATCTGTTGAATTTATTTTTGAAATTTTAAGTTTCAAGTTTTTTTAAAATGTCACCCAATTTTAATGAAAATTCAGAACAAGTATAAAAATAAGTAAATATCTTTTACTTAGTAATTCTGTTACTTATCAAAATAGGGAATATTTTTACTTCAATTTAATTTGTTTCTGAAACGACAATAATATAGGTAAGAGTTGCCAATTTTCAAAGTACGTTTTGTTGGCTAAGTCTTCGCGAATGGCCCGGGCTTTCCCATTTCAAAAAAGTGAAAAAGAAAGAAACCCTTCTAGGCCTAAATATTTTAAATTTGACCTATTATTTATTTTTCATTTTATTTTATTACATTACATTTACAAACCTACTTAATTCGCCTAGGTTTTTTTTAAGCGTGACCTTTTATTGGTGTAAAGAAATTTAGGCTCCGTTTAATAAAATAAAAAAAACCAGTCTTTTTAATATATTACGCCACCTAAACCTTAATCATAAGCGGTGATTAAGTCTTGCGTCAATTTGCGGTACCTAGAATTTTGGGCGATTTTTATTTCGTTTTTTCTTTTTTCTTGGGCCAAGTTATCAAGTACTTAAAACTGTATTTCAATCGATTATGTTAAAGAGATACACTTCAGTTATCGCTACATACATAGCAAGCGTATTTTAATAATTTCTTGCCAACAAAAAGTGAAAGTTTTTGTTGATACTTGACGCGATTTAATGGTGAAATTAACATTACCACCATGGAATGAAACATATTTTTGGGTAAAACCAGTTTCCTATATATTTTTTTATAATTCCCTACTTGTTTTTGAAGTTTTTTCCCTTTTCAAATACCAATTTTTTTTCTTTAAACTCCTGTTAGACTTTTACCGAGAAATTGAGAAAATTGTTGCGTAATTTCGAAAATTTCTGAATTAAACTTTTTTCTCGCTTCTTCCAGTTATTGAAACGTCTTACGGTAGTATATAGCCTTCTTATAACGTCGGTCCTCGTGTATGTCCGAATAAAGCAAATAATAAAATGAATTTAACCACGTTCAAGATGAACATCCCAAAGTTGGGTAAATAGCCCATTCTAATAGGGAGCTAACAGTTCTGACCCTGAAACGTCACACCTTTCTATCTCCTACTGAAGTTTCATCCCCCCTAACGGTTGGAAACAGTATTCTACTCGCAATAATTCCAACCAGAGAGGGGCTGCGTGACGTCAGACTATCTCTTCCCCCTATCCCCAGTTGCTAAAAATTGGTACCATAAACATGCGGTTTCTTGTTTAAAACGCGAATCTTATCCAAAATTTCGTCCTTGGCCGTTTCGTTTCGTTTTAGAGTCTAGGGTATGTTGTATATATATTTGACAGAAACGAACGCTGCTAATAAAAAAAATAAAACTACCTTCAAGGCAACTACTGCTTTCAATCTAGAGATAGATAACTCTTTAAATTCCTCCCGCCTTCCTCCCCATTGACGCCAACATAACATTAGCCGTCGCTACTTTGCTCGCTCGCTTACGTAGTAAGAATTAAAGAAGCCCCAGTTTTCAACTTCTAACTTATCTTGGCTAGACTCGAGCGGGCTAGTTATTGGCTACGCGTCAAACGGTCTCTCTAAGAGAACCTTAGCATTCTCTGCACTTCTTCATGTTGAAATAGTGAAAACGTTCTTCTTGAAATGAGACTTTTAAAAACGTAATCGTCCGTCCATTTGTATTTACGAAGATTTAAATTTTAAAAGTGAGGGAAGAACACGTTTCTTCGTATGAAAGCCCTTGAAAGTAATGCCATTCTTTTAATTTTATGTTGAGTTTTTTTTATTTATTTTTCATTTCCTTATTTTTACGCTGTTTCTTATTTGCATTTCTACGGCATTGTTTCCTCTTGGCTCTCGGTTCTTTTAGCCTTCGCGCAAATTCTAAAATAAACCCCCATTATCAATTCACCGTTTGATCTTAGCCAATATGTTTTATTTCAATATTATTTTGTTGAAATAAGTTTATTTCGGAATATTTTCTATTTGAGATTTAAATATTTTCTTAATGAATATTTGGAAATATTGGAACTTTGGTAATGATGGCGGATTTCTTATCATTATGTATGTCTTGGAAAATTTAAACAGTGGCATTTAAGTATCACTTGCGAAATCATTTAGTATAATATACGCAAGCCACCCCCCAAGGTCTTTTACCTACCACTTTTTAGAACCCTTTCCTCGTTGTTCGATTTAAATAACACTCACAACACCCTCTCAATCGTTTTGAGGATAAATTTATTGCCAAAGTTTTTCCAATTTCAAATCTTCCTCTCTCTACTCGAGAATCAGTTCAGATATGATGGAAAATTCCTTCCCAAGTTGTCGTAAAACAGACAGTCTTTGCATAGCGAGGAGAATTCCAAGAAATGTTGGGGGTTCAATTTTTAGGGGGTCATAAGAAGGTAGTGGTTTTTATTATTAGTGTTACGCTCTTCTTTTTTTTCTACGTTTGAAAAATTAAAGGGATCCCGCAGTATTTGTTTATGTAACTTAAAAATCTTCAAGAATAACTCGGAAAATTTGGCGCGAAGATGCTAAGTATCCTATCCCCCTTATTCTGCCCCCATTCCCAGAGTCTGCGCGTGAAGCCAAAAATTGACAACCCAAGTCCTCGCGCTGTCAAAATGTCAATGACTTATTTTTAATTTCACATAATTTAGGAAGATAGTTTAATAAATAAATAATTGATAAAGAGGCTTAATCTATATCACCTATCACTTATCTATCTGTCAATCAATCAAATTTGCATATATATTTAGACGACCTTTACATTTATGTTTTTCTCTAAATATATATAAACGTATGTATGTATATATAACGTACGCCTTCCTGTCCTGAGGAAGCTATGACTCATAAAAATTGCAGGGATTTAAAAGGCGCGTTGAGAAGAGAGACGTTCTTTTTTATCTCGCTAAGAAACAGCTACTTCGAATCCCCATCCCTTAGCCTTAGGAAAAGGGTACCTATTTATAGTTATCCATAGAAGGAGGCAAGTCTAAAAATATATTTTACAAAGAAAAAAAACTTCCGAACAAAAGTTTAAGTCGCCCGTCTTGCGCGTTTTATAATGAAAAAAAGTATTGTGTTGTGTATGAAGTTGCATACTTGGACTGATGGAAAACTGTTGGATGAAACCTCTCAGTTCTTCATCGGAATTTAAGGTATTGAACCATTCATTCCAATTCTGCAACTAAATATGTTTAATTAGTGCTATTAGGTGATGGTTTGTGGGAGATTTAAACGTGATGTTTAGCACCAATATTGTTAAAAACACGTGGTTCAATTGGCGCCATTATCGTCTTAGATTGTCTCAAGTATATTATAATCCTATAGCTTTGTGGACTCTGTGGAGTAGTCCCGGAAACTTAACTTCTACATAACACCAGACACTAATATACCCACCCTGCATGCGGTGAGTGCTCCGTTATTTCGATTAGCGTAAGCGGATGGCTGGCCGAAGAGTAACTGTTCCTCAAAGGGATAGAGAGAGAGAGAGAGGGAGCTCCGGGAGAGAAAGAGAAAGATCTCTTTTTGGGCTCATTGCCAACACTTCCGATACCCTAGTCCTGGCTGGTCCTCCCCTTTTCCGGCATTTCTATTCTTTGACAGAGAGAGAGGAGCGAGAGTCTCCTTATTCGACGGCTTCTCCTTCAGACAACCCTTAGTAGCGTAGCGTCTGACATTTGGGAAGCCTAGGTCTTTTTCCTGACTGTGCCATTATCATCTCGATATAGTTAGCTTGGCTTCCCGACGCAAAGTTGAACTATGTCGAAACACACGTGGAAGCCAAGAACCCAAGAACTTTCATGGTATATTTTTTATTTTGGCCTAATGATGCGTTGATCTTAATTTAGAAAAGGTAAACTCCGTTGAAAGATTAGGCCTATTTCAAGTACCTCGATAACTGGTTGACTTTTAAAAGTCTGGAATGCCAATATATATGTTCTCTTTTAGCCTCTTATAAGGTTAAAGGTCATATAGAGTTGACTTTCTTTAATGGAATGCCGTAAAGGTTAAAAGGTCATTTTTATGGATTATCATTCGGCTTATCTGTGGCTTGAATAATTTATTACTTATTTTAGAACCATAACCGTATATCATTTTTTTATTCTTTTCGGTGGGTCATGGGTCAAAGGTTATTTATTAAATCAATTAGTATTAAGCGATACTGTCTCTCTCACACTCTCTCTCTCTCTCTCTCTCTGTTTTGATTTGTTTGCCAGCTTTAATAATTAATTTTTTACGCAACGTTTAATTGGTTTAGCTTGTCTAATGAGATTTCACAAATTAAACCAAGTTTACGTAATCTAGTTTAAAACTTTCGTTATGATTTGGACCTTCAAGGTTGAAATGAATTAAGATGGAGAGGGGGGGGGCGAATAAAACCCCCAATTTTTTTAGAACTAAATTTTGAAAACAAGCCTTTTGCGTAACAGGTTCTAAAAGATACTTTTTCTGGTATAGTTTTTATATATTGGCGTAATTTTTAATCGGTCTATTTTTCGCTCTGTTCGTTATGGCACTGTACACACCTGTTAGAGGTTTTTTTTACGTGTTTTTCCACAAAAATAGGTTGGTTGTTTGGTTGGAGGACGAACTCTCTTTCAAACGTAACGTAGAGCGGTAGTATGGCGCGCACACCTACGTTAATAAACTAGTACAGGTGTGTTTTGTTTAAGCCTAACTCTAACCAAGGTATTAGGTAGAAATGTCAAAAAACCGAGGCCTTTTCGAATTTGACAGAAAAACCTTTTTTTATTTTGTTAAAAATTACTCCCCTTCGTGGTTTCAAGTTATCCTTCTCATCTTTAAAGATGAGTCCGGGTTGAAAAAACTGGGTTGCTAAGCAACGGGATGGGAAATTCTTGTATTAAGGCTTTGTTCGCGCTTAATACTTTTTTTTTGGGTTTTAATTTTAGACTCAGTTTAAAGTCTAGATTTAAGTTGGTGGTGTTGGCAGATGCGTTAAGTTTAATAGGGACAACTTAAGGGTGTAAAGGAATGCACCGAATAAAGTGGTTTTGTTTTGTTAATGTCAAATTTTATTAGTGCGAACATAAACGTCTCTCTGCTCTCCAGTCCGCGGCGTTTATTTTGAGATTCGGAAGCGCAAACTCTGTTTTAATTTATTTTTAGTTGCGATTTATAAAAGACACCACACCAGTTTGTTCTCTAAGGGTAGTCTTATGACGTCCTTTAAGATTATATAAAATAAACCCTCTAAGGTTAAATGATAATTAAAAATTAGCGTTTAATTATTAATTTAATTTAATTTAATGTCAGTCAGTTAATTCATTTTCAAGCAATTATCTTTTGTGGTCGAGAAGTACTAGAGATTTTGGCGCTGACCTTTATCATAATTACAAAACACGTTTATCGTAAATGACGCTCAAATCAATCTTTGCTCTGGTTAATTTGAATTTTTCAAATTTATATAATTAGAAAGCAATCTTGGAATGGGATAAATTTCTCATAGAAAATAGGCTTTTCTTAAGTATAAAATTTAGTCTTTCCAAGGTTGAAATTGTTTTATAAATTTTCTGTAGCTTATGAACTACAAAAACTCTTCCTGGAGGTGAACTTCAATCAAAAATTGATTACCAATTAACGATAAATACGTCAATTAAAGCTAATTGACTAGGTATTGATTAGATAGATAAATATTTAGGAATTTTAATTTAATTTTTTTTTGAATTTAAATCAAATTTAATTGCTATTCCTTACAATTAATTATTGACAAATGACTAGAAAGTTGGACCTTACGACATAGCCGGAAAAAAAGTGATTATATTCGCTTGAAAACTTCCTCCTTCCTTCAAAATTTGAACATTTTGAAACTCCTTTCTTTTAAAAAATAAGAAATATTAGGCTGTTATTGTTGATATACAATGGGGAAACGAATAATTGACCAAATACCAACCTCCTCGCGCTAGTTTTTCAACTCTCAAATTGATTTGAAGAAGGTAAAATACATATCCCCGTTATGAAATAGCCAATCAAAATGGCCCGTATTTGACCTTCGTTAAATTATGTTCAATATAATTTTCTTAGCCTAAATGGTTCCTATTTCCTTTGAAAACATTTCCTTTTAACATTAATGAGATTTTGAATGCTCCTTGCCTTGCGCAATAGTGTATATTTTGTAGGGACTCGTTGAAATTAAATTTGAAATTTGTAATAAAGTTTTTGACAATCGAAATTTAAACGTTTCACATTAAAAAATCTTTAATAAGGTCGTTGGAAATTGGGTAATGTTTTATAATTAACTTCGTATATGATTTTCCACGAAAAAAAAATGTGTAATTTTACACTAAATTTCTTTTTATACACTTCACGACACCAGGAAAGTGAAAACTGAAAACGAGATAAATTTCGAAATACTAATATTTGACACAATTTTTTTAAACTCTTGGTTATGACTTGTTAAACTCGTTCCTATAGGTCCTAATATGATTTATTAATTACATTTTTATAGACTGTTCTTCTAATTTATAGTTAATTTATTTATCACGTGAAAATTGTACAATTAAAAGGGTGAATATGGAGCCAACGAATTTTTTGTGGGATAAACACGTTACAACGATCTCTTCTTATGGGACAGTTTTTATGTTGGTAAAAATAGTTTTCCAATAATATACATGCTGCATCGATCTAGGCTAACCTTTAACCTTTGAATGTTAGCGCCGTAAATAATTGCCCTTAAATATTCTTGGTAAAATTATAGAAATTCTTATTATACCTACAACTACGACTTTTATTAAGAAATACAATAATTAAACAAAAAAAATCGATTAAGACAAAAAAATAAGTTAATTTTTTAATCCGAGTCCGTTTTAATATCTGTCATTTTATAGTCGTCTGACACTGTAAGGCTTAGCTAATGTCAAAAACGGGTTATTATTTTTCTCTTTATGTAACGCGTACATGTTTTCGTTCGGTTTTGGCGGCGTAGACACAACCTTTGCCAGAAGGAAAATAGTACACCAATGACATCGTTTTAATATTTCCCATGCTTTCCTCTTCCCCCCTTCTGCGGCGCTTTTAATAACTACCCCCTCCCCCCTAAGCTTGACTATATTAGTTAAATATTGCGAAAAAATATTAAAATTAGTGGGTCATCACGAAATTGACACCGACTAAAATCGTGTCACTGTTTTTTAAGCAGCCTTTTTTTAATTATTATTCCCTCAGAGGGTTGTTGGAAATGAAAAGACAGTTATGTCGTTTGTAACCTAAACCTCCACTTATGTCGTTTAGGTTTAAGACTCCTTTAAGTTTATTTAAAGTAATTAATTATGGGTGAGTTTAGCGCGATCCTGATCTTAAAAGGGGTTAGGTTTTCGTGAGTAACGTTGTCTCTAGTAAGGGATACAGAACTGATATTTTAGTTTAAGTGTTTATTTATGGGCAAGTTTATATTTTCACTTGTTGGTAGGTGTTTTAGTTTCCCTTTAAAGGTTATTGATAGTCGCAATTCTGAGAACTCGGGGATGAAGTTGCGTTGGAGGTAAATGTCACTGTGTATTTAGTTACACACACAAAAAAAAAGAAAATACACGCGTAATTTGAATTTTACACGCGGTATTACGAAACTGGGACAGTCACTTACGTTACGTTACACGTACTGTTATAGATAATTTATTTTAAAATCCGTTAAGCCTATTTTTCTGTGATAGTTTTCAAGTACCCGTGACGTATATAGTCTCGAGACAAACAAGCAAGTCTAAAACGTCATTTTTCATAGGCTTTTTAACAATCAATTCTTACCATATATTTTTTCTTTTGTTGTTGTTATATACAGTAGGCCTAAGAGGTCACGCGAAAATCACATAGATTACGACCGAAATTATAATTCTACCGTGATTACCTTACCTTACGCAATAAGCTTCTCTCTTCTTTTTTTTGGAACAATACTATCAGTAATGATTCCACCATACGTATTGTTTTCGTGTATTTTATTTTTTCTCTCTCTAATTTCCGCGACTGATAGAACCTCTGGCTATACTGTATATGCATAATGAAGGCACTTATTGCAATTGATAAGACCTTTTTTGTGTGTGTATGTGCGATGGTATAAACCCCGCAGGACAACGTCAAAGATACTAGGTCCATAATAGAAAACACGTGGGTAAAGGTTTTTTATATTATTTTTTTTTTCGGCGTTATTAGCGGATTCCATCTGTTGCTTTATAACGGGATTCCCATCCATTATTAGTAATTCACGTATTTTCTCGCTGTCTCTCTCGTTTTCAAACCAATAGGATTGCCATAATTCCTGGAATACCTGGAAAGGTCATGGAGTTTAATTTAAGATTGCCCTAAAGGCGTGGAATTTCATTTTGGTTTTGTAATTTGTATAGTTTTCTTATAGTAGTACAATAAGTTTGCTATAAATGGAAGTGGGGGATATGACTCCTAGATGTCAGGAAATACCTGGAAAAGTCAGTGAATTTGAATCTGAAAATATTGTGGCAACCCAAGTACCTGATGTAAAGGTTTTTAATACTTGTACCATTGAAAGATGAGAAATTCTATAATCTTACCAAAACTCCTGCTCCGTTTCCAAATATTTAAACGTAACTTCATAAGATATGTCTTATAAACTTATGGTGGTTTAAAATACAGTATGCTCCCCCATACGCTAGTAGCGCAAGAGGGCATAATTCCCACGTTTAAGGACTTGACTTAACCTTATGCTGATATTTTATATCTCTTTGGAGTTTGTTTTCGTATCTCCGATATGACGTCGAAAAGGGGTTGGTTTTCTCTCAACGGGAGTATTTAGATGGGCAGGTGTTTGTTTTGCTGCTGCTGGTGGTGGGATAGATAGGAACGAAGATGACCGGATCCGGGCGTCTCCTCTTTTACATAACGGGGTCTAGCTGCTAAGGTTGTAGGACTCAGGGGGATGTGTTTTGTGTTACCAGGTGCGCTTTTTCCGTACGGTTAGATATAGAGCTGGAAAAGTAGAGGATAGTTGGAAGAGGAGAGAGAGGAGAGGTATCCATCTTCCGGCTCCGGTGTTACAGTCTGTTAGGGTCGGCGACCCCTGACGCGCGAACGTCACCAAGCCATTCAACCACCACCACAGTTAAGACTTGACTCTCCCCTCTGCACGCTCTCTATTTTTGACATATTTGACAAAATGGTCGCCTCCTCGCGCGCGAGAGTCACGTCACTCCCGTTCAGTTTCTCTTTGGATTTAGGTTGCCATGGGAACTATAAATTTGTATCATCCCATTTTATGTTTCTTCTCTCTTTCTTTCATTCTTTTTTAAAGAGTTGAAATTCAAGGAAAGTAGACGCGTTTTGTTTATGAGCAGTTTACAAAGATTAGTAGCCTTTGTTTATCTAGTTTATTTGCAAACTGCGCTTGGACAAACTACATCTTCCAAGTTGAAACAGAAATCGTTTACGATGCTTGTAAATTTTTTTTCTAATTTATCTCTGCAAACTGGAAAATATTTTCTCTATTTAAATAAACTTATTCTGCGAAATGCAAATATGCGAATTTACGCAATCTTAGTAAGGACCTAATTTTACGTTTGTATTCCCTTTCAGTCTTTCTAAGATAAGTTTAAACTGGTTTTAGACCAAATGGTGTCCTCAAATTTAAATATTTTAGGCCAATACTTGTGTTCCTAAGGGAATCTTTATTATAAGTGTCTAGGGACATGGTGGTAGTAGTAGTAGTAGTAAGTAAAGTTGGGTACGTACGTTAATAATAGCTACCGACTCTAGTGTTCCCGGAATAGAATTAGCCACAAAAAAAAATAGTGACTTGGGAATTTGACTGTTTGTTATTTCCAGCACCTTGCAGTTGCCGCGACCTTTTCCGTCAGCCATTCCTCTGTTATAACGGCACTTTTAACAACAACCTTCCTTTAGAGCCGACTTCCAAGTTAACCCAAGCCTAGAGAAAATGTTAAATAGTTAAATAGGCCGTTTCAAAAGTAGGAGAATTTATATTTATATCTATAAAATTCATTTCAAATGGAGAAGGGGGGGGGGTAGTTAGGTTTTTACGATCGTTTTTCTGCAAAAGATAAGAACTCGGGCGATCCTTTACTCGCTATGAATATTAAACACATTCTTATCTCACTGTACGTCGTCGTAAATTTCCATAATGTCCACGTACGAGATATTTTTGTCTTCAATGAAATATCATTCCCACCCACCCTCTTTGTTAATTAGATTGATTGGGTTAGGTTTAATTACGTATTATAGTCTAAAATGTGTTACCGCCTCAAAGCTGATGTGGTTTTACTTCCGATACCTTTCTTCTGATTATAATTTATTTATTCCCCATTCTTTTTATCGTTGTAATTGATTTTCTATACCGGACACGCGCTAAGCCTAAATGTCAAACGGTTGTCCACGCGTTCCCTCGACGAGAATTCTTAGCCCCTTGCCATTGCTGCAGTATCGAGCGTAAGATAGGGTTAAGCTTAAGCCCATAGTGGCACTGGCTTTACAAGGATGTTGTTGTCTTTTGTCTGTTATTTCTTTCACTCGAGTATCATCTCACGCGGTATCCGTTCCATCGAGTTCTCTCACGGACTCCCAAGAATACCCAAGTGAATATAGAGTATAGATTTTTTTAGAACTGTCAAAGTGTGTGTGTCAGTGTGTAGTATATTTCGCGTGTTGTGTTGTAGTGTAGTAGTTTGTAGGTGTGTGGATTTGAGAGATGACCCAGAATCCACGCAAGAGGGAGAGAGAGAAGGAGAGCTCGCGCCAAATACTGAACATTTTTCCCGCCTACTCCTCTCTCATTCGAGGCTTTTCAAATTCAAAAGCCTTCAGTTATTTCTTGTTACTCGAAACGTACGGTCGGTTACGTAAAAGGCTCTCTTTCTCTCTTCTTCTTTTAGTCTCTTCTTACCCCCTTCTTTTTTATTTGACGTTTCTCTACCACCACCAACATTGTAACATCCATGAGAGGTAGGATGAACGTTTCTTAAAAGATTTAATTTGTTTAAAGGGATAGTGAAATCTTTATACCCGTAACCCCCCATCGTAACCTTGTTGAAATTTGAATGAACAGTTCTGTTAGTTTTCTTCAGTGAAGCGGATGATGTTTTAGGTTTAGGGTGACCAATTACAGCCCCCCCCCTTATCCGGTACAACATTACGTCACGATTTGATTTATAGAGAACTTAATTGCTAGTGTATGCATGCGCTTTAGAGTAACTAAAATATCTATCTTAATTGCTATAAAACTGATAATTTATCTCTGTTATTGACTGACGGAATGATTTGGCCAAGGCTATCGACTTCTCGATGCGTTTCATCATTCCTTTTTACCTCTCCGAGTGACGTATGTCACGGAGAGGTTCTAATTTCGACGTGTCTGTGTGTCTGTCTGTGTGTCTGTCTGTCCGTTGTTACACCCACGTGACCGCGTTCGCAGTTTGCAAATCGGAGCAAACGTGTATTCAATTTCCAGACCGCATTTACAGTCCCGGAAATTGTATTCGACTTACAGGCTATTACTCCATTGCCTGTTTAACAACTCTGTTCATTTGTCCACCCCACATGGACACTAGTCTGAACTTATTGGCTTCTAAACACCACCATCTGCTAGTCTTTTGCCCATTCCACATGGACACCAGTCTGTACTTACTGGCTTCTAAACACCACCACCTTCTCGTCTTTGTCCATTCCACATGGACACCAGTCTGTACTTACTGGCTTCTAAACACCACCATCTGCTAGTCTTTTGCCCATTCCACATGGACACCAGTCTGTACTTACTGGCTTCTAAACACCACCACCTTCTCGTCTTTGTCCATTCCACATGGACACCAGTCTGTACTTACTGGCTTCTAAACACCACCATCTTCTATTCTTTGTCCATCCCACATGGACACCAGTCTGCACACCTGGCTTCTAACACCACCATCATCCTCAAGGTTAAGACATACGCGGCGATCGGCTAGGGTTACGAGAAACGTCTAGCCTTCCATTGACGGGGTCTTCCGCCAAGGTTCACGCAATTGCGATGTTCTTATCCAAAGCTGCGATTCGAAACCCTTATATACTACCTATTTGAGTAAGGCGACGCAACGGGCGTATGCTTCATTTCAAACGCCAATATTAGTCAGGTCTCTCAAGAATGTTTAATTGTTCTTTATCAAAACGATGTAACGCTCAATAAGGCAAACAACTGACGAAGAAAATATTTAATATTAATTATATTTATTTTAATATTTAAGATAATCTTGTTTCTCAACTCAAAATTAATACGGAAAGAGTTAAAAAGCAGCTTATGTTTTTGTCTGTGTGTGTCCGTCCATTGTTACACTAGTGCGTCGCGTTAGCAGTTAGCCTTGTTTTGATGTGTAAAGAAATCCTACAGAACCTTAATATTCCCTTTTTCCATAATATAAAGTGAATATGTGGAAGTATTTTTCGTAATTATGATGCATTTAGTACTCTTGTAGCTTTAAAGCTCTGTTTCATTTTGATATTCCAAAGATTTTTTTTAATATTGTTATTTGAAATGGCTGTTTATATATTACTTAAGCTATACTACATCTGTATATAGAATAATCCTTGGTTTAGTGATTACATGAAGAAAACTAAGACCTAGACTCCGGCGGGCGTAACAAGCGCGCATTATCCGCAATAGGATTAGTGAAACAAAGAGGAAATAATTGAGGCCTGAGGTGATGTAAACTTTTGGCTTTGATTTTCGTGTCTGAAATGAAGAGACATTAACGGTTCAGAGTGAGCCGAAAGTTAAATACACTCTTAAATAATCAGGTTAAGATTTTATAATAGAAGAAAAGAAGAAAAGATGGTGGCAATTAGATTAGTAAAAGGGCTTATGGTAAACGGGTAGTAGGTACAGACTTATTATTCCATTTATGGTGCGCATTGACTATTAGTGCGTCCAGCTACAATTTAGCTTTGGTGTTATTTAACCTTAACATTCATGTTGGCAAACTAAGAATATTGTTGAGGTGAGACGAGGCGATAGTGTTTACACTGCAAACCAGTTGTGAATGTAGCTATCAGAATATACGGTAAACAGCTGAAGCGTAGACTTCATTTCCTGTTCTTTTCCCCATTGACTGATTCCCATGTGTCCAAGATTTGGATGTAAAATGTCGTCTGCTTTACTGTACATTCGCTATGTTTGGAATACTGCTTCGATATTTCGTAAATTTTTACTTCAAAAAAGCGAAATAATTCCATATCTAGGTAAATAAGTTTGTAGTAGTAGACCTCTTGACTCGGAGAGGTAATATTTTGGTTTTCCCAACTTGTTTCGTTATAAACTTATGATTTAACGAACTGAGAATTAAAATTTCATATTTCCTAAGACAGATAAGCTTCTACTCCTTTCATCTTACTCCCAGTTAGATTTAACCTTGTTAAAACATAATCAGATGAATTTGAGTTACAATGCCGTAAAATCCTCTCCATACAGTTACCTAGGAGTGATAGAGACATGATAAACTTAAGCGAAATTGTTTTACGTTTGAATAAAAATACCGCTTCCAGTAGTGGGTTTATAGTACTCCTTGTTTGTGTAAGATTAGTGTAGCTGTAGAGCGTAATCATAATAAACCGTTAAAAATATATATTTTCAATAAAAACACCGCTTCCACTAGTGGATTTCTACTCCTTGTGTTTGTGTAAGATTAGTGTAGGTGTAGAGAGTAATCATTATAAACGCTTAAAAATATATTTTCAAAAATGAAGAATATAGAACATTGCTTTAGAAAAATCCAAACGGCTAGGTATTGGTAAAAAAGACATGTGTAAGCTATTTGTAGATGAGATATTGTTTTACATGTTTTAAACAGGGTTGGCACGTTTTTGCCAGGGGTGGAAAAAACCGCGGTTTTTACCTGGAAAAAACCGGGCGGCAAAAACTAGTTTTTGCCGCGGTTTTTTCCACCTGGTTTTTTCCAGGTAAAAACCGCGCGGCAAAAACCTTTTTGCCGCGGTTTTTTCCACTTTATGTGGAAATAACGAACTAAATTTTAAAAATAAAAAAATTCAGATTTGAAATGAAAATAAAACGTCCAAAATTCTACCATAATTGTATAGGCTTATGATGTGGGTTACATTCTCAGTATAAAATGGAGAAAAAAACCGCGTGGCAAAGAACGTTTTGGCTTTGTTATACAAATAAATGAAATATCAGTCCTTATTTTTCGCTCAACACTATTTTTTTCAACTCGCTAATTTTGAGTTTTCGAAACAGATTGAAGCTAGAAACTGCTTAAAAATTATTGTTTAGTTATCAAATGCGAAGCAACCAGGATCTTTGGAATGTGAGCAAAATTTCATAAGTTGTAAGTTTAAAGTGGATTTAGCTCGAACGTTTAAAACACAATAAATGTTATAAAACTGATTAAGATTGAGACATATTAGCTGTTGGAAGACATATAATCACACGAATGACAAATACAAAGCCAAAGTTAGCATTTCTAATTATCATTTCAATAGGAAAAAGGTTTTTGCCACTTTTTGCCGGTTTTTTCCGTTTTTGCCGGTTTTTTCCACTTTTTGCCACGTGTCCCGGCAAAAACTAGTTTTTGCCGGATTTTTGCCAACCCTGGTTTTAAATGAGGCTAAAACGTCCACTATTGTGTCTAAAAAAGTGTTGGCAATGTATATTTTTTAAATATGACGGAATTGCGGTTGATATGATAGCGCCCTATTTGCGAAAAAAAACCTTTTTTAAACAGTTGAATCACTCTTTGATAGAATTTCAAGAGAAGAAGTTAAGCGTTAAATTTGCTCGATTAATTTTGTTCGGAAAATAATATATTTAAGCGCTACGTATCACTGAAGGAGATTGATTTTGCCAATCTTTGTGAGTATTTAACTGTTTAATAATTATTTTGATTAAGTGGGAGCCTAGCTTATGTGTGATTGGGTTGTGGCTTCCATGTTTTGGGGACATTTGCTTTTTGTGTGGCGAGGTATGATTCAGCTTTGATATGGACAAATGTTACAAATCATACTGGTAGACTAAGAATACGGTTGAGGTATAGCGAGAGAGTAGAGTTTCCCCAGCAATTGAGAGATATTGAAAAGGCTTGAACAATTGACTATTTTAAAATTTAATTCCTGCACTTGCAAAGAATTAAAAAAAGCGATAGATGCATATATTTAGGTTGTTTAAAGGGTAGTGATAGTCATCTCCACTCGGAGAGGTAATATTTTGGCTTTCCCGACTTGTTTTTTAAAGTGTTGTATGTCCTACTTTTTTTTCTCCGCATAATCAAAATGACACTCGGGGAAGTTAAGTTATATATCGATCATAATTGAAGCTCAATTGGAAGATATTTTTTCTTCTTCTTATATCTATTTTATGTTTTTTTATATTCTTTAAAAACAACCCCTTCTGTAGATGTTTGTTATTTAAGAACGTAGGTGTAAACTATATAAAGAATGAGTCTATAATAGTAACAAGTTATGTATGGTATATAGCGCGTTTGTTAGGGTATTATACATTTTTCTCTAACAAGGCGTGCGTAATTAATATGCACCCTTTTTATTATTATTGGCGTAACGTACAAAGCCTTAATTTTACTCACGAGAGTAAGAGAGACGTAGAAACTACTTGTAATAACGCGTAGTAGTACACGTCGTCCGAAATTACAACATCAATAAATATGTTATGACACTTTGTTCGAGTTGAAATTTGTTCAAAGTTAGTTAGATGTTTTGTTTTTAGACGTGTATTTATATTTTGAAGGATCAATTCTTACGTTTACTATCTGGGCTGGAATAGTTTGTGACGTTTTACAATAGTCAAGTTATGAACTTCGGTTAGGGTTTGAACATCTGTGTTTGACTTAAACCGATATATTGATGTTTTTATTTTTATTCAAAGCGTTGATGGGAATAATAATATTTTAATATTATATGTATATATTTATATCTGAAGTTAGGAGGGCCAAAAATAGACATCTATATTGGACATTAGAAGATAATATTCGGGGCACGCTTTGACACTTAACAATTTGATATTCTTTGACACTTATGGGCCCGTCCTTAGGAATGAGACTCGAATATTCTCAAGTGGGTCCTTTGCTAAGGCTTAAGAAGAGAAAGATATATATATAAAAAGAACCCATGCTTGTCTTCGATTTTTCTCTCTCTCTATCTCTCTTCCTCTTTGTCGTGAAGTTCCTTTTATTCGATGTCACCCCTTTTTAGCTGCTGCTGCCGGGACTGGGTCATGACGTTCATCCTTTGGGAATGTAGTGGGGCTTCCTTAGACTGCAGTTGCTTGTGTCGTATTTGGCTTTCTCTACTGGTAAAAGATTGGCGCAAATCCAAGCTCGAGTCCCGATTTTTTTAAAAAAATGTATATTATTTTGGTTTAAATTTGTGTTAAGTAACTGATTATTCGGATATTGATTAAATTTTGAAGCAGGCTCCGATTTTAAGCGTTTTTTTGCTTAAGAAAGAAAAAAAGAGCTTGCTAACGATCGTGGTCTAGCATCTAAATGAATGAATGCGAGCGTAAATTCGTTAGGCTGGTTGTTTTTCTGTTCTGTCACTTCTGATAGGTTTTTTTTTGGCTTTGCCAGGACGGTGTGAAAATCTTTTTAGTGTCTGTAGTAGTTAGTCCTTGACTATTTTTTTTTATTTAATTTTACAAGAAAAAAAAGGCTTAGGTTTATAAAACGACTACTACTTGGCAACGCTTTAAAGGTCCTTCTCATAAGTTAATTTTTTTATTTAAGTATAAAACACATTCTTCTGTTTAAGGGGGAGGGGGAAGAGTCCTATGATTTGTTGCTGACGCAGCACGTGACTTGCTTTAGGAACAAAACGGATAAAAAAGTGTTTGAAGTGAAACTTATGTTGGTTGCTTGAAGTTGTCTTTATAGTTTTTCTGTTAGTGTCACTGTTTTGGCTAGCTCAACTGTGTGTGTGATATACTTATTTCTGTTTTGTGGTAAATGTCAAAGGTTTACACCTCGTATCTGTTGTGGTAACCCATTATTCGGGGGCATTTGGGCTCATTTTTTTTTTAAATTTTATCTTAATTATTTTGCAACCTATTAAATTTATCTAACGAAATGCTGACTGTTCGATTTATCGATTAAATTGGAAGTAATTTTCCAGCAAACTTTGCGCCCTTTTAATAAGGAATTATTCAATTTTTAATTATAGGTGTATTTGGGTTTTGTCGATTTTGCTAAAACGGTTTAATGTGTCGTGTGCTTCGGGGCTCTTTATATTGAACTGGTTCTCTTTAAGGTATCTTACGAAATTGACAAATTAATTCGGTTAAAGTGCGGATGAAATGCGAGGAAAGTTGTATTAAAGCCCGTAGTTCAACGTTGTCACTTTGAAGTAACCTTTTATATGACAGTTCTAGCATTCTACTCTATCTTTAAATGTCTAAAGTCCCGGCATAAGTAATCCAGGGCAGTAAACTAATTTTATGATTTAACGTTATTAGAAATTATGATTTTTCATCTCTTTATGATCTAGTAGTGTGATGTATATAATTCTGCTGGGAGAGCGGGGCTTATTTCGGCTTGAACTTTTGACCTATTTGAAAGATCGGTCTTTCGGTATTGATCCGGTCGGCGTTGGTGGGCAGCTCGCGTTTCCTGGCCTTTCTCACTCACTCTCTTTCACCCTCTCGGAAGTTTGTGAAATATAAGAGAAACGCCGTTTATTTATTATCTCTTGCCATATTATATTATTTTCTCGGACTTGGCAAAATTCTGAGCTGAATTTTAATATTTACCATTGATTCTCTCCAAATCCTTCCAATAGATAGATGATAAAAGCCATTATCAATAGAAATAATCTATGTATTTATAATAGGGACGCTGTAGTGATTTTTTGCGTGTATTTTTCCTTAACAGAATCTATGTACTTAATCGATTCAAGCGAGTTAAAATACTGGTTTCCAAGGTGCTCAGAAGTAATAAATTATCCAAAGGAAATTTTCAGGCAAACTTATCAATTTTCCATTTTGGTCCGAGGATGGTTAAAATCCTTGCAGCGGACCAGCGATTGAAATAATTAGGGTCATCTGAAGCTTCTTTTGTTCGAATCCTTAATCAGCTCGCAATTGATAGCTTTAGCAATGACTCGATTTTGACAGTTTTTAAAATGACTCTTATCCTGTGTAGACTTTATAGTGATAGATATGTAGTGGCCTTTGCCAAGGGCCAACGCGTCACGTGGGATTTGGTGTTATGAATATTATGTTAAAGGATATTCCCCTTTCGTAATGGTTCTCCCCCTTTTTTATGATGATGGTAGTAATTTGCGACTTCCAATGATACTCGCTCCTCCGACCGACCGGAAGGAACAGTTTTCCCCCACAGGGTTTAGTGTCATCTGCTTCTAGTACTTGCGTGGCGTTTTCAAAGTTCCACCTGTCTCTTCTTCTAATTTTTTTTTTACTTACTATGTTAAAGAATGACTTCTTGGTAGCTAAATGTGTCTTTTGTCTCGAGTAGTCGCGCAGCTAATTTAAAATGTGGTGGTGGTGGTGGAATTCGGGGTTGTAACCATATCCAGCCATTTAACTCTATTTGCCCCAAGTAAGGGGAAGTGAAATTAGTTATACCATAGAGCTAGAAATACGGTTGCCTTTTCTGAAACCCCCGGGGTAGCAACGAACCCCTGGGTTTAAAGACCACACTCAAGACTTCAACGCGTTTGTCTTCAAGGCTTGTAGAAGTCAAAGTTATGTAACTGTATTAAACTTTTGTCGAATGTGGTATACTTAAAGAGAGATTGGACCACTTGACCTCATTGCGTCTTAAAACTTGCCAAATATTATAGATTTGAAACATTCAGCATTTGAGTTAACTAGGTCTGTAAAGACTTCCATTTCCGTGCGAAAGTGTTAACCGGGTTAAAATACTTTTGGAGGACAGTGACAATAGGGGAATTTTTAAAATATTAATGATCATCGAAAGTGGTTTCGTTTCCCCATTGGGTAACAATGAAAATGCCTCGACACAATGTCGAAAGCGTAGCTCGCTGCCTTTGCGGTGGAAACTGTTGAAGGTTCTTATTAGGCTATCATAATCGTAAGAGTTCAGTGGAGCGTGTAGCTTCCGTGACGCGTGACCGAGAGCGCTCTCGACACCTAGACCCCGTTTTTTACGCGGACGTGATGTATGATCAAGTTAATAAGACCTCTTATATACCCATTATGACGTGCCGCAAAAGGGAAATAACTAAATGACATTGTTTCGCTGTAGACAGACAATCGAAACCCAGCCCCTGTATGACGTAGATAACGTTCCGCGATACGTAATATTCTTGAAAATCAATGACAACGTTCTAAACTTTGGTCAATATTTTTTTTTCTTCTGATAGGACGTCTCAGGATGCATCTTTGCGATGAATCCATGCCTTACTCCCGTCCCGATGACTGCGGTGACGACAGTGGGTCACCGCGCAGCGACGGAATATCTTCGAGGGACCCTTTAAGAGGGGACACGGGAAGTCACGGACATCGTTCTCACAGGGACCACGCATCCTCTTCCAGAAAGCGACGTGGCAACTTGCCAAAAGAGAGTGTTAGGATTTTGCGCATGTGGCTTTACGAACATCGATACAACGCTTATCCGTCCGACCAGGAAAAGGTCCTACTCTCCAAAGAAGCCAACTTGAGCGTCCTACAAGTTTGCAATTGGTTCATCAACGCGCGTCGTAGGATTCTCCCCGATATCATCAGGAAAGAAGGGCAAGATCCCTTACAGTACACCATTACTCGTAAAGGAACCATTCACAGAACTCAAGTAAGAACTTTGTTTTAACATCGACTCGATTTTAAGCGACGCGTATTTACTATTGGGACCCAACTTGATCCGCCCGATTTCCAAAGTTAACCTTTTAGTGTTGGTTCATTCTAGGTTTACAGGAGTTCCCCCATTAACAGCCGGCCAACGCCTTTGGGTCAACGAAGCCACTTACTTCCGGCCACCGACGACAGCGACGCTGATAGCGAAGATGACGATGAAGACGACGATTCCGACGCCAGTTCGGCCACTTCGGGGGGTCGTTGTTCTAGCGACAGTTCCCCCATGAAGTTGACGCGTCGCTGGCAGCGAAACCACGAACAAGAACTCTTGGGCAAAGTGGTTAACGACGCGGTCCATAATCAAATGGCTTCGTCCACCCAACAAACTCCACCGCCCACTCCCCCTTCCGCGGGGGAAGAGAACGACGTCACGCCCAAAGACAAACAAGATGACCCTTTTAGTTTCCTCTACATCCTGGTAGATGTTGCCGTCAGCCAAATTGGACAGAGACAAAACCAAGTTAGTGACGAATCCTACGTTCAACAACAATGCAACGGTCCGCGCGTCATCACCCAAGACGCGCGAATCGAATCTGGACCAGCCATTTTATGACGCCGTATAGCTGAAACTTCTTCATCCAGCTAAACAAACAACCACCCCCCCAAATGTGCCTTGGATTATTAAATAAACAAAACTCCCCCCCCCCCCTCAACAAGTAATATGAATTTTATTTTTTTGTGGTTTTGATTTTTCAAATAAAAAAAAAACGAAACTAGACTGTGCGGGATTTTAGGAACCTTCCTACGTAACCTGTAGAACTCGATGAGAAGCCAAAATAACGATAATTATTATCGGAAAAGACTACATTGTGAAACCACCAATTTTACGGTGTCCCCCCCCCGCCTCGCCCATTTTATCAACTTGAAGAGTTCCCCCCCCGTAACTCTTCCTCTCTCCAGTTTTCCTATAGCCGTAGTTAACGTCATGGAATTTGTCAGGATGTCTTCTTAGGCTCGTCGCATTTGTTTTTGAAGTGAAATTCTCTCGAATGTTCCGAGGGTTTTAAAAATCAGAAGATCGTGACCCCCCCCCCCTCCATAAATATTTTAAATCTCACACAATGCTAATGAAGTTTCATAAACCTACGTCATTCATTTTAATTTCAACCACAGATAACGTTTTTTTTTTTTTAAATATAAGGAAAAAAATATGAAGAAATTTTCGAAATTTCAAAATTATTTTCGCCATCGCTCAAAGTGCTAGAATTTTTTTTGAGAAATTTTTTGATATTTTTAATTGGGGTTTTTTTTTAATGACGCAAAGAGAAATAAATCATGTTGGCTCTATAAAACACAGTACAAAACAGCATCCATCATTGGTTTAGATTTTTGGTCATCTATGACGTCATTTGATTATCTATCTAGTTGTCAGACGGTGATAGATAATTTGATATTATACTGAAAAAATAAACGACATTAATTTTTCCGTCCTATTTCACACCGCCGTTTAAATTTAAACGAAAATAAATAACTAATGAAATAAAATATCATTTTTAATTTGAAAACACAAAAGTGCAAAACTAACTCTCGTTCCCCCCCCCCCCATCCCATCCCATGTTTTTTTTTTTAAAAAAACATAACATATTTACGTCATCATAATTTTATATATCATATATATCTCAAAAAAAAATATATATATATAGTTTATATTATATCGTAATATTTCCAAATCCATAACAACAATTTTACAGCCAAAAAAGAAAATTATGCATAATTTAGGCATAGTTGTATTTGTTTTTCTAAAAAACGTTTTTAACCCAATCCAAATTTGGAATTACGGACCTTTTCGCCCCCCCCCCCCCCCCCTTGTTCATATACGTTAGGTTGACATCAAACGAAACCCCGCCATCCATCATTATTGACATTATTGACTAAAAACCTTATTCAGGCTGTTGACAAATTTTAATTAATTTGGGAAGGGATATTAAGTAAATTAACATTTGATATCGATGTTGTTGCCAAAAAAAATTAATCCATTTGAAGAGTTTTAAAAGAAAATTAGACGCGGAGGTACCTAGATAATATTGTTAAGTGTTGTTGAAATGGTAATAATAATAATGATAAATGACCTTAGGATAATATTCATTTTGATATACAGGGTGTGATAAAAAAAGTAAGGGTTATTATCCTGACTGAAGTTCAGTTGGTTCTTTTGAGTCTAAAATGTTCTATACTTCTATGAAAATTTGCCCTAAATAAGTTATGATTGAATTGTTTTACGGATGACCCCTTCAATAAGTGTTTTACGGATGACCCTTCAATTAGTGTTTTACGGATGACCCCTTCAATAATTGTTTTACGGATGACCCCTTCAATAAGTGTTTTACGGATGACCCCTTCAATAGGTGTTTTACGGATGACCCCTTCAATAAGTGTTTTGCGGATGACCCCTTCAATTTAAGTAAGAAATTGAAAAGGCAGTTTTAATTTTATTAAGGGGTCGTCCATAAAACATTAATTTGTAAATTGTGACCCATAGGTCAAAATTTCATAGAAGTATAGAGCTATTTCAGAGGGGGTAATGGGTACGTCACCAATGTTATTTGCCCATAGAGAAAACCCTCATAAAATGGCCGCCCTACACTCAAAGGCAGGCCCAATTGTCCTAGCTGACGAAATTTTTCCCCCACTGAAATAGCTCTATAGAACATTTATGACTCAAAATTGATGTCCCATTGAACAATAACACTGAAATTGATTCGGTCCTGTTATTACCCGCTCTTTTTGGAAGACCCCCTGTATATGTTTTCTATTTTTTTTTTGTCGCTACCAAATAACTCAAGGACAGATTATTGGTAAACGTTTTATTATATAAAGGCAAAGCTCTAACCCAGATAATAAATTAAACAACAAGAATTTTGGAAATCAATATTTGAACCTCCCTCCGTTTTTCCATTAAGTTAATCATACCTTAACCTTAAATAACCCTAATTTGGAAATTAAACTAGGCCTAGAGTTAAATAGCGAAATTTTTACAAACCCCCCCCCCCCTTTGTTCTTCCCACTCACACCTTCCAAAAACGAATCCTAATTAAGAAAAAAAAATCCCCCCCCCCCCTAAATATATGAGACTAATAAGTGATATTTAAATATAAAAATTTATTAAAATTAACTATAAATGGTTAAAGTTAAATAAAAGTAACGTGGGACGGAAAATATTTTAAAGACTATACTATGACACAGAGAGAAAGCGAGAGTGAGCTAAGAAAAATAATAATTAAAAGGTTTATAAAATTAAGGACTCGTTAGTTAGTCAACTAATTAATTAATTGAAAAACCCAATCTATACTATTTGTAATTAATTATTATGACGTGAAATAGAATTTATATTTTAGAGTAAATGTCCGATAACTAAGAGAAGATAAAAATTGTTAATGATAATTATTAATTAATACGGGGTATTTCGTCGATCGATATTTTAAAAAAAATATCGATACATATTTTTAAAAAATATCGATACAAAAAACGGTAGTGGATTTATTTTAGAAAACAAAAAAAATCTTTTAACCAAAACATTTTTTTTTTTTCGTGTTTAAATGAAGTTTATGAAAGCATCTTCTTCGTAAGTTTAGTGGTTTTGAAAGTGTGTAATTATTATAATTATATTTCTTTTTTTTTTTTTTTTTTAAAGAAAGGCTAACCATTAATGGTACCTCAATCAGAATGCCTACATATCATTATTTTTTGCTCAAACAAAAAAAAACGGATTAACTATACTTTTCCGTTTTAGTTTAAAAACAAAATCTTATAACCCGGGTTTAATTCATTCATTTTTTTGTTTATTCAAATTTATGACGCTTGGTGTTGTTGTTGTTGTTATTGTTTACTTCCTCTCTTTACACCCGCTCCCCTATTCCACCCATTTGTGTTTAAACTTTAAGGTTCTCTCAAGTTCTTTTTTCTTTCATCCTACCTTTAATTTTGCTTTGAACCACTGAAATTCTTCCGAGTATTCGAAAACACCCTTTTGTTTAATAGATTTTATTTTTCGTTAAGACTGAGTGAAAACTGATAAAACACGAACGATGTTTTTTTTCTTTTCTTCCCGTTTTTTGGAAATTTAATCCCGTGTTCCAAATTGATAATAATAATATTTCACTTCATTACTTTTGCTCTCTAAAAAAAAACAGTATAAAACGCAACAGTTGATCTGTTTATAATGTTATCTTTAAACAGAGATAATAATGTTAAGAGGGCCTCCCGATATTCATACATACATACATACAAGGCAATAGTAACCAACCATCCCCCCTTTTATTTTTATCTTTTTTTAATTTTTAAACCAAGGCCTAAAATTTATGTTTAATGTTGTGACAATCTCTTAATTTACAGAATCTTTCATTAATTACCGATGTTAATTCTACCCTTTATCTTTTTCAAAAACGCTAACCCTAACACGTAATTTACGTTAAATATTCATGTGGCTCAAAGCGAAACCCCCCTCTCTTAAATTTTTAGTTTTTACATAAATTTAAAATTAAGGTTAATTAAATACGATGAAATGAAAATTATCCTATTATAATGCCAAGTGCCTTAGAAGTGTTTTTTTTTTATATGTAAATAGTTGATAAGGTGAAAAACCTAGTCATACACACGTAGATAGAATCATGTGTACATTCCATTGGGTTTATTTCTAGCACAGAAAAACGAATGCAATAAAATAATTTGAGATGCCTTTGGAAATTGTACTCTGTTTTTCTAGTGCGATTTTCTATAGAGTGCTGTCAGTTGTGACGTCAGATCTAAGGTTAAACGTCACGAGTCTGCCTTTAGCAATGGACGGCCATGACAGTTACCGTTTTTTCTTTATGGGAAAACAGCATGGGTGACGTCACACCAGCGCTTCTGACAGCACTCTATTAGGTGACTCTGGAAAAGGCCATACTTCAAATTGTTTTGCCTAAGTGGCTGCCGCTGGACAGTGGATGGATACACGTGGGCCATTGTATATTGAAAATTGCGCCTTGTTACAGTCACCGCGGCATCGAGGTCAGTCTTGTTAATGGACTAATTAACTGTTAACTTGTTTAATAATTAGGCCTAATGAAAGCAGGGACTTTTTGGACTTAAGTGACATGACAATTTATTGGTAAATACAATTTTTTTATATGCTTGATCATTCACTGCTTGATTGCGTGTTAATGTGAAGCCTTTGTTCCGCTAAGCCTAGTTTTGAAAATTTGACTTAAGCCTTGGTTCCGGTTTGGGTTGCGTATTCGTATAAAACCGTACGAAATAGGGGTACGAAGGAGCGTTCTTTAATTGAAATAATGTTCTTAATATGCTTGATAATTATTTCTTACATTTAAAGTAATAATAATAATGTTAAGTCTTGGTTTTCCTAAGCCTTGGCGTCAAAGTTTGACGTATTGAATTGACAGTTCACTCGCGTTTTGTGTGAGTGTAAAGCGTGTTATTGGTAACGAAAAAGCCATTGAAAACGAATATTTTACAGTGATAAAATACTTTATTTGTTAGAAAAAAGTTCTCAAGGTATACAATTAGTTCAGAAAGGAGAAAAAAGAGTTTAATATTTTTCTTTTAAAGGGCATTTCTTTTTAAAAGTGCAACAGTATAAAATCTTTTTCAAATGTCACAAATATTTCTAAGAAAGAAAAAACAAACATTTTATCTAATTATCTTTATTTATAAACAAGAAACGTGTTGCATTTCATGTAATTAGCCGCAAACATTCTTCCAACTGGGGAAGGATCAGAGAAGGCAACGTCGTTGATGGCCAAATAATGACCAAAGATAAAATTGCACCTGCAAACCATAAAAACCAAAATATAGGTCTAGTAGTACTCTTACCCACCGATGTAGATCGATTCATGAAAAAAGTTCAAGTTTACCTTAAACTATCCAACATACGCGTGGCTATTTTCTTACGTCTATACTTGGGAGCGGTCCAAATGCGACTAACACCGCATAATGCTGGAACAGCGTCGGTACTGCATAGCATATTCTCGTAACTAACTTCTGGCTGGTCATCTTTCGGTGGTAAAACTCGATAAGCCTGTTTGTTTGAATGATTCATCATTCATTCAAAGTTTTGATTGATCGTTAGCGAAGTCCGATGATGGAAATAACGCTTACCAATTTGATTTGTTGAGCAATAAGGCATCCCACTATCTTTTGTTTACAAATATATAAAATATAAACCGATGTTTCGTCAGGTATCGCGCAGCTGGGGTAACCCAAACATCTGCAACACAAAATAAATTGTTAACTGTTCGAGGGAAGAAGAATATATTGAACGAAGGGGATTTACTCGTCTACAAAAGCTCTAATTTCTTCTAGTTTCTTTAATTTATGGTTCTGATCTTCGGGTGTAACCATAATTATTCTTCCGTCATTAAATTCTCCCAAAACTCTTTCCGATTTCCATCCCTTAATGATAAAAAGGTCAAAGGTCGGCCATGTTAAGATCGAGAAATTTCCCGGGACACGTTTTGGTTCTTACAGTAAATCTCAACCTTTGAAGAAACTGATTATGATATCTGGCGTGTAGATCTTCATCTTCCAATTGGCCGATTGTGAAAACCATATTGCAGGTTGAACACATTTTCCCGCCAATTTCTTTTTGACCAGCGTCAATTATTGTTTGTTTCAATCCAGGTGGATCTTTGGTCGCAAACTTTTTTAATGACTTCAGACGTTGTTTAGTCGGACTTAAAGGACTCGTATCCTCATTTCTAAGAGCGGAAATGAAAATATGATTTCTTAAGTTATGTCCGAAGAACCAACCCTTAAATTAAACGCATATTTATTACCTTTTAGGGGATTTTTGAGCTTTGGGAGTTTTTGGTGTTTTAGTTTTAGCGGTGAATATCGGAAAGAGTTTAACTGGTTTTGTCGGAGTTTCTGTAAGAATTTGGTAAAGTTAGGTGCGAAAAACAACTACATAAAGTGTTTAAGCACCATTTTGCGTGTCAGTTTCGTTTTCCACTATGTTGTGTTCTTTCAACAACACCAATTCTTCGTTAGAAGTATCTTGATCGTTTTCAATTGCAATTTCAGGAGTGGGTTTAACAACTGGACTAGGGATTAAATCGGACGTTAGGTTTTCTTTCTCTCTTCTTGGACTATTACTCTCTTTTAAAGGCACTTCGTTAATATCATTTGGCAATTCGCTAGTATTGTTCATTTGCTCGGTAACGTCTTTTTCAATGTTTTCTTTGTCATCTGTGACGATGATTTTTGATTTTTTATTAGGCGTCTTTAAAGATTCTTCCAACTTCCTTTTAACACTTTTCTTAGGTGATTTTGAAAGTGTCGAGGTTGACTTTGGTGTTTTTTCTTTTGTTGAAGTTTTCCTTTTCAAACCACCACCGCCACCGCCACCCTTCTTGGTTAGCGAAGCCACCCATTTCTGAACTTCAATCTTTTTCTTGCTTTGAGGTTCTCTTCCACTCTTGAAAAATTTCCGAGTAGATTTAGGTGATTTAGTCGGAGACTTCTTTTGCGAAGGAGTCCTAGTTCCTCTTTTTTCCGGGGAGCCAAGGATTTTTTTAGGTGAAGCCAGTTTTTTATTGGGTGATTTGGTTGGTGAATTAAGGCCCCCTTTCTTACCTGGTGATTTCAGAGTAATTTTTTTGGGTGATTTCAAAACTGTTATTCGGTTTTTAGGTGATTTTGCTGGGGAATTAAGAGTAGCTCTCTTGCGGGGGGTACCTCCTGGTGATTTCAGAGGGGCTTGTCTTTTTCTAGGGGTATTTCCAGCTAATAGTTTTCTGGGTGAAGTTGAGGGGGAGTTTTTGGGTGATTTGTTGCCAGCCTGAAGTTTTTTAGGTGAAGCAACTTTAGCAAGAGATTTCCTGGGGGTGTTGGCTGGAGAGTTCCTTGGGGAATTTGTACCACCAACTGATTTTTTGGGTGATTTCTGTTTAGTTGGAGATTCAGTTGGTGATTTTGTAAGATTTTTAATTCTTGCATTCCAAAATGACCTGGTTTTCTTTAATGACTTCATGGGTGATATTATGGTTTTCTGGGGCAACTTTGTTGCAGTTTTGGTTGATTTTACAGATGCAATTTTTTTGGGGGAGTTTGAAGGTGTCAATTTCTTGGGTGATTTGATAGATGACATTTTCCTGGGGGAGATTGAAGGTGTGAATTTCTTGGGTGACTTGTTAGATGACATTTTCCTGGGGGAGTTTGAAGGTGTCAATTTCTTGTTAGATGACATTTTCTTGGGTGAGTTTGAAGGTGTCAATTTCTTGGGTGATTTTGTTAGTGACATTTTCTTGGGGGAGTTTGAAGGTGTCAATTTCTTGGGTGATTTGTTAGATGACATTTTCTTGGGGGAGTTTGAAGGTGTTACTTTCCATCCTGATTTCAAAGTAGCACTTTCTTTCAAGGCCTTGAGTTTCTTCAAATTAAGATAAGGTTTGATGGTATTATTTGTCAAAACACCCTTTATAGTTTTGTTTGTCTTCTTTTTCTTAACTTGAGCCAGCTTTTTAGCCGCAGACATTGGCTTTTTAATTTTCTTCACAGTAGGCTTAGTCTCTTTCTTGCTGGCTTTACTATTTTTGGTTACTTTAGTTTGCCTTTTCTTCTTTTTAGGACTATCAGGCAATGTTATCACTTTTGGTTTCCCCTTAACCATTCTTTCAAAGGGATTAAGATATTGCTGGTTAGGTTTATAGAATTTCGCGGGTTTGATCGAGTTTTCTTGGTCTATTTTAGTTAATAAGTTCTTTTTAGCTTTAGGGGAGTTTTGCATTTTGGGTGAAATATGGTGTGAACAAGCTGTACAACATTTTGAACTCTTAGGAGATCTATTTGATATGCGAACGGATCTTTTGGGTGTTGTTTCCAAATCACTTAACAATCCAATTAAGTAACGTAATTATTTAATAATCCCGCTAATATATTTTCCCAAACATACCTTTCAAGTTTATTTGGGCTTTGAAAAGCTTTTGATGGTGTTGAATTTATAGATTCCATTTTATAATTACGCTATGATAAGGATTTAAAGCGCAAACTATAATTAAGTGGTCGCAAATTCGCAATTATGGCGGTTATTTACAATTTACAAAAATATTTAATTATTTTTCAAATCTTATATAAGCCTTGGCAAAAATACCATATTTTAATTACTTACTTTACCAGTGTTACGGTTCCAATTGATACGGATGGTTTAACGTCAGTTTAGTCAACTTTTAATTATCCTAATTAACTTTAACAATTCTCGCGGTTAAGTGTAACTTAAAAACAAAATCCGCGGCATTTTTCGTCTACAATTTGATCCACTTCCGCGTTACTTTTTTATGTCGTTTTCCATAGGGACTTTTGCATGGAGTAGCTTTACTGGAGTGATTATGAAATACCTTATTAGAGGCTTAAAATAAAGATTGGTTTCCAAAAATATTACTCCATGGTTAGGTTAAAACCGGCCAAGCGGGCTTTTTGATTTTCAAAAAAGAACATAGATGGTGCTTTGACCGTTGACCTCTCCTCGGTTGAGTTTTATGACGTGCTCCTGACACATTGACGTTAAAGTTAGTTAATAGTTAAGTTAGTTTCGAAAAATGGTGTTATTCTTTACGTCAAATGGTAAAATTATATCTTATTATATGAAAATTATTAAAATTCTTCGATTATTGCGCTATTTCTTGGCATGTGTCATTGGTCTCATGGTTTAAAGGTCTAACGCGTGTTCAGCAACGTTTGCAATGTACAGAAAACTGAGGTGTATTAATACGCAATGATAAAACACCTAGGCTTTAAAATAGTCTTTGCAAACTTCTGTTGAACAGGCTTGTTAAATAGAGTAATGGCAGCCCTCTAGTTCCGACTGTATTAAACTCTTAGGGGAAATACCATGGGGTGCCATTAGTCTATAAAAACGTAACCAAATTAGACGTTTAATTTTTAATTACAGTGGTTTCACCACCAGTTACAATTTTTATGGGAGCTGATAAATATGAAAGTAATTAAAACCTTACTTTCAGTCCTAATGATTGAATATAAAATAACCATTTTAACTGTAGATGAAGACCTTATCAAATGGGGATGGCCGGAAGATGTATGGTTTCACGTTGACAAGCTATCTTCCGCCCACGTTTACTTGAGACTACAAAACGTAATTTCATATATTTAACTTTAATTTTAATTAATTTATAAGCTTATACTATCAAACAGAATCAAACTTTAGATGATATCCCATCAACTCTATTAGATGATTGCGCTCAGTTAGTTAAAGCCAATAGTATACAAGGTAATTAAGGTCTAAAATTGGCCTAAAAACTCATTAAATAATTAATTAATATTTTTAACAGGTAACAAAATGAACAATATTGATGTTGTTTACACAATGTGGTCCAATTTAAAGAAGACACAAGGAATGGAAGTGGGACAAGTTGCATTCCATAGCGATAAAGAGGTAAATATTATTTATAACTTATTTTTAATTATAAATAAGTTTTAATTAATTAATTCATAATTAATTCCTAGGTTCGACTTATGAGGGTTGAAAAACGTATAAACGAAATTGTTAACCGATTAAATAAGACTAAAGTGATCAAAGAAGTAGATTTTAGACAAGAAAGAGAGGATCGTGATCGGAAGGAACGCGAAGGAAAGAAACAACTCCTGAAGGAATTGAAGGAAAAAGAAAAGGAAGAAGCTAAAAGGAAAGCTGAATTATTAGAAATTAAGAATTACTCTTCGTTAATGAAAGAAAGCAAGATGAAATCGAATCAAGTTAGTATTAACGAGTGCTTTATTTATTTATTTATTTATTTATTTATTATTGTTGTTTACATTAATTTAATTTGTCATGTCCAAAGGAGGCGGATGAAGACTCTGATGATTTCATGTGACATCATCACAAGTTCCTGACTAGATTTAATAATAACGTGATGAAAAATGATGTTCGCAACTTCTTCATTTTTCTTCTAATTTGTTTAAATTTAAAATATATTATATTCTTTTCATTATGACAATTCTTTAATTAATTAATTAATTAATTGGTTAATTAATTAATTCAATTCTCCAAGTCTGCTTCCTGTAAAATTCATCATCATCAAATTAATTAATCCCGGAGTTTCTTTGTTCCTGGAATAATTATAATAACCTACTCTGTTTAATTTCCGGAATTCTATGACTCTGTTCATAATGAAGGCCAATATCTTTTTAGCGTCTCTTTCCGATGTCGGAAGTTCGTTAGAAACTCCCATAATTTCTCCGCATTCTCTTATGTAATATTCCAAATCGTCGTCTTGACATTTATTTGTTAATTGCGCTAATCGGGCCTTTTCCGAACTAAAGGCTTCGTCCAAGTCAAAGAGTTCCAAGGAGGGTTTGGGTAATTCGCGGAAAGAAGGGGGGAATACGGCTGGTTGTAAAACGGGTAATGGAGTCTCAAATTGAGGGGTGATTAGTTTCAGTGGTTCATGTTTTATGTGCAGTTGCTCGTATGTTCTGGATTATGTTAAAAAAAAAATGGGTTAATGTGGTTGTTTATTAAGTTTTTATGGGTTTTTTTGTTAACCAACAAAATGGCTGCCTTTGGCTTAAGCAGACGATGGATGGCAGCCATTTTACCAACAACATGGCTGCCTCTGGGTTTAAGCAGACGATGGTTTCCAGCCATTTTACCAACAAAATGGCTGCCTTTGGATTAAGCAGACGATGGTTTCCAGCCATTTTACCAACAAAATGGCTGCCTTTAGATTAAGCAGACGATGGTTTCCAGCCATTTTACCAACAAAATGGCTGCCTTTAGATTAAGCAGACGATGGTTTCCAGCCATTTTACCAACAAAATGGCTGCCTTTAGATTAAGCAGACGATGGTTTCCAGCCATTTTACCAACAAAATGGCTGCCTTTAGATTAAGCAGACGATGGTTTCCAGCCATTTTACCAACAAAATGGCTGCCTTTAGATTAAGCAGACGATGGTTTCCAGCCATTTTACCAACAAAATGGCTGCCTTTAGATTAAGCAGACGATGGTTTCCAGCCATTTTACCAACAAAATGGCTGCCTCTGGGTTTAAGCAGACGATGGTTTCCAGCCATTTTACCAACAAAATGGCTGCCTTTATTTGGATTAAGCAAATGATGGATGGCAGCCATTTTGGGGTTTGAAACATCTTTAGACATGTACCTAATCACTTTGGGGAGTAAATTATTTCTCATTTCAAATAACTGGGTATCAAAGAGTTTGGTAAAGTCTGTCGGAATTTCGTCACTTTCTTGAAGACAGCTAAATGGTTGTTCAGCTAATTTGGCTGTCCAAGGAATCATATTATAATCCGAAATCTGTTCATTAAAGAGAGATTAACGAGTTTTATAACAGATAATTAGTTTTAATTATATACTTCAGGGTCCTCGGCATCAATTCCATTAAGTTTAATATCATCACTGGTTAGAAAGTTAAAAATAACGTCCCGAATTTTATTGTTCTCTTCTTTGTCAATGTATTGATCAGAAAACATATGGGCTGATCCAAGAACAACCAATTTCCCATTGTTCTTCTTTTGGGATTAAAGTGTGTCAATTTAATAATGAAATTAGACATTATTAAGCCTTTGCTTTACTTGATTTGTGTAAAATGCGCAAACTGGACGGTTAAGAGGGAAGGCTACGCTTCCGGTTGAAAGAACGGCCACTGCCGGTTTGGCAATGTTTAATGTTGCACCAAAGGGGTATAGAAATGAAAGGGCTCTAAAGAAATAAGTCATTTCTTTAATTTAAATGAAACTACTAATTGGGTTGAAATTTATGTACTGAGTATTATTGAAGTCTTCGGTGCCTGTTCCCGGGATCATTTTCCCGGCAGCAAGACTTAAAGCTCTATTTAAAATTCCATTTGAAACTAAAGCTTCTTTTGGATGGAAATATTTGTAGTAGACAGTCCTGACTACAGAATCTAGTAGAATGATTATTTTTTTTTTTTTTAGATATCTTTGGGTTCATAGGGTCGTAATTAATTTACCATTGTTAATCATGATCCCATACTCTTCTAATAAGAAGTTTATGTTAGTTTGAAACCTTTTCTCGCCCCCCTCTCCTAGTAACACTAAAACACTCCCGCCATTATCCAAATAACGTCTAATATGACTGAACTAAAAGCAGGATTCAAAAATTAAACGAGTATTGGTTGATAATGTATGAAAAGCTTCAATTAACCTCAGTTTCTGTGAATTTTTCTCTGGGACCTGGCAACACAAATAAAGAGGCTTGTGATAGGATATCAGACGAAATTGATTCCTTGTTACTAAATTACGATTTCAGTTAAATATTTAAATCAAAGTGTCGAAGACTCGGGCAATGTTGAGTACCTGAAAACTTTCCATCCACTTTTAAGCCTCCTCATAAGGGTTTTATACCCTTCAGTTATCTTGAAAAGCTCATTTTTGGTTGCGTTAAATATGATAGTGTTGTTTTTATTGTCTACAGCAGACTGGGATTAATTAAAATCATTTTAATTAATGACAGCAGGGCCAAGGCTTAACAGTAAGTAATCTATCTCATTGTGTTTATTAATTATTCCGAGTGTGCAAATGTGAGTATAAAGAGGTATTAATACCATTATAATTTGTGAAACGGTTTAAGTGCGGTACATTTAAATAGCGTCCAGGAAGTGCTGTAATTAAAATAGTTTGTTTACCGATTGAGAATCGTAAACAACGTCTTTCGAGGGCGCCATTTTTAGGCCAAACGCCAAGAAACTGTCAGTGTCAAAACAAACCGAGTACAACCATTGGTTGAAAGGTATTAGCCACGTGACCGTTTGCTGACAGGCTCTACAACTACACGAATTTTGAAAAATAAATTGCACGAGGAAACCCTAGAAAAGCGTTTCTTTGCATTGAGTTTTCCTTATTAAGTGAAATAGACGGTGTTTCGGGTATTATTAGTTTCTTAATGATATTCTTTGTGCTTGGAAATCATCGGCATATAAAGGTTCGAAAATTTATTTCTTAATTTTAGTGTAATAAATAAGTAAACCCACGTAGCCTAGCCGCGGTTCAATTATCAAAGGTAATTACATAATAATGACTACTTATGATTTGTATACTCGGGAAAGTGGGCTAATTCTCGGTTTTGTACCCCAATTCTGATGTTTCTAAAATTTAATGAACTCTTGTTTGTTTCGTATTATAGAACGATCTTTTTGTTAAAAAGCTTTTGAGGCGTTTTACGCCTTCTCTTTTTACTAGAGAGATAATATATCCTTATAAACTTTTAGTCGTCTCTCAATTCTCCAACTGTTATGGTCGATGTAGATAAACCAGTACACTAAATTTTAGATAACAAACGTTAGTTGAATGAGCTCAGTCGTTGGTTATAATCTGACACGATTATTATAACCTTCGACTCTATCTTCCCGCGTTATATCAAAACTTTTGTCATTATTTCATTGGTGTATAACTCGTAATCTTTAGTTTCGCGATAGTTCTATATAGTTTTTACCCCTCGTTGGTCCACCCATCTTCGGGTTCTATCTCTAGTAATAACGTACTTAGATAATTGGTTGATTTGAAACGCAATTTTTAGTTTTTCTTGATTGATCTAGACAGGTAAGACATTTGCCCAATTTTTATGATCGTTATATCGTGGTTTTTTTCAAAATATTATCAGCTTTAAATGTCATTATGTCAATGCTAAATATATGTCAATCAAAAAGAATTAACGCAAAGTTTGAAATTACAAATTAATATGTTAATATGATAAGAAAGGATGAAGTACTTTATTATTTCTCGCAAGTTCGGCCATTTTCGGCTTTGACAATTGGCATCGAACGTTAATTGTTGGGAGGGTGCCGATTTAATTAATACGCTCTGTTCTCTACCGACCCCAAGCTCGAATGATTTGCGTTTTATGCGCTCGACGCCGAGTTACTTCTAAGTTAGGCCATAATCTTATCAACAACCTCCAACTGTTACCTTTTCAAAATATGGTACATACGTTTTGTTGTAGAGGTTCTATAGTTTGCAGCTAGCTAAAGTCTGTAGTAGTTTTATAAGTTGTTATTGCGTCGAGCGGTGAATTAAGTTTTACATGATATAATGGATTATTATGGAATTCACGGAGTTTACAGTTAAATTATTATTATACATTTAAAGTGTTACTTAAGTATTTAAAAAATGTAATTTGTTTATAGATAAAATGGAGAGCGGTAGTAGTAATAGCTCTGAAGAGGCATCAAGTTTTACCTCAAATGGTTCAATATCCCCCACAGTTTCGGTCACAAATTCAGAAGCGTGGGAAAATAACAAAAAATTTACCGTAATGTGATTTCTTTTTTTTTTTCGTAACAAAATTAGGGCTAATTAGGTAATTAATTAAAGTGTATTATTTCAGACATATAAGGTTGTTATAGCATCGGGTGAACGGGAATGGTTTGTTTTCCGACGATATAATGAATTTTCGAAGCTTCAAGAGCTGGTGAGACGATAATTAATCTTTTGTTTTTAATTACTCTATATTTAACCGTTTAATTGTAGTTAAAACGTCAGTTTCCCGGACTTCAACTAAAATTACCGGGAAGGAGATTATTCGGCAATAATTTCAGTCCGGAATTTATTTCAAATCGACGTCAGGGTTTAAATAACTTTGTTCAAAAATTGCTGATGGATTCCAGGCTGCTGAATCAGTAAGTATAGTTTTTGAACAGAGTTGGCTGAATTTAATTATAGTTCATTAACTGCAGTGATTAATTACCAACTTTCTTCGCGTTTTTTTAGCCCTGATGTAAAGTTATTCTTGAATATAACCAAAAATATGGAAGAAAAACAAACGGAGGAAGATCAAAGTGAAGAAACAAACGATAATAACGAAGCGGCTGTAATTAAAATTAATTTTAATTAGGAAAGTTCTTAATTACTTTTAAGTATTGTTTTATTATATTTTTCAATAGGAAGCCGATGACAAAGTACTAGATTTGGGACCAACAGAAAAGAAATTGTAATATTCTTCTCATAATTATTAATTTAATCGCGTAATTAAATAATTTAATTTAATGCTAATTAATTATATTAGCGTTAAACCCAGCGACTTTGAATTTTTGAAAGTAATTGGGAAGGGAAGCTTTGGTCGAGTCATGTTGGCGAAACATCGAACCGAAGGATCAATTTACGCCGTGAAAGTTCTTCAAAAGAAGCTAATTCTTAAAAGAAATGAAAAAAATCATATCATGAGTGAAAGGAATGTCTTGCTTAAGAATTTAAATCACCCCTTTCTCGTCGGACTTCATTACTCATTTCAAACTAGGGATAAACTCTATTTCGTTCTCGACTACGTCAACGGAGGAGAGGTGAGATTTTCATTTAATTTTAATTAGTTAATTAAATCATATTAATTAAAATAAAATTTCAGCTTTTCTTTCATTTACAACGAGAAAGAATATTTATTGAACCCAGGGCTCGATTTTACGCTGGCGAAATAACCAGCGCTTTGGGTTATCTTCATAAACAAGGCATTATCTACAGGTATAGTTTAATTAATATTAACTTTAATTATATCTTCATTAATTGTTTAATACTAATATTGCACCTCGTTATTTTAGTTATAGTTAGTTAATTATTTATTTATTTTCTTCAGAGATCTCAAACCTGAAAATATACTTTTAGATCAAGCGGTAAGTTGAGTTGAATTGAATTGAATTTAATTTTAATTACTTAAGTTAATTTTATTTCATTTCAGGGACATATTGTGTTAACCGATTTTGGTTTATGCAAGGAAGGGTTATCAGCTAAGGACACGACAAATACGTTTTGCGGAACGCCTGAAGTTTGTTGATATATCTTGTTTAATTAGCCTTATTCCTGATCAGCGCCACCTACCCATAGCGGCGACTTTGAGAACTACTGTAAGCGGCAAGCCAATCAGATGTCGCTAAAATCTGGTGACGTCACTGACTGGCACTCTCGGGTCTTACCAAAAATGACGTCACCAGATTTTAGCGACATCTGGTTGGCTTGACGATTACAGTAGTTCTCAAAGTCGCCGCTATGGGTAGGTGGCGCTGATCAGGAATAAGGCTAATTAGTTTTAAGCTTTAAAATTTTAAATGTTAATTTTTAATTATTTCTTCCTTAGTATCTCGCTCCCGAAGTTCTTAAAAAGGAAGCGTACGATAAAGGAGTCGATTGGTGGTGTCTTGGCGCTGTCCTCTATGAAATGCTCTATGGATTACCTCCATTTTATAGTCGAGATACGGCTGAAATGTACGATAATATCCTGAATAAACCATTAAGGTTAAAACCAACAGCTTCTTACGCTGCTAGAAATCTTTTAGAAGGGGTAACTAACGACTTTTAATTTAATTTACTTTTATTTAATTAATAATTTCAATTAATTACTAAATTAATACACTTTCTTCGCACCCACCCACGCACCAATCAGCTTTTACAAAAAGATAAAAAAATTCGCACCGGCTCCTTAAGGGATGATCTCGAAATCAGGGAACACGAATTCTTTTCAAGCATTAATTGGTCCGATCTCGAAGCTAAGTTAATTATGCCGCCTTATAACCCTGGAGTGGTAATTAATATTAATCCCTTTGGTTCTTATAGTTTAACGCAGTTTTAATTAAATATTCTTTAATTATTAGAAAGGTAATATGGATTTAAAGAATATTGATCCAGAATTTATTAGGGAACCAGTTCCGGCTTCTGTTGGAAAATCGCAGGGTATGAGCGTTAGCGTTCAGGACGCTGATAACGCTTTTCAGGGATTTTCCTACGCGCCTCCCATCGATTTAAACTAACTAAAGATTGCTCTCCCTCCCCCCCCCGTAATCTAGAATAAGCCTATTTTTAGCAATTATTTCAGTTTTTTTTTGTTACAAAATGTTAAGCAATAATTTTTAATTATAGATTAATTATGGTTTTATTATCGCGTTGTATAAAAAAAAATCATCACTCGAGAGTTTAATTATTTACAAATTTCTACCATTAAGTAAAATAAATCTATATTTTTGTTATATTTCTTGTTAAATTTACCGCCATTTAGGTTATAGTCACGTGTTTAGGTCTACTGTGACGTCATTCATCCCGCCGAAACAGAAATCAGTAGGCCAGATTTTTCGTAAGATTTTCCATGGAGTAGTTTTGGCTGATTGGAAAGGATGTTTCCTTAAATCTGTATTTAATTGAGGCTTAGCCTCCATAACTATTGCTCCATTGTGACAGATGTTTTCTAGCAGCCAATTGGAAGCCGGCGCAGCATTTCGTAAAAGAAGCCGTGTCTGGAAAGATCAACTGTAACTTTTGGTCAATGCGGCTTTTGAAATTTCATGGGTACGTTAATTGTTCTTACATATTTTATAATAATTATTATTATAGAGTTAGCGGGAAATAAGATTTATTCGTTAGTTAATTAATTAATTCGTACATATTATAATTTAATAGTATAATAGGTCTACTTATCAAAAATGAATAAAGTCGGGCCTTGCTCAGACCTGCCCGCGGCCTCGTGGCATTAAGCCTTGGCTCATATTTTTTGTAGGGTTTCTTTTTTAAAAGCAATTTTTGACTTTTTTCCCGTACTTCTTTCTTAGTTTATACCTAAGCCCATAAAATAGTTGATAGTTTTTTCGTACAAATGGTTCACGTTTTTTCAAATCATCTTTCATCGTGTGAAAATATTTGACGCCAGGTGAGTGGACAAGAAAAGCGTTGTCTAAAATGTGAAAGTTGTAGTCCTTTACGCACATTTCCAAGGCCTAAAAAGATATTAAATTAAGTTATTTAGGGTACATTTGGGGCGTTTTAAGAGGGCTAGAACTTAGATAACAACATTGGCCTAAGACACCGTGAAGGTCAGGAGGTTATCGTCTTTACTTTCTGGGGTTTTGAAGAAACTTACCACTTGCATTTTGTTCAGTCTTCCATTCCAAGAAAGTAGCTCGTCAAATAATGGATAGTCGTTAGTGGCCACAAAAAATGGCTCCCACCATGTTAAATTTAAAGCACTGTCTCTCTTAACAGTTTTAAAAATTCCCATGGAGTTAGGGTTAACGTTTAATGATATCCATTCAGCCAAAAACGGTATTTTATGGCAATTATCACAGACGAATTTATGGAAACTTATGGCTTTTTTGGCCGTGTACAATTTAACCAGCTCTGTTTTCTTGCTGGGCGTAGTTTTCACACTAGGAATAACCTCAAAGACGGGTAGAACGTAAACTTCTCTGCCAGTACTTGTTCGGTTTTTAACAAGTTTTAAGAGTCGCGGAATAATCTTGCTACTAGGGTACAATTCGATGTCCGATGTTAAGACGTATTTTGTGACGGCGTTCAGTCTAGCTACGTTCCTGGCAACATTGATGGGGTAGGCCAAGTTTAGATTAGAAGCGTAGGTATTGTTAACAGTTGCCAAGGAACTTAAACAAAATTTCGAATGCCAATCATCGTGAGATTCCGCAAAGTTTGGTGGATGGTCCAAGTCGTAGACCAAGTGCCACGTGACCCATTTAGATACGCAGTCGTCTTTGTAACAGTTTCTCAAGTGTCTCGCTTGGCTTCCAGCCAACTGGTAATCGGTACCAGGGACATAGACAGCTATGGATATGGGTCCTCCCCATCTAGTACATACTGCGCGTAAGTGCTGTAGAAAGTTAGCGGTCGCTTGGGTAGTTAGGGTGATGGTTTCTTCGAAGCCAGACCATTCTTTGGCACGAATGTAGTTTGAAATGACGCAGTATCCCGTTCTAGTTTCGCCATTTTCGCAATTTGTCAGTCTTTTGGGCAATTCCTTCTTCGTCGTTAGGCTTGACGCGTTTTTATCCTTGTCTTTTAGAAGATCGTAATTATACCAATTACTTAACGATATCTTGTACAAAGATCGTTGGTATCTAAGGGCATTTTGTACCATAGGGGTTTTGTAAATAGTTAACTGGAAAAAGCAAGTGAGGGCCACGAGTACCGCTAAAAGCAGCAGTTTCTTACTGCAACTAAGTAACCTAGCCATTGACATACGTGTCTTTTTGATTTTAATTTCGTATAAAACGCGTTGACTATGCAAATTTTTGAACCTTGCTCGATCTACGCGAACGTATATTTCCGTTTTATTATTAATTGATCGTTGAACCTATACATAGAAACGCGTATTGGAAATGAAACTTATTTGGAAATTGAAAATTCCATAAATCTGTACAGGAGTAAAGGTTTTTGCCGGTACTTGCGCATCAGCGTTGATAATGTTATTAAAAACGACAGGTGTATTTCAGTTTTAAGCCTTTTCCACGTGCGTTAATTAGGGCCTACATTTTATGGCTGCACGTGGTGGTTAGATCCAAACAGAACCAATGAACGAAGAGTAATTCGGAAATTAAATCTCGCGCGCTGGAGGCTGGAGGCTCCGAGCTCGTGAATATTTTTGAAACTAGGCCTAATTTAACATTTTTCAATTAGGCTTACAAAGCCAAGGCTTAGGGTAAATCAAATCTTAATAATCGCTTACAAATTAATTTATTATGAGAATTAAAATAAGGTATACAAACATTTGGTCAGTGTTAATGACAGTATACCAGATTTAACATAAAATTCAACCTTAATCACATTTTGTTTACATTAATAGGTCAGTTAATAAAATCTCCGTGAGATCATACCGCATATCATTACATCGATGATACACCTGACAATGAATTTCAAAGTGGACATCTCGTACATATCGCTACCCCATAACAACAACGACCAGATTATGGTATGTTCAATTGAACTTTTTTTTTACAACTTGGTGGTGGTAGTTTTGCGGTTGCGAGATCATAGATGTATACTCATCTTATAGAAAATCTCTTGTCATTAGGGGAGGGGGGGGATTAAACACATTGTTGCATGGCATGGCCATAAGTTTGATTAAGTTCATGGTGAATTATGCGCTTTCGTTTATTGTTTTTGATAATGAAAGACGCTCGGCTTTTTTCTCTGGCGGCACTGTAAATTTTAATACCCGGAGCGTGTACCAAAAACGCGTTATCCAAGATATGAAAGTCGTAATCCAGTAAACACATCTCCAAAGCCTAAAATGGTTGGGGGGGGGGGGGAAAGAAACAAACCAACATTATTCGAATCAAGTAAGATATCGTAGAGTCTGGAATCTTACCACTTGCATCTTGTTGCTCTTTCCATTCCACGTTAATTCTTCGTCGAAATAAGGAAAGTCGTTAGTAGAGATAAAGAATGGTTCCCAACCAGTCAGTTTATTGAGCTTGGTCCTCTTAGTCGTCTTGAAGACGTCCAATGACCAATTGTTAGAGCCGATTTTAATAAATAACCATTTCTCTAAACCGGGTATCCGGTGACAAATGTCACAGACGTATCTATGAAAACTGACCGCCTGTTTCGACTTGTACAAATCGAACAGTTGACGTTTATTAGTGGGAGGGGATGTCACGTGATTTTTGACTTCAAAAACGGGGAGAACGTACACTTCTCTTTTAGTAATTTTAGCGCCTCTGTCGCGCACCATTTTGAGGAACTCTGGGATAATATTTAGACTTGGGTATAACTCGATGTCCGACGCGAATACGTACCTGGTCCTCGCGTTCAATCTCGCGACATTACGCGCCACGTTGATTGGATACGCCAGTTTGAATCTGGTAACGTAACTATCATTTGATTGGATTGGTTCCCGGCAATCGCTCGCCATCCAATCGTCCCCGATGGCCGTGGGTCGATGCTTCTCATCGTAGACTAAATGCCAAGTGACCCAATCACGCACGCACTTATCTTGCCCGCAATTTCTTAAATATCTCACGTGACTTCCGGCTAATTCAAAGTCCGAACCGGGAGCGTAGACCGTAAGGGATATGGGACCTTTCCAACGTTTACAAACTTCCCGGATATGTATTAAGAATGTAACTGTTCCTTGGGTTGTTAAGGTAACGCTGTCGTTGAAGCGTACTACATTTTTAGCGCTAACGTAGTTGGGTATTTGGCAATAACCAGATCTGATGTCCTCCTTGAGGCAGTTGGGTCTTCCTCGTGAGTTGAATGATGCTTCAAGCGGAGATTGTGTCGCACCCTTATTAGTCTCTTCTATTTTTGACTGAAGAACTACGGGTGGATTAATGTAACTGAACTGTATATCGGATGATTCTATGGCGTATTTGCCGAAATAACCAGTCTCCAAATTTAGGGACATGAGATACAAAGCCGTCAGTAAGACAAGCAGTAATGCCATCCGTTTCATGTACAAGCGTATCGTGATTAATCGAGCCATCTTTTTGGGGTTTTCCAAAGATTTCTTAAGTAGTTTTTAACTACGACCACTGGTTTACGTCTCCAAGAACCTACAAAAATAATGGGATAAGTTAGCTTTGTTTCGCGCGCACTCAGACAGACAACTTAATTGTTAATAGTATATCGTGTAAATATTTGTTCAGGAGACGGCTGAATTGACCAATTACCATACTTATCAGCGAGAATGTATTCAATACTGATGAGAATAGTAGCAAATTAAAATACTTGGGTCTAACTCCTTTTAGAGATGTTTGAAGTCTTTGACGTTTCTTAAGAATTCCTGTAAACGTCTTTGAGAATCTTTGCAGAAGATAATTTATACCACTGATAATTAATATCCTTTTGTTTTCCTTAATTTGGAAAATGAAGAAGTTGGAAGTTTTAACTATCAAAGAAACGAATTACTCCAATGTTCGCGTATTTAATGTACATGCATTAACACTTTCGCTTTTATCTGACAAGCTGCACTTGTGACTGTATTTAATTTTACATGCCTTGCTTCCGACTAATGATAACCTTTGATGCCGTTTCACTTTTACTCTTTATTTGGTGTGGTATATTTTTATAAAACAAATGATCTCCCCAACGGTGTGCATTCCCCTTTTTTTTCTTCAAGAAATAAAATTACACCAAAGGTATTTTAATGATGAATGAAACGCGCTGCAATTTTTCAGGTGCTAGACTAAACTATAATTTATGTACCCCTGCAACCTGATGGTTGTGCCGTCGTTGTTATAAATGATTCCAGTTAGTTTTGGTCCTGACCTTCTCGAAGCCAGATTCGAGCTAAGATTATGTTTTTACAGGATTTGTGTCCGCCTACGAGATATTCTGTTTTATAAACTCTTCGGGTCTTTTGGGGTCAATCAGCTTTGGCAGTTTTCATAAATTTATAGTTTTTTTCTAACCACGCTCACCTCGGCGGGGCTCGAGACGTGAGAGGTTTGCCACTCTCCTCGATAACACAATGCGTCGCTTAATTTAAGCTGAATCTCTTTAACTTAACGCCTTTGGGGTTAGAAAAAGAATTTTTTCTTTTTTTTTAAATCGTTGGTTTTATTATTGATTGACGAGTGGATAAGATATTTAAGCTTTGAAGTCATAGACTAAAATTTCTCGCACGTGTCTAGGGTTAAAATTATTAGCTACGGGTCATTTTTATAAGTTGGTGCGTAAGATATGTTCACCATAAGTTTGTCACTGGTAACTTAGAAACTGGAGCTTGTCGTGAAGTGACGTAGGTCATAGATTCTAGGTAAAGCGACGCCTGGTGCTCAGGTCCTGCAAAATTAACCACCGAGTGTAGCTAGGACTTCAATTGACTCGCTTCCGTCGTTCTCGAACTAGCTCGAGCTGTAAGTCTCTAGAATTACGAAGTGTAGGTAGTGTCATACTTATGGAAGGAACATATCTTATAAACTTATGGTTCTTTTTTTATGAGATTTCAAGACGGCAAGATTTTAGATTATGAAATATAGTTTTTACATTGTTTGGTTCTCTTATGGAGTAATTTTATCGGAGTCAGGATGAAAGTGTCTCCATTAAAAGTTCACTAAACGAGGCTAGAATACTTAGCTTTCAGACTATATTAGAATTGATACCATTTACACCATGAGGTCAGGCTACTTGGCGGTCAAAGTGAAGTACTTACCAAATATACGTGGCCTCCTTTTGTGTAAATGGTTTCAATCCCCCTAGTCTGAAAACTTAGTGTGTTGCGCTGATGTTTACTATGTTTAGGAGCTAATTTATAACGATTGTCTGTCTGGATCTTTGGATCTTCGTAGGGGGTGTGTGGTAATTTTTAAAACTAATTATATTTAAGAAAAAGATGGGCTATTTTTCCTATACCCAGAAAATTAAAAAAAATCCCGGCCTGTTTGAAACGAATTTTTTTTTCTTAAATAACTGACGAAGGTCAAACTTAACCACGATTTGTGTAATTAAAACACACGTGAGCTGGATCCCCCAACCAACACAAAAGGAAAAGAAGCCGGGAGAGAATGATGTCATAACTGTACCCCCACCTCTCCCCCTCCAACTCTCCTCAATTTTATAAGTCATATAAGGATCTTGATGAAAAGAAATTGAAAAAAAAAAAACTCGAGCTCTTCAAAAAATCTTCACTATCTTACCCTAACCAATCTTAACCGTGTTTATTTCTCACATGAATATCCAACATGTGGAAGGCTGTCTTTTATACAAAACCATGGTACGAGCAACCTAGAATTTAGGGCTCTATAGTATATCAAGGTCGCTAATAAGATTATAAAATCCCCATTTAAAAAGTTTAAGAAATTGAATTTTTGGCTTTTGATTGGAAGAAGTTGGAATTTCTTTCCGAAAGGTCGGGTTACAATTTTTCTTTTTAGGTTGAATATTTTTGGCGAGATTCGCGTTGATTCGTCATCCCAACCTTTTTGAATAGTCCGAAAATTTCTCTTTTTAATTTTACACGTAATTTTAATTACGGTAAAATTTAAGAAACGGCACCAAAACCCCTGTCCCTGTCCCTGTCCCTGTCCCGGACGCGTCCGCGAAACGAACGCTTACGATGAGAGAGAGAGGGAAACCGGTCGCGTCCGCGAAACGTACGCTTACGATGAGAGAGAGAGATCGCTAGCGTACGCGGTGGCGATACGAAGCTCCGCGTAGAGAGAGAACTGCCTGCCTGGTATATTAGTGAGAGGGGGAAGAGGGAGAGGGGGCATCCCGCTCGGAGAGAGAGGAAAGAAAGGTAGTTTAAATCTCGCGGGAAACAAGATGATAATTTTCGTGCACTACTGCACTTTGTGCGCGTGATACATCAGAGATTATGCTGGATGGTTAGGTTAGGTTTCGTAAAATAGAGGGGACGCTTTACGGTCATAGTGATTTCTGGTTTAGGGGATGCAGGATTTTGTTTAAATACATTATTTGATTCGTATGGTTTTTAAAAATTATACTTTAGTGGGGTGCACAATTTAGTTTCATTAATATTATTTGAAATGTGACGTTATTAGAAATTAAAGGGATACACGATTGTGTTTCAGAAATGTTTTTAGTTGTACGATTTATTGGAAATCAACTATACGGGGGGTCACGTGAGCCGTGTATTAGTGAGAGGGGGAAGAGGGAGAGGGGGCATCCCGCTCGGAGAGAGAGGAAAGAAAGGTAGTTTAAATCTCGCGGGCTTTTTTGAGTGAAGGGAAACAAGATGATAATTTTCGTGCACTACTGCACTTTGTGCGCGTGATACATCAGAGATTATGCTGGATGGTTAGGTTAGGTTTCGTAAAATAGAGGGGACGCCTTACGGTCATAGTGATTTCTGGTTTAGGGGATCCAGGATTTTGTTTAAATACATTATTTGATTCGTATGGTTTTTAAAAATTATACTTTAGTGGGGTGCACAATTTAGTTTCATTAATATTATTTGAAATGTGACGTTATTAGAAATTAAAGGGATACACGATTGTGTTTCAGAAATGTTTTTAGTTGTCAACTATACGGGGGGTCACGTGAGCCGTGTAAAATTACTATTAAGGCCCAGCCCTTGGGCCATCTTGTTTATTTTCATTCATTGAAAATTAAAAAAAAAATTAAAAAAAATTCAGAAGTCGTGACTGATCGAGACGTAGTTTAAGAGGACCTATACTAATATTTATCGTATCTACTGTTCATTACCCACCATATACCAAAGATTTGACCTTGATTCATGCCGCTTAGATGTTTGGTTTTTTTCATATGGGCTTATTTTTAAATGGTGTAGATTAACAAGAAGTTATGAAAAGACAATGTCTTGAAATCCTACAAATTATAATGGGAGTCAGTTTAATAGATATCTTCGAGTTAAGGTACTTCTGTTAGTGGTCCCCCCTTCCCCTCTTCCCCCCACCCGATTATTATCCAATTATACCAATATAAATTATGACTTCCAATACATACAAGTTTACATAACTCTAGCTTTGCCGATTTATTTAAATAACTATTGGTAAAAATATTTAAGGGTTATTTTTCTATACCACCTTTTGATACTTTTTTTTATTATTATTATCGTCGCAATGTTAGAAAGGGCCCGTTTTTCAAACTGATGTTAGGCGAGATTTGGTACCTTCTAAAACTGCAATCGATGATTTGTTTGCCGTTAAAATTTCTATATTTAATAAGGGTCGATTTTTATGATTTTGAGTTTGAGCAATTTCTAAAGAAGTATATATATTTTATTTTCTATTTCAAAGTTTCAAAAATTTAATTGCGATTTATTGGCTGCGATATTATTAGGTATTTCGTAAGAACTTGTTTTTGAACTTTCATTTTTTTTATTTTTTTGAAATTCCATGGTGTTGCTTTTTAAGATATCGCTGACGATATTTCATACTCTGTATGTTTATAGAAATAATTCTATAGTATTTACTCGTATTTAACGCGTCTGGCCAGGCAAACACCACTGACTGTCCATTGAACTTGCCATTTTTCTCTATCCCTACCTGACTCGTCACTCGTGAATTTGAAAGGCGTATACTTAAATGTGTTTTTTGTTATGGGCTTGAATATTTATTTTTTTTTCCCGGAAAAACAGAACTAAACGCTTTTTTTTAATGTCGCCGATAAAAAGTTATTTTAATTTCCTCAGACTAAGATGAGTGAAATTTTAAAAGAGGAGATTTTGACTTTGATTAAAATTAAATTGACCAATGAGAAGGAAGGATCTAATACCCCCATTTGGTCAGCGTCGTCTGATTATTTGATGCGTGATTCAATTTGCCCGTAATTTATTAGACCATATAGAATGTAAATGGACGTAAATAAACTATTCTAAATTCCACTTTGACTTTAAGTGACCAATGGTCAGTGTCGTAGCAATAGCTTTTACCTCCTGCCCTTTGCTCTTTCTTCCTGCATTCCCTGTCCTTACTTAGACTTCAAGTGACCAATGGTCAGTTTCTTAGCTATAGTTTTTACCGCACTTTTTGCTGTCTCTTCACGCAGCCCCTGTTATTATTGCCAAGTGCTTCCACGTATAACTCGGGTTCTATCAAAGATACGGGTGAATCTTTTGAGGATGTCATAGCCCCAATTCTTCCCTTTGTAACGATACCCCTTACTTGAGGTTACGGCAATCGGGGCTAGAGTAATTAGTTAATTAGTGCAATAACGATTAAACAGACAAACTTAAAAATAAATAATGATTTCATCAAAAATCTAGGGAATTTTCAAGGAAGATAGGAAACAAATATTTAAATTTAAACTGGTTTTCAATATTAAATTTTGCGAGAACTCGCCAAATTCTTTGGTGGTTGGCGTTTAATTTAGACGTTTTTATGGTATATACAATGTTCGCCTCTTTTTGCTTGACTGCACTAATAGCTTTTTCTTATTCCTCCTTCTTGTCTATTTAATCGAATTTGGCCGAGGGTATGCTAGTTTAATTTGGTTTTAACGTTATAAAGGCGGCAGGATTATAGTCAGTCCTGGCCTGGCCCATGTCTGGCCCCAATGCACACGGATGAATGAAAAAGAGAATTATTTTCTCAAACATCCGTTGTTTGCTTTATCACGGTCAATTTCTACACCTTATTTTCAAATATATGATCATTGGGGTACCCCAACACACCGGTAACTTATACACCACTTTAGGTACGATTTAATAATAATAGAAATGTTGGTGTTTAAAAGGGACAATAAAATGAGGGGACATTTCATCGCACCTTTATAAGAAAAATATTTTAATATTTTCTCCATCAATTTTTAACCGGGGAACTGGTTGTAATAAGATAAGAACCGCGACCCTCGGAAAATTAATTAACAAATATTCGATTCCCCCGTTTTAAAAAGAAGTAAATTTTTTTTTTAAAAATGGCTGTGCCAATCTTTAAAGCTTTTGCGGTTGAATATCTTTTACTTTAAAGAAACGCAATTACGCCACGCCGGATTACATATTCCAGGCATAAAAATCTCATTAATATTTGACACCAATTTGTTTTGGAAATGAAAGATAACGTAGTCTCGGAGATTGGCTGGCCTTGGCTCTTTTTTTCTTATTTTTACTTCACGTATATAATTTTAAACTTTAAGGAAACCCTCCCCCCCTAAGTAAATTATTTTTCACGGTGTCGCTCCTCCGTCTTCACCTGTCCCATCGTTCTATTGTGTTTCCTTACCAGCTATTCTTAAATCCTAACCACTATTCTCTCCTCTTTTTGTTAACAAATGTCATTTGTAAATGTCTACTCTTAAAACAGAAAGCGTGGAAGTAGAGAAAGGGTTAAGGGTTTGCTTTCGCTCTTAAAAGTCAACTTATCTCTCTATCGCAAGTTTCTTAACCTTTTTCGCCGAAGTATTCGTTAATTTTAATTGGATGATTTTAGTCTACAAGCGCCTGACAAGTTAATTCTTTGTGAAAAACTAGTTTCGAATTTGATGATTAACTGTTTAAAGTTTGATCTTTGGCATATTTTGAATGCACGCTTTTGTTAAATGTATTTTAATTTAAATCGATGCGGTTTATCCTGATTCTTATTTTATAATAAGCAAAGATGATTAACAAAGCTACGGATTTAAATTTTATTCAATGAAGAAGTTAAGGTATTTTGATGTAAATTTTTAGCTTTTACTTTTTCTACCGAACATAATTTTTCGTTTCAATAGATATCCCGTGAATTAATATTAAACTTAAATGCAAAATTTAAAAAAAAAAAAATCCAAAGTGGAAAATAGTTCAACAAAGGTTTTGGCTATAGATGCGTTCTAAAAATAGAAATATCCTTGCAAAAAGGGTTAAACCCGCTACAAATGGACTGAGGGAACTTTTAACAAGTTTCGTCTGTTGTATGATCCGTAATTACACGCGATCTCCCAAATTATTCAACACTTTAAAAGAAATCAAATACACCCACCTCATTACTTAGATGAACTTCAAATAAGTTGTCCGCCCGATCAAACCTCACTAAAAAAGGTCAAAGCGATTAAACCTCACGGTTAAGTTTAATCGTCCAAGATTTCCCTGACATGACATGATCAAACTAAACTACCATGCCCCTCTTTTCAACTATACGCTGCTGAACTAGATCATCTACCTTCCCGAAAAAACGTCCGCAATCTCTAGCGTACACTAAGGAAAGTGAGAGGTAACCGCGAGGGTCTTCAATCTCAAGCCAGAACTCTCTGAGACCACCGGTGATTCCCTCTTGATACTCTCGCTTCCCTTAGAAATGTTAAAATTCAAAAAAACAATGAATCTTCTCTCCATACCTTCCTCGCTAAAGGCTATTAAGTGTAGGTGGCGCTTCCAACCGGAACCCCCCACCCCACCATTTCTCTTCATAGCCCCCCCCCTATACCGCCTTCACCAGCCATAACTATATCTCAAGAAACCTTGACACTCAAAGGGCACGCGGTAACGATTTCAGCTAAGAAATCGTCGTGTCTTCTTCACTTGGCCAAAGTTACCTAAGTATAAAAATAAGAAAAGTTTTCTTCTCGAGAAGAGAACCGATATTTAAAAACGTCTAATAACACTAACCCAGTGACGGAAAAAAGGAAAGACTCGTGTATTGAAGGAGAAAGAAAGAATTGAAGAAATAGGCGGGAGGGTTAAGTTTTGGTTTTGCAAGGAGGACCGCGTGGACTAGGTGCTTATTATCGTGATAGTCTCATGGGCAAGAGTCGCCCACGAAGTTTGTGTTTTGGGGGAGTAAGAGAAAGTTTGAAAGTCACGGATCCGTGAATGGATGGACGAACTTTTATAACATTAGATATATTGGTATTTTAAAAGGAATAAAAGAAAAATTCTGTGAATGATTTCTTTAGGAATGCAACAGTATCTCCAAAAAGAAACCTTGATGATTGCGGCTTATAATATAAATGATTGGGAGTTGTTACTAGTTTTTCTTTTTTTGTTGTAAATATGCCATGAGGAGTATTTTAGAGCCTTGGAGATTGAATACTGTTTATTGAACGTTGCGTTTCCACAGTTGGAGCCTACGTCTTGCTAATGACGCAAGGACAAGGGTTGTGTTTGTAGATATCTACCTCATTGCAAGTTGTAGGCCTAAGCTGAGTTTGTGAAGCCACTAGTTTACGGATATGCGGCAGAGAATTGTTATTGCACCTCGATATTGTTTTTACGTCTACAACCCGAGTTTAGCTTTATACATCCTCTGCCAAGTTTTAAAATAGATCATGGTGTCATGATTATTTAGCACCCTTTTTCTTAGAACCTTTTTCATGGCACCCATATGGTAATATCCTTAATCGGTCACGACTTAAGTCTGTACGTGGTTTTTAATGCAAATTCGCTTTATGGTCAATTTACCCAAAACCCAACAACAATTGGGTAATTTAAGTTACTATCTCCGTATCTCCCTCCAAAACTCGGTGCTGATTAGATTCGGTGCTTTTTTTTTAAGTAATTGCGAAACGTGAGGAACGAAAAGGTTTAAATTAAATACTCAGGGACAACTGTATGGTTTTTTTATAATGATGTTATGTTATTTTATTATTTAAATTTTTTTTGGGGAATAAGATACAAGTATGGGTTTCTTTTACAAGACTGGGTAGCTAGCGGTGTTGATGAGACCGCACCTGTTTCCGGTACGAGCGACCTGTAAGGATCAAATTTTAAGTAGGTTAGAAGTCGTTTTTGATGGTTGGAAAGTTATAAGTATTTACCTTGAAGTATCCTTGGATACCCCAGCTGGTTCCCCAACTGTTTCTGACGAGCCAGTATGGGCGACCATTTTCGCTACCTGTATTCAGTAAAGACGAAGATTTTTATATAGTATTTAAATGTAGTCGTAAATACTAACCGTATCCTACAACGACGACGGCGTGGTTGAGGGCGGTGTTGCTGCACCTAATGAGTTGATTTTAAAAGATTAAGTACCCCTGTTGCGAGAAATTTTAGGGAAAAAGGCATTACCTTGGGTTATCGTAGATACCACCGGAGTATTGCATAAGATCTGGTTGTCCAGCATCCATACCAACAGCGACTGGTCCGCGGGTGGCAACGGCGTCCATCAAAGCTGTTTAAATTATCAACACCTTTACTGAATAGTTTCTTCAAATGTTAAGATCATGTTAAGACTCGTACCAGCCTCGGAACGGGGAACATTGACGAATCCGGACATTCTAGCTCCGACACATCCAGCTTGGTAACGGCATCCACCTTCCTGTTAGAATATATTCATTATGGGATAACAGTTACCAATGGCGAAGAAAAGTATGGTTTTGAATCATTACCCTTCCTTGGTAGGGATAGCAGTAAGCTTGATCAACACCACGGTTATCGATGATGTATTGGAAAGCGTAGTCTGGGAATCCACCGTTGCATCCTTGGTTACCCCATTGTCCAGCGCAATCGAGCAAGTTTTGCTCAGACAAAGCGACGCGTTGTCCGGAGTAAATGGCGACGTGTCCTTCCAAAGCGCCGGTGACCTTATGGTAACCCAGGGAATGTTAGGCTTAGGCTTTATGTCATTTTAAGAAGAAAGATTTTTTTACGGAGAAAGTCCAGCAAGATCCGCAAGATCCTTGGTTCTTGATGGGTTGCAAGTAAGCCCTCCAATCGGCGGAAGCGGGGGCGGTTAAACCGGCGTTGGCTGGAGCTGGTTGGACGGTGGCGTTGGTTGGGACGGAGAGACCCAAGAACTTGCTCTTGAATTCCTCGTGGGTCTACGAACGTATTTAACCATGTACTTAATAAACTTGGAAAAAGTGCTTCACAGAGTCTCGCTTACCATGTCAGAGAACTCGTTGATACCGAGGGTATGGCTGTGTTCTCCCAAATCGTGGTCCAAGTTATGGGCGAGAATCTGTTCGACATTCTTCTTGAAGACCTCCTTCTTGGCCTGCTCCTCTTCGGGAGAATAAGCCTTCTTGTGAGTAGACTTGAATTTCTCCCAGTGGTTTTCGAGCTTGGCGGAAAGCTCGATGCTGGCGACAACAGCCACCAACAAGGTGAAGCAGGCGAATCTCAACATATTTTCAAGAAGAGAGAGTGAATGTTACACGAACATCACCTCCCTATTTATACCCGAGTATTGAATTGGGATTTAACCCTATTTTGGTGACTGACTGGTTAGCACCGTAATCCATCTCACCATCCATTAATAAGCCTTTGTTTTAAGCTACTAAATCATCGAAATACGTTGACAGACACCTGTTGCGGAAAAATTTGAGTCGAACGACTTTACGTAAATCAATTCTTCAATGGTCTTGCTCGTTTGTTGTGCACGTGATTTTGGTCTATGCCAGCTAGATTCGTGATGGTCCCTTTTGTTTTAAATCGTTCAATCATACCCTATTTTGATTTACGTTGGCCTCTTTTATTGATATGTGGATATTAATAATCAGTTTGGTTTTCCTAAGCAAATTTTATTTTGAAAAACAAAATTGGTACAAAAATAGAAGGTTTAGACAGACTAAGTGTAAATTTTAAAGGATAGGATAGCTGGCGGTGTTGGCAAGTCCGCAACGGTTATCGCCACGAGCAATCTGTAAAAATATATTGGAACTTAGCAAGTCTTTAAATATTTAGTACTCTTAAAGTACTTACCCTGAAGTAACCTTGTTCACCCCAAGACGTTCCCCAACTACAAAGATATTTTTAATTCATTCAGTACCAACAACTACAGTATTCAGTGCACATTGAGTTTCAAAATCTTACCTGTTTCTCAAAAGCCAATAGGGCTCACCATCATCGTCTCCGTAACCCACCTATTAATGGTTATGTACCATTTATGAACTTGATCAGTTTTCACGTTACCGATCATTTCTGAAACTTACCACCACGACAGCGTGGTTCAGATGGGTGCTACTACAAGATGGGGTATCGTAAATACCTCCCGAGTACTGCATAAAGTCTGGTTGACCGGCGTCCATTCCTACTGCCACTGGTCCCCTAAAATGCGTCCCAGTATTAGGCGTATGAAATATGACTGTTTTTATTTTGGTCTATTTACCTGTTACCAACGGCTTCCATCAAAGCGTCTTCGTAAGGAGAAACGACTTGGAAACCCGAGATAGTGGCACCGATGCAACTCGAATCGTATCTACATTGGTTTTCCTGTAATGGAGGGTGACGGAAGTGAAAGTGTCTCATTTGAGCTCTAGACAAATTTAATGGTGACTTACACTTCCTTCGTACATGTAGCAATCCTCAGTGTCTACCCCGCCATTTTGTTGAATATATTGGAATGCGTAGTCCGGATAACCACCACTACAACCATTGTTACCTGTTGAGGACATATTTTTCCTTAAGAACTTGGAAGTTGAGGATATCTCTTTGTACTTACCATACTCGGAGCTACAATCTAGCAAATTTTGTTCGGATAGAACTACTTGTTGCCCGGTTTGAATGTTGACGTGTCCTTCTAACGCGCCGGTTACCTAACGTCAAAAAGGACCAATTAGCTCAATTGTTAGGTTTTAATTGGGGTTTATTTTTAAATACCGAAAATGTCCAACATGAACCGCAACTTCCCTGTAAAATGTAAATCGTGTTTTTACAATTTAACCCTATAGTTTTAAACTTATTTGTTGCTTGGTCAGTTACCTGGTTTTTGATTGGGGTTAGATATTGACGCCAATCGCGGGATTGAGGGGCGCTAACACCTCCAGGTGGTGGTCCTCTAACTGGGCCACTCGCGATGGTACGATTATGCGGGATTTTTAACCCCAACATTTTACTTTTGAATTCCTCGTGGGTCTGAATGATTAAAAACGAGATATAATTTTAATAAATGAGGTAGTGCCAATTTTATATATAGGGAACTAACCATATCAGAAAATTCATTGATGCCCATGGTATGGGACCTTTCTTTCAAATCATGCTCGAGGTTATGACTTAGAATCTGTTCGACGTTCTTTCGAAAGATTTCTTTCTTGGCTTCTTCTTCGGCGCCGCTGTAAGATTTCTTATGGGTGGATTTAAACTTTTCCCAATGGCTTTCTAGTTTGGCTGATAACTGGAAACTGACCGTTACTGACACCAAAAGCGCGAAGCATACTAGTTTCAACATTTTTTCTAAGTGTTTCTTGGTTTATGATAATTTTACAGAGCGGTCGGTGTACGTTATATACTTTTAATTTAACCCGGAAATGCCGAAAAACAATACACAGATCGATTGCGTGTTTATTTTGTTAAGGTGTCCAAATTTATCAATTTCACTCAGACGAATATTAATGTTTTAGGCTTATTTATTTGAAGTTATTGTTGTTTATAGAACTTGTTGTAAATCATAAACATAATGCTTAGGTTTATGTAGAGCCTGTGAGTTATGTATTTTGGGGCATTGTGCTCTGTAAAAATTTATGGTTGTGTTTGTAGGAGTAATTAATAATTAATTTATGCAGCACGAAATAATATTAATTTATTTTTGAAATAGGAACAAAATATTAGTTTTTATTTTAATGTATTGTGAATATTTTACACAATTGGATAACTGGCTAAGTTAGCAACGGCGCAACGGTTCTTGCCCTTTGCGAGCTTGAAGTATCCGCGGTTGCCCCAGGATGTTCCCCAACTGAAATGAAGACGATTTATGTTAAATTAACCATGTCTTAAAATCATATTCGTGGTTAAGTACACACCTGTTCTTAACAATCCAGTAATCCTTGCCACCCTCGCTTCCATAACCCACGACAACCACAGCGTGATTTGGAGTGGTGGTACATTTTGCAGAATCGTAAATACCGGAACCTAAGAGTTGGAAGTCTGACTGTCCGGCATCGATGCCTACAGTTACTGGTCCTTCATTACCAACAGCTTCTTGAAGGAAGCTTTCCCGTCCGTATGGTACGATCTTGTAGTTGGAGATAGTGGCCTTGCTGCAGCTTGGTTGGTAACGACAAGTACCTTCCCTCATCTCGTACTTGTAGCAAGTATCGCTATCGATTCCTCCGTTTTTCAGGATGTACTTCATGGCGTTCATGGGAAGTCCTCCGTTACATCCGTGATTGTTGTAGGAACTGTCCGAACAATCTACTAAATTCTGATAAAGTGTATTAGTAAACCATCACCCATTTAGGACGTAATAAAGTTTACCTGTTCGGAGAGGGTGACCTTTTCACCCTTGTATATGGCCCAATGTCCTTCGAGGGCTCCAGTAGTTGCGAAAGTCCAACAAGAACCGCATTGACCCTGTTCAAATTGCAATTGACTTCATTTTTATTTCGTGGATGTATAGTAATTAGGATTGCATTTACTTGGTTTTTGACTGGTCCCATGTACGATGTCCAATCCTTGGAGGCAGGAGAAGCGCGAATGTCGATGTCGTATTCAGAGTCGTCAGCTTCAGCAGTAATGTTGGCCAAATCGGGCCTTAGTCCCAACATGCTGTTCTTGAATTCTTCGTGAGTCTGAAAGACATTTAGACCGTAAATTCCGTGTTCCTTTCTCAACCAATAGATTCTCAACTTAAGGCCCTAAGTTATACCATATCGGCGAATTCGTTTATGGCCAATCTATGACTGTGTTCTCCAAGATCAGCGTTAAGGTTGTGGCTCAAAATCTTTTCAACATTTTGCTTGAAGATCTCCTTTCTTTGTTGCTCCTCTTCGGATGTGTACTCCTTGTTGTGGGCAGACTTGAACTTCGTCCAGTGATCGTGAATTGAAGCTGAAAGTTCCAAACTGGAAGCCACTGCCAGGAACAAGGCGAAAACGGCGAATCGCAACATCTAGAAAGATGGGGTTGATTAAGTTTTTTCAAGTACTGAACCAAGTTTGTCTACGCAAACTTACGGTTGAGTCTCAGGTTGGGAGACTGTGGTTGAATGTTCGTGGGTTTGCTGTTTAAGTAGCTTTCTTCAAGGTTAATCAAAGTGTGACCGATATGCCAACTGGTGTAATTGATGAACGTCTCCTTTTGTTTCAACTCGATGCCTTGTCTTATGTTATATTTTCTGAATTTGATTTATATTTGCATATTGACAATACTTTGATTATTATTAATTAGATTCATCAAGGTTATAAGAATGAAATATTTATTTTTCCAAGTAAATTTACAGAAATATTTATATGACTGGGTAAGAAGCGAGGTTAGCGATTCCACAGAGGTTTGAACCTCTAGCCATACGGAAGTATCCTTTGTTACCCCATGAGGTACCCCAGCTTTAAAATACAAGACAGTTAGTGAAATATTACTCGTTACAGTTCATTAACAAGTTGAAAAAGAAATACCTGTTTTTAACGATCCAATAGTCTTGACCATTTTCGCTACCTGTGAAACGTTTTAGAAGCCAGTTACGGTTTATCTTAAAACATTATAGAGGTACTTCAGTACTTACCGTATCCAACTGCGACTACGGCATGGTTTGGGGTTTGACTGCAACTAGGGGTGTCGTAGATTCCATCCCCCAAAAGTTGAAAATCGTCTTGTCCAGCGTCAATTCCAATGGTGACTGGTCCCTTAAGACCTACAACGTTGCGCAAAACACTTTCGAATCTAACGAGGGCGAAGTTAGAGATGGTAGCTGCTCGGCAACTGGATTTATAGCGACAAGTTCCAACTTTCTCTTCGTATTTATAGCAGGTATCACTGTCGATTCCCCCATTGTCCATGATGTAGTTCATAGCGTTCATGGGAAGACCTCCGTCACAGCCGTAATTACGGTATTTCCTTGACGTACTGCAATCGAGTAAATTTTGCTCAGAGAGGGTGACCTTTTCGCCCTTGTAAATGGCCCAGTGACCTTCGATGGCACCAGTCGTGGCAAAGGTCCAACAAGAACCACATTCACCCTTAAATAGGGTCAGGTAAAGTTTCGTAAACAGATGGGGGATAGTTTTTAAAAAAAAAATACCTGGTTTTTGATTGGTCCCATGTAGGATGTCCAGTCCTTTGACTCTGGAATATCCACGGCGCTAAGTTCCGCTGGACTAACGGACAAACCAGAGTTAGTGAAGTTCGCTAGATCCAGTCTCAAACCCAACATTTTGCTTTTGAACTCTTCGTGGGTCTGTAAAAGGAATTGGGCTTTTACCTTTCCGCCGAAAGTTGAGCTTCTTTAGGTTATCCTTACTTACCATGTCGGCGAATTCATTGATGGACAGTCTATGGCTATGTTCACCGAGATCTGCATTCAAGTTATGGTTTAAAACTTTCTCGACATTTTGTTTGAAAATTTCTTTCCTCTGTTGCTCCTCTTCAGAGCTGTACTCCTTGTTGTGAGTAGATTTGAACTTGGTCCAGTGGTCGTGGAGGGAAGCCGATAGTTCCAAACCAGCGGCAACTGATAGGATTAAAGCCAATACGGTAAAACGCAGCATTGTTGTAATCTCACAAGCGTTTTGTGAGATACCCTAAAACGGTTTTCGCAGTTTTTATACCTATTTCAAGGACAGCTAACTAATCTAAAAGTGTTCATTTCAATTTGATTAAACGTGGAATTGACAGGAGGTGTATTGATTTCACGTTATGACGGACCCCGAATTACGTCAATGCCCAGTCGTATTCGCATTTTCAAGATCGTCTTACACAAATTTTAGGGCTGTTTTCAAGGTCACATTAATAGTAACACCTATCCTGGTCATATATGCTGACCATTCTAATTTTCTAATCTGGCGTGTGATGGGAATCTTCAAGACTTTGTTGTCTAGAGCATTGTGGGTTTGGTCTGATTATTGTTATTTTTTTTGAATGGACCCTCTTAGTTGGACCATCATGATAATAGGATAGTCTTGTTGTCTTGGTTATGGTTAACTTATGTAGCCCGCTTTAGAACCGTTTGGTCTCCTATGACAACTCTTCAATATTCTGGCCAATATTTATTTAAAAAAAATGCCAGGCATAAATATTTTTGTGGTTTCCCCAAAATTCCCATGTAAAAGCAGATTTTTTGTGAGGTTATTTTGATGCAATCCAATACGCTCAACGCCTATCGTAATTGGTTCCAACTTCCTCCTTGTCTTTGAGAAAGATGGTGTAAGCTTATTTCTTTAGGTTTGTGGGTGGCGTACCACAATGCATTGTCAACAAAAGATAGTCATATATATTGCTTTTCAAATAATTTTATTTTTTATTTTATCTCAAGTAAAATATATTATTTTTCACTTTGAACAATTTAAACAATTGGGTAGGCAGCCAAGTTAGCGACACCGCAATGGTTACGTCCCTTAGCGAGCTTGAAGTATCCTTTGCTACCCCAGCTAGTTCCCCAACTATGGAATTAAGGAAGATTGTTAGTTATCTGACAAAGTTTAAGGTATTTTTAGGTAGGACGAACCTGTTCTTGACGAGCCAGTAGGCTTGTCCGTTTTCGGTACCATAACCGACAGCTACGACAGCGTGGTTTGGAGTAGTACTGCAACGGGGATTGTAGTAAATGTTGCTGCCTGTAAATTGAAAAATAGTTTTAGATTTCCGAAAGTAGTTGTCTTAGTAAAAGACAATGGAAACATTACCAGCGAACTGGAAGTCTGGTTGACCGGCATCAATACCGATGGCAACTGGTCCGGTGTTTCCGACAATTTCTTCCAAGGCTTTCTCGTTTCCGTAAGGAACCTGAAACCGAATTTACTCCTCAGGCATTTTGTTCGAATTGTTAGTCTAAACAAGGAGGATAAATACCTCAGCGGCACCACGGCTGGTAGCGGAACGGCATCTGGAGTTGTAACGGCATGATCCTTGCTTCTCTTCGTAACGGTAGCAAGTGTCGGAGGAGACTCCACCGTTGTCGGCGATGTATTGCAAAGCTCCGATGGGAAGACCACCATCGCATCTAAGACCCAAGAAAATTTTAAGTTTCCATCTCTTGAGAGAGAGAGTTCATTAGTCCTCCTACCCGTTGGAGTAGTATTTGGGGGTGCTGGCGCAATCGAGCAAGTTTTGCTCAGAAAGAGTCACGCGTTGTCCGCTGTAGATGGCGACGTGTCCTTCAAGAGCTCCGGTGGAAGCGAAAGTCCAGCAAGAACCGCATTGACCCTTGAAAAGTATTTGTTTAAGTTCACCGTGGAACAATTTAGGGGTTTTGAAAGAACGTTACTTGGTTTTTAACTGGTCCCATGTAAGAGGTCCAGTCACGAGAAGCTGGGGCAGCGCGGGAGCTGACGTATGGGGTGGAGCGAGAGCTAGTACGGTTGATGGCGGCGACGTTCAAGCCCAAGTACTTGGATTTGAATTCTTCGTGGGTCTACGATAAGTACTTAAAGATTACATCGGTTTCGGAGAGAAGAATATAAATTTTGAGTATTGTACCAAGTCAGCGAACTCGTTGATTTGGAGCTTGTGGCTGTGTTCACCGAGATCGGCTTGGAGATTGTGGTGTAAAATCTTCTCGACATTCTGTTTGAAGATCTCCTTCCTTTGGGCTTCTTCTTCGGAGGTGTACTCCTTGTTGTGGGCGGCCTTGAACTTGGTCCAGTGGTCGTGGAGGTTGGCGGACAACTCAAGTCCGGCGGCGAGAGCCACAATCAAAGCGAAGCAAGTGAAACGCAACATCTGTATCACCAAATCAATGTCTCGTCGTCAAATAGAGTCCAGTCGGGACAAGTACTTTACAAGAACAGTTTACTTACCACGAGTGAATAAAGTCACACGAATTGTGATCTTATGGGCTCTCTACCGTCCCTATTTATACCATTTTCCTTCGTTACTAGATCTAGTTTAAGAAGACTTGATTGATATGGATATGTCATATTTCTTTCCACGTCTTACAAGCGTCGTATCTTTCAATTTGATATTGAGTGTCGGAAATTTATCTACTTCACCTGTTCTGATTAATCGATTGTGCCCATTGTTTTAAGGTAGATTTGATACGTGTCTTTTGTACGTCAAGGGCGGCTTTCGTTTAACACGTGTTTAATTCATTAACTAATTTCATAATTTTTAAGCTTATACTAATGGAAATTAGTAATACGAGATATAAGCAAATTCAGATTTTATTGGTAATTAAAAGATTACAAAAGAATCAGTTATATTTCATTTAGACGATTGGATAGGCAGCCAAATTTGCAACACCACAAGCGTTGCGACCCCTAGCGAGTTTGAAGTAGCCACGGTTACCCCAGGAAGTTCCCCAACTAGATATAATTAAAATTTATTAGATTAAGCTGCTAATTTTAATTAGTAAAATGTTTGAATCACTTACCTGTTCTTGACGAGCCAATAGGGCATACCATTCTCAGTACCATATCCAACCGCGACTACAGCGTGGTTCGGAGTTTGACTGCAACGTGGGTTGTTGTAAATACCATATCCCATCATTTGGAAGTCACTTTGACCGGCGTCAATACCAATGGCAACTGGACCCTTGTTACCAACAACGTCGAGAAGGGCGGCTTCGCTACCTCGTGGAATCTATAAGAAATGGGACAGTTTATTTAATGACCTTTTGAGTGACCTAACAGAACCTTTCATACCTCAGCGGCACCACGTGTACTAGCCGCTTTGCAAGATTGCCTGTAACGGCAGGATCCCTGCCTCATTTCGTATCGGTAGCAATTGTCCGAGTTAACTCCGCCATTGTCAACGATGTATTGCAAGGCGCCAATTGGAAGGCCTCCTTCGCATCCGTATCTGAGTGTTTAGTTTATTTTTAAAGTGGATTTGGTGTTTATAAAAATGCCATCGTGAACTTACGATCCATATTCCTCAGTACTGGCGCAATCGAGCAAGTTCTGTTCGGAGAGAGTCGTTCTTTGTCCGTTGTAGATGGCAATGTGACCTTCAAGAGCACCGGTTGAGGCGAAAGTCCAACATGAACCGCATGAACCCTAGTTTCAAAAACAATTTTGTACTGACTGCCAAAATCAATATTGGGACTCTGGGGTTTTACTTGGTTTTTGACTGGACCCATATAGGATGACCAATCACGTGACGCTGGAGCAGCCCGGGAACTAACGTAAGGGGTATCGGTGGCGGAACGGTTTCTGTTATCCGGTTTCAAACCCAAGTACTTGGCTTTGAATTCTTCGTTGGACTGATGGAGGTTTTTTCAAGTTAAATTGGTACATGATTGAGAGTTTTCTCATAAATCATAGTCTTACCAAATCGGCGAATTCGTTGATGGCAAGTTTATGAGTGAATTCACCGAGGTCAGCGTTCAAATTATGACTCAAAACTTTCTCGACATTCTGTTTGAAAATTTCCTTTCTTTGCTCCTCCTCTGCCGAAGTATACTCTTTGTTGTGGGCTGCCTTGAACTTTGACCAATGGTCTTGTAGATTCGAGGTCAATTGGAGTCCGGTGACAACCGTAAGGACCAGAGCGAGGCAAATAAAACGCATCATTTCTGAAGGAAATGTTCGATAAAGGTTCAGTAAACATTTCAATGGTAGATTTATACCAAAGTTACAAGGTACTTACTGGATTTTATTGTTAGTGGGTTGAGTTGTAGAATTGTTGTTGTTTTTGGAAGTTCGGTTCGGTCCTTTTATACTTAAATTTGACTATGAGTTGGATGCTACTTTACATATGATTGATACAAGTCATTTGTTTATTTGTGCACGATACGATACTTGGTAGAAACCTATCATCTTTTATTTATTTTGTTTTTGTTTTGGCGATTGATGTTTTTCACCTGCACGGATTTATTGGTTTCGTGTTTTGTTTTAAACTGACACGGGGTCAACGGAATTGTAATGTTTATGTATATCTTACATTTTCGGGGTGAAAGGGTTGATCGAACCCTTAACTTCACGAAATTATCACGTGGAAAACTTGTGTTTGAGTGACAAATTACCCAAGATACTGTTTTGAAACGCAGAAAACTAACTATAAAATGTGGTTAATTAACCATATTCGAGTATCCGTATTTGTTTCGGCTTTTACTGTGTCGTCTATAAGCATCGTAAAATATTTTATTTCGTTTATTTTAATTATTTTTTATGAGAAACGAAAGATTTATGTTAAAAATAGTGTATTTTTAAACAAATTTATGTAGTGTACGGTAATTATAAGTGACATTAGCCTAATCTTGAAAGGTAGTGTATTTTCAACCCTTTAACGGGCTTTAATTCAATTTGAACCCTGTTCTTTATGTAATGGACTAATATATATTGTGTAAAAACAATATTGACCCTCCACTTCAGTGACATCTTTAAACTCCCGTTTCAGGTAAAATAAATAGGTTATAAAAATATATATCCAAAGTACAATTATATACATAAAATATGACTTAACTTTATTTAATTAAAACACGCAAGAATATGATTAAAATTAAGAGATAAGGTTCCTGTAAAGTCTAGCAGAGGTCGGTAAAGAATTTATCTTCAATTTCTTTTGAATCAACAAGAAGAAGAAAAAAAAAGTTTAAAACAAGTTTTATCCTTTATTTGAACTTCTCCGTAATACAAAGTCTCGTGAAATTATTTCGTATAGACCTTAATGTCTTACTTAAATCACTCACTGGTATGCTATGGAAGACACGTTATTTGTCAATCAATTTGCACGATAAGTAGAGCTAGGTCTATTCCAATTCACACGAATCTAATTACATGTTTTTAAGAGAATGGGGTAGTAGGTTTCTCGGTATCTAGATGGGAAATTACACAGGGGCTTCTTGATGGAGGGTTAGACGACCCTTTGTGGCCAGACTGGCGGAACACGCACTAGGTCAGTCAGCCTAAACAATGGACGCGAGAGTCGTTAGAGCGGTGATCCGTGCTGTTAAAAGAATTGTCACAATCGTAAATAAGTTCGAAGAGGTCGGCCGGAACCGGCGACAACCAAAGGTGGTAAACATTTTCTTTTGGTAAAGTTAAGTATACTGGGTTTGTGGAACCACCACTCTTCAATCACTGTCGCGTGTGTCCATGCTAAACAAACCACCAGGTATTGAAATCCATAGTTAGTTTTTATTACGATTAGTATAGTGGGGAATTATGTAGACCTTAACAAAACCTTGACTTGTTACTTGTGATTTCATGGTCGTGGTACTTGAGGCGACTAGAGTTCTTTGTTCCGTAATTTTAATGAACTTGCATGCATTTCGTAAGCAAAATATATCAGTTGATGGAGGCGCTCCGTGTTTGTGGGGTATGGTTATGATAGTGTCCGGTGTGTTGACCAACTTATCTTATGACTGAACATAGATGATATGTTGACAACAAAGACGCTAGATGTGGCTTCAAAAAATACGGAACAAATTTGGGGGACTGATAACCTTGAAGCCGTATCTAATGTCTTTGGGTTCAGATACCATCCGCTAATTATTATTAAGGTTATAATTAAGATACAAATAATAACTCTAACTAGGAGTATTGATACCATTTACACCAGGATGCCACGATACTTATTACTACTGCCTGGCCTCATCCTGCTGTGTAAATGGTATCAATCCTTCTAGTCTCAAAACTATGTATATGCTTTTAAAAGTGTCGACCCAATTTATTCCAAAAAAAGAGGCTTAAATTACTCTCGAATCAAGTTCATGGTTATATTATGTATATAAAAAAATATAACCAGAAAGAAAAACCACTTGTTATAATTTCAAATCATCATATTCGGGCGTATACATTGATTGTCCTACATTTAATTTTTTATTACAACATTAAATGAAATAGTCTGAATTGTTAGCGTTTCTGGAAACTTTACCATGAGTTAAAAGGACGTCTCGTGTTAATTTCATAGCCATTATTTATGGCTGGGGTTTAGCTTTGAATATGGTAAAATCTCATCGTAAAATTTGAAAGAATTATGAACGCGTTTATTCAACGGGAGGCAGATTTTTCCTGATCAAATTTAAACATTTTTAGAAGCGGTTTCAAATGAGATGGAAAATGTCTTAAGGGCTAAAAGTATTTATGATGTATTTATAGTTATTGCCCCCAACTTATCTGTCTCAAATCTGACGCATAAATATAGAGTTATGTAAATTTTAATTATATTTTTTATGTAAATTGAAATAAGGACGAAATTTATGCCGTAATTAACATCTTTTTTTTGGGAGGGGGGGAATATAATTAAAGGGAAGGTAATCCGACTAGAAATTCAACTTTATAAATTATGATAAACATAATTAATATCTAAGATAAAAAATATATAATTTTTAATTCGGTTTACACTCCCCTTTAAAAAATAATCAAATTATAAAATTTCAAATTACACCTAGGTATACAATAATTGTTAATTTTCTCAATTTTCTATCGAATTGATACGGAAAATTACTGAAAAAAAACTCCCATTAGATAATTTGTTTTAAACGAAAGTTGAATTTCAACAACCTTAAATATATGTAATTCCAAATTGTTAGGTACGTGTATCACCCTTCTCATTCTCTCTCCCATCAAATTTTCAAATTTTTTATGCCCTTTTTAAAGTTTATAATTTCGTAGACGGTGTACTGTAGAGCAGCTAGATTTCGTGATTTCACCCTCACGAAGGGCAGGTGTTGTTATCCCTATTAAAATCAAACCCAACATGTATCTTTTTATCTACATAAATTTCGATGACGGGGCAGCTGAGGAGGCTTTGATTTTGATTACCAAGTCGTGTCATCCCGAGTTATTTCTCAATAAACATTAACGCTATCAATGCTAGTGATCTGCCATTAGCGTTAAGTAACATTATTTCTAACCCTTTCTCGCAACTACTTGTGTTAGAAGAAGACCTGACCATAAACCAAAGTTTAATTGAACTTTTAAACCATTCAAAATCTATTTTAAGTACATGCCCCTGAAGTGGGCTATTTACCTCTGTATCATGAAGAGTGTCTATCGGTTTCGCAACTTAATTGCTCTTAATGTTAATTACTTTCAAGAGAAGTGAACATTCCGAAATACAACGAACGCTTTTATTTTAAGTTACGCCAGGTATTTCCATTTACCTCCATGCACCTATACGACTGCTAATTACTTATTTTTGGTATTTGCGTAATTTTTTCTCCACGACCTTTAAAAATTCCTTGAAAAAAAAGAAGGGTTACATCTTTTAAGTAATTCTCGCGGGTGAAGTACGCCAGGCCTAAAGTTTATTCGACATTTATTGATTAATACAGTCAAAGCTGATTTTGGAATTAGTCGCTTCGTAACTCATTACTTTGGCTTTATTGAAGCGTTCAACGCGAATAGGCGGTTAGCGTGTCGTCTCAGCCCACTTGTTACCCTTTCAAACGGAAATCTCCCATCCCATCATAAGGAACTTATTCGGAAAAGTTTATTTCCCCAATATAAACCGACGCATTTTTTTATTATTCTAAAATAAAAAATACATATTTTTCCTTCTAAAAGACAAAATAATTAACGAAAATAACATTGAAAACTTCTCCTTATTTTTTTGGTCACTTATTTCAATTACGCGACCGTGGTTTTTTCAATTTTCCGACTTTGTAGGCCTACAATTGTACAATTTAATTCACAAGAGGGTTTATGTCTATGATGGGTTACTAGTACGACTTAATCAAAGTTCAATTTTGATTATTGTGTGTTTTTTAGGGATGTAGTTATTGTTAAATTTAATTATAACGGAACAACAGACATTTCATGTATTTTAGTTAGGTTTTTAATCTTGATTTGAAAAGATCGTATAGTGATTGAATTTGAAAAGTTCAGTGGGTGCACGCATGGGCTTCATTAGGAATGGGATTGTATTTTGGTTAGAGAAGAGAAGTTTATTCCAGGACGGATCTAATATGGTTGGTTATATTTAGTTAAATATGTCTTCATGAGGATTTTAAGCTTGTTTATTTGGGTACCTGGACCTGTAATGACGCACCTCTCCCTACATTTATGTATATTAAACTTGCAATGCGGTGATTTCTATGAACCCCAATCGTTAGTCCTGACTGCATTCATCGAATTCCAACTGATCGCGAACCTGATTGTTTACATCCCAAAATATAAATGAATCCAAGACATGCTTGCGCCGCCTTTTTACAAAACCGAGAATTATGAGCCTTGAAGACCGAACAAAATCATGATAATTTCAAAATTCGAAATAGGTATGAGGAGTTAAGGCTAATTTGATCCTTTAAATGACTTCTATTAAAGTACTTTCCATAAATGATGCAAAACGGAATGAGGAAGCTATGACATCTCTTATGCAGATGAAAGAGTCGCTCGAGACGAGAGGGCATGCATATTTTAACTTATATCGGATACGTTTCCTGTCTATATTTCTCTCTCTCTCTTTCTCAAATGGTAAAAAAAATTCATATTTCTTCGATCATATTCTTCAGATGAGTTGGCAAAGACATATCCTATCCTCCTAAAAACCCGACGAAAAAATCAGTATACCGTTTAGACCTAAATATCATTCTCTTTTCGTTCCACCTAGTTAAGTTTCTCTGCAGAATTGAAACTTGGAGCGGGGAAAGAAGATGCGTCATTGCAAGACAATGGGAAAGAAATTACATCCCCAAAAAAACCTTTTTTTTTTCCTAGAGTAAATATATACACAAGACATACACGATACCATGATAAATCAGGCGTTTCTATTAAGGGTTTGTTTCATTGGGCTACTGGGTTGAAACAATAAGGAATAGAGGCCCATGCGTAATGATGAACTATGTCGACGAAGTCATCCTACGTCTTGTAGAGTAAAGATTGACATTTATGTAATTGGGTGTCTTGTGGAAGGTGCATGGGCGTTATGGGTTGTAGGAATGGTCTGTATCATCATGAGGATACACAGTCTCACGAGCAATCGGAACAGCGGGTTTTAAAATTCTGTTTTGAATAAGCGGAACCAATGATTAGGCGTTTACCATGAAACAATGGGATCTTGCCTTAAGTTACCACCTTTTTTTTATTATAATAAATAAAACCCAAATCCTATTTCACGCCAAATTATTGATACGAAGCGTATTGTGTTATAACCGTTACGTATATATTTATGTACTTAAAGAGTTAATTTATTCAACGGGCGGTGTCCTATTGAAAATAATATTTAATTAGTTAAAGAAAACCTACCATGATTCGTTTTTTATCGAAACAAAATTAACCATAAATCGTAATATGAAGGGTTAGAGACTCCTCTAACTGTACATCCTCTCTTAGGTCAAGACTTGGCCATCCTAACACAGATTCCTCAAACCATCTTAATATTTCAGTGGGTCACCAAGCACGCAAACCACTTGTATTGCATATCATTTGGACTAAAATAGCTCCATTCTCAAGTCGACCTTTCCTGTTATGCATCACGGAACAGTCGCCCACGCCGGAACCACTGCCTCGTGCGCGGGGGAAGTCCCGTTCCGTTTCTTCTTAACTAGGAGATACATACTTAAGAAAAGACCCCCTAAAGGTCCTTGCACTGGCGGCCTAGAATAAATTTTATTACATTGTTTTCCTACGTTCTGGAGAAATTTCCAGAAAAATTCCTTTTTCTCTCTCTCTCTCTCTCTCTCCGGACATCCCTGTCGATGTCAAGAACTGAGCACTACTTGGTGGTGTGGTGGTTTGTTAGCTACCTCTCCCGCTGTTCCAGTGGCCCAATTCGAGACATGGTTTCACATTAATAATGCTGCTTTATATATATATATATATATATATATATATATACTGGTCATAATCACACCCCAAATTACCCTCCAGGAGAGCGCGTCTGCCTCCCTACACTCCACTCCTCAAAAAAATGTTTATTCGAAAACGAGCCTGAATTAAACACGTTTATTTTTATTATTATTATTGCTCTAAAAATCTTGAAAATTTGAAATGTATAAACCGCAACTTATGTGGAGCGGCGTATTATTATTTTCTTTTTTTAAGATTGTTATAAGACGTATTAGTAGAAGTGTATAATAATTTTCTTCGAGAGAAGTGTACCACAATCCACAAAGCGGGCTTAATAGGGGATTGTAAAAAAGATTAGGAGGGGAAACAAATAGGGGGGAAGGCACTAAAAAGTGTTTCGTCACGTGGTGCAGCTGCTTTGAACCTTTGAGCAGACGCTCCTTTAGTTGGACGTTTATTTATAAAAAATAAACATCAATGTAATGCAAACGTACTTCATATTGCACGTAGTAAAAGAAAAACTCACCTTCAGTTTTAAATTAAAACGTTTAATTATCTGCAGCGCCCAAATCCACAAAATAAAGTTTTCAGTTAGGCCTTGTCCCACCAAAAAAAAACGATTATGGGCGGGGGAGGGGGTGTAGTAGGACGTTTTAAATATGTCCAGCCTTCTTTTTAAAGTTATCTGGCAGTACTGAAAACACTTTCACGTGACCTCTTTCTTTTTTACAATCCCCTATTATAATATGATTCTTCCCAACGTCAGAATATTTGGAGTTAGGTTACTAAACCGAATCACTTACGCGATAAATGGTTACCTTACCTCATTAGCGCTTAACTATTTGCCATAACTCCCTTGTTGATTTTTGTCCCTCGTTAAGACAATCAAGGTTTGTTGGTTGATTGCTGAGAATTTAGTACCAAACAGTTATAGAATTCACCCTAGCACGGTGGGATGCCCATTTAAATTTTGAGAGAGCAGGAGGGCAAACAAGAAAGGGCTCCCTCGCCTGGGAAGAATCATGTTACAAAACTATAGTGTCATCCTTCTTCTATTATCTCCTTCTGCTATTAGATATTATACCCAATTTTAAACCATATACTTAAGTGATGTTTGGGTATAGTGGTTTTCCTTGTTTATTCTTTAATATGAGTTTTATTTCATTATTGGCATTGTTTTGACGTGATTACGTCCCTTTGGGGTTTATTTGTGAAAAATTGGATCACGACTAGTAGTTTTAAGAAGTTGAACTGATTTACTTCAATGGGTTATTGTCCTGGTCACCATGTAGTCATAATGTTAAGAGGAATAAGTTTGAAAATATCTGAAACTCTTCCTCCACTTGTTTATCTTCACTTTTAGAACTCTGGATTTAATTTAGAATGTTGGTAAACTATTTTAAATTGCGGGGTCAAATAGGGGTCAATTAAGTTTACTGAAATATAAATACCATGATTATTTTGATTCAAGTATTATCTCTTCTAATTTCCTTATGTAATAAATTTCATGTCGATAACCTTTGTATATCTATCTCGTTGACAGTATATCGAGACTTTCAAAAAATATCCTGTTAAATAGAAGCTATGTCGTTAACCACTCCCCCGTTCCTAATTGATAACAATCTACCATTAACTTTCTATTAATACATCTTTTCCTAAATTAGTTTGGTAAATCAGATATCGATGAATGAAGAAACAGATCCTAGCCTTAACCAACAACGGTATTACTACGAAAGTTTCCGCTTTCTAATTTTAGAATTTGAAGAAGACGCATTTTCATATCGGTTTTAACACCATGGAAAAACACAAGACAGTGGACTCAATACTAAAAACTAACTTCGTTTCATCGCGCTCAAAATTCCCGGAAAAAGTTTGTTGCGTGACGTCAGTAGGTTTGAGACGTAAGACGATTGGTTAATCCGGTTAATGACGTCAGTTACGCGGGCCAAAAAAATAAGCCGGACACGAAGACGAAGCCACGAGCTTATTCGGCATGACCGAGAAGCAGCTTCTTCAAAAGTTGCGGCGCCACAGGTGTATCAAGAACGCGTTTGCTACTTTTCCTCACACAGTTCACTCTTGGTGGTTGGTGCATTGCCTGGAATAATCAAACTCCAACCAAGTTTTGACAGAGAAGGAGTGAGATAGGGATTAGAGAGAACAGTTTGTTTTATTAACGCGTACCACACCGGGTTTAACAGCTCGTCGTCTAGTTATGCGGGTTCAGGAACTCGTAAAACGGAGTTAAACCGTCATTATTTTTTGCTCTTTGGATGCTGTGAATTTACCCAAGAAAAACCAACGTTTTGTGCGCGAAGGAAGACATTTGATTGAAAGAATATTGAAGAAACAATGTATTCTTGGTGGGCAATTTTAAGGTGGATACTTGTGGGACTGTTGGCCTCAGTTTCTGCGTGTAAGTATATTATTTCATTTTAATAATTAGGCCTAATTAGTGCATATATAAGGTAACAAGAAAGAAGCGCGGAAGGCAATGCTATGCGGGTATTGACGAATTAGTAATATTCGATACTGAATACAGCTGTATTGCAGCAGCTCAGCAACTACCTTAAAATACTGTTGTAATACAAATTTCTTCTTAGACCGAATTTACGCGTTTAAAAGAATTTGAGTATTTATCAATACAATGGATAGAGCAAGGTTGTGTCTTTAATGACTTGAGATATGTTAATTTCTGGTGTAATTATTAATTTATGCAGACGCTATGCCGCTCCCTTTTAGTAATTAAATTAAATGGTTCCACTTACAAACTTGCTTGCTATGAAGGAAGGGTAAGAAAAAAATGGCCCCATTGTTTTTAGAAACTATACCCAAGGGCTAATTGCTGTAATTTTGTCTTTTTCTGGGTTAGAATTTAGTTTCTGCACTTGAAAACACAATCTAGGGCTTTGCGATGCTTAGCACCATTTTCGTCTGAGTTATATTACCCGACCCCTACCTACCTATCCATCAATTGTCTGAAATAAAATTATAGGGTTAAAGTTCAAAACCCGCTTCAATTCGGAGGAATGGCTAGACACCTAGATTATATAGGTCTACTGTCTTCCCATCTTAACTTTACTGTGCAGCGCCTGGGGTGATGGAGAATGTAATTATTGGTTTGGCAAGCTTTGGTACTGGTGTTAAGTGACCCATGGGTCCTGTCTATGAGGGTATTTATTCAGACCAGGTCAGACGGTTACTGATTTTTTTTCAAGGTCAGTCTGGGACTGAGTATTGGTTTTTAACTTTTTATTGCATGCAGTCTGCATTCCTTAGTTTACCAATAAATAAATAAATAAACAACTAAATTTAGAAAATAGTGAGTTTATGTTAGTTAGCAACATGTTAACTGACAGCGCGCGTTCTTTAGCTTATCTGACAGATCTAGATAATTTTAAACACTCTTATAATCTATCACAAACTATTAGAATCTCTACCCTAACCCTTCTTGCTTGACGGATTGGAAAAAATTTCTTTTTAACATCAAAACAATCCCTCGAGAAATCTCATCACATTTTGACAGAAAAATATTATAAATTTGACCAAGTAACCGATCTGGGATCTCCCTTGCACCATCATCACCACCACCTTTTCAATTCATTAACACACAAAGGGAATTTAGGCCTTAGGGCACCCCAGAATGACAATTTAACACAATTTCACATTCATCTAAATGCATTCCTTTTTTTAGAAAATACCGTTACACTTATAGTTACACATACCGCTTTAAAATTAATATTTTATAATAACCAGTCTGGGCTGGCTATAAGCTTAGAGTATATGAAAATTTCCGGCTTTACTTCGGGGTAAATAACTAAAACATTTTCAGTAGATCCTGATCCCTTAGTTTTTGGGACCCCCTTAAAATAACTGCCAAAAAATCCGCTGCAGGGTATTACCTGTAAAAAAAATAAAATGAAATGAAGTAAATCTTGCGTGTACTCCTGGAAGTGGGCTTAGCTTTGAACTTACCCGGAAGATGAAAAACAAGTTTTATTTCTTTGCCCCGTCTTAGGAGAGCTTTAGAAAGCTGCGTCAAGTTAAATTGAATGTAAGAAATAATCTTGAAATGAACGTTAATACGATGGTAAAGTATGACGCATTTTAATTTGACGTCAGACTCTAGGTCAAATTTTTTTTTGGGGGATTTTTTTTTTTTTGGTATCGCTCGACTAAGCTTTCCTTTCAAGATTAAGAAGGTTAAATTTTATTATATATATATAGATTTTGTGTAGCTTAAACGCCGCTGCTTTGGTATTTCTGAATCTGTGGGATATGTAATTTAATTTTGGGTTTTGCAGTAATTGTTGCACCGAGTATTCAAGGTTTTTTTTAAATGGCTTTATTAAGAATTTTTTTCTATTGCGATATTTGCAAAGAAAGGAGAATTATTTTTCTTTAAATTATAAGAAATTGAATTTTAGTTTTGTTATATTTCTTAACTTCCGTTTTCTTTATTGAAGTTAACGGTATAGTCAGTCAGTTAAGTCTTATAAGTAAACATAACAAGTGAAATTTAGGGTCTATGATATTGGACAAGTCCACACCATCATATGTCTTTAGAAGTCAGAAACAACTTAATGATGAAATGTTAAAATATGTCGTTAAGAATACTACATAATTTTAGGCACATAAAGATGAAAGGGTTATATTGTTTTGTAATGAAACGTTAGTTAGAATTTAAACAATTGAATTTTCTTTTAAATTACAAATTAGGGAAATATTTAGGGCTTTTTTTTTAAATTAGGGACTCGTTTCAAGTTTTAGGTCAACTTGTATCCGATTATAGGTTGCGTATTAATGTCGTGTGGAATGTTTTTTTACAATAGATGCCTTGTTTTTTCCTATAAAATAACACATCACGACTTTAATGTGGAGGGGAAGAAATAATTTGATGCAAATTTTTTTATCCCTTTTTTATTTGTAAACTTACTTAATACACAATAGAATATGGTTTAGAATAAGGACGGAGACTGGTTGCGCGCCGCTAATGTCCTTGTAATCACTCGAATATAATAACAAGATCTCTCTCTATGTACATGTATTGTAGATCTAGATATTTTTATTTCGCACCAAGAGATGTAATTCTAGATATAATAACCTCCATTTTATTTTATCCAAAAAAATGAAAATTACTGTCTCACGAAACGGTAATGACTTTTCCGATATTTTTACTTGGAAATTTCCCCCATTTTTATATAATATATGGCATAAACAACTTAAGTAGATGGTTATCATTTAAATTTATTTCGATATTCACAATTATGTTAACTGTTTTCGTGATCACTCGGTATTTAAATGGGTATGTCACTTAGAAATGCAATACTTCTTAACCAAAGTAGTTATTTTACAACCGTTGTTCTTATGGACAAGTGACTTAGTCGCGTGGTATATGTTCAGTACTACAAACACTGAAATTCATTTTACTGTCGACCATCAAATTCATGAAAGTTGTTGACGTTTGCTAAAATACTTAAAGGGTAAAAGTCTTTAGGATTTTTTTGCTAGCACGTGTTATTCAAGGATATAAGGAAGTAATTTTAAAGGTTATGTCTACAACTACTAAATTTAACTTGATTCCTGCTAATTTATGCTGTAAACAATAGACTATGTGATAGGGTGAAGAGGCCAAGTTGAGTTTTGACCCTGAAAAAGTCTAAGAATCCAGGTATCTTAATCTAACACTTTTACATGTGGTACCCCCCTAACCAAAATATCCGTTCTCGTGGCTATATTTACAAACCTATTCAAGGATAAATCCTTCCAACTATATCATTGCCTTCCGGAAATACCACTTAATACACCACTCGCCATGCATATTCAACGCTTGGTCGGTTAGGCCTAAAGATCCTTAAATATTACCTCAGTTTCAGTGAGTTTATATCAATAAACCTATAATTTTCTCTTTTTTTTATTTCTGTCCGTTATGAATGATCAGCCGAGTCATGCGGCTATCCTGGATCACCGGCACACGCTGTCGTCGATTTTACGGACGAGGTCATCGGCCCAGGAACAGTCGCCCAGTACAGCTGCGAAGCGGGCTTCGAATTACTGGGACCAACAAGGAGAGTTTGTAATGAAAATGGCACGTGGACGCCACCGGGCATACCCTTTTGCGGTGAGTTTTAATTAGTTACTTTTATACCTACATAATTTTATATTCGGCGCATGGCCAAAGGCCAGGTCAGTAACAGCTTGGGTTATTTTTTAAAGTTGCCTATATGCATTACCAATTGGGCATAATTTTTTTTAACCTTCGCGCGTGACTGAGTATACGCCACTGTCAAAGGCACGAGATGATTACGCTCGTGTTGCGAATTAAAAGGGTCCATTTTTGAAAAGACGCACGTGTTCTCTCGAGCAATTATCTTGACCTTTGATGGGTCACGCGCTGCTGTTGTAAAGGAATATCACGATGGTCAACGCCGCGTCCGTCCGTTTATCCCATAACCCGGTAGAAAATTTCAAAGAAGAAATTTAATGCTAAATTAAACCGGTATATTATATACTTAAATGTTCCGGGCTGTTAAGTTAAATCGTGTTGATATAGAGTTAAGTTTCACGACGACGTGTTTTTCCTTTTTTCTTTCTTTGTTTAAAAAGCAACCTTTTGAAAAGTTTAAGTTTAAACGAATATTCGCGACGTGGTATGAGAAAGAATTATTTATTGACATAAACAAGGTCTGGTGTGTAAATTGAAGAGAGGATGAAATTATCTATAGACAAAATTGACAGGTTGAGGTGAGTTGGAGCAGAAAGTAATGAAGGAAATAATGCTTGCTTTCTTCAACCTTAATTTGACCCCCTACCAGATGACCTCTAAACCCAAACCTACCTTCTTGAAAACAACACAATATATTTTTAGTCTTGAAGCTCTAGTCTACATCCGTGACCCCTTCTACAGACGAAAATTATAACCCCATGTTTTGAAAATGCTCGCAATCTTCAAACCTAATTTCACCCCAAATGACCTGTCTGCATAAACCAACACGCTGTATAGTCTCAAAGCAACCCAAGCCTAATTATAGGGTTACAATTTTGAAAGTAAGTTTCGGTTTGACCCTTGGGCGTTTTAAGGATGTAGATACGTACATACCCAATGTACATACATTTGGGAATCAGTACGCTAAATGACTCGAGTGTTTTTCTTCTTTCAATCTTCCTTTAAGAAGGTTTATGAACCCGAGTTAACACCCAGCCCAATCGTCAAGGAAGGGAAGGGGTTATTGGAATTAAGGTTTACGAGACACACACACTCATGGGGGTGTAGTGTTTTTTTTTTCTTTTGGCTTTTCCAAGTGGTGTAATTTAGGTCAAGTTTCGGGGTTTTCTCATAACGGAAAGCGAGAGAGAACCTCCATCATGACTCGTGTTCTAGCTAAGCCTAACCGGAAATGAAACACCGCGTTCCTCTTATCCGGGTTTTCTCCCACGTTCCGGATCTACCCTACTCCATCCATGTGGTGGTTATTTTTTGAAAAATACCTAAAGTTTTTTTTTATTTTGGGAAACAACACAAAAAATTCTTCTTTACAACTAATAATAGAGACTTGTTCAATCTCAATGATGCGAAACCATGGCGAACTTTCTTTCATAATCTATGCTGCTTTTCAATCTTTGTGTGGTCATTGTGTGACCCTTTTATTTCGTTTTTGAAGAGATGATAAGTTAGGCTTTTTGATTTTAAGTAACAACTCCAAGGTTGAGGTTGGAATGTTTTTATTTTGGAAAATTTTAAATTTAGCTTTGTAACTTCGGGTAATTCTTCGTTGATTTTCAATTGAATTGATTCGTTAGGTGTTAATCAAAGTACGTTATAATCGTTTTATTAGATTTACGAGAGTATTTAAAGATAGTAATTAACTTAATCTTGATGATTAGTGAATTTTGGAGAGGCCAGGCCGTGAGACTTGACTTGCCATATGAAAGTACTTCTTCATACCAAATATTTTGATGCCAATTAGACTTTTATTCAAAATTTAATTTTATTCAATAATAGCATCCTTATTTTCATGCACATAGCCACATCCTCCCTTTAATGTAACAGCTAGCCAATCCCAATGATATAAAAGGAATACAGAACCAGATAAAAGAAACAGTTATTTATAAAACAAGTCTCGGAATTAATTCGGTTTTGGTTTGTGTGGATAGCCGCCGCTATGTTGACCTTTATTGAAAGATTTATTATTTTGAAAAGAAATCTTTTTTTTTACAAACTGGAAAATGAAGTATAAATTCGAAACATTTTTTTCGGGGGTAATGCTTTAAAAGTTGCGCCTAAAAACCGAATTGATATTAAAACTCCCAGAGTCCCAGCAGCAGCAGCATCCCAGGTAGCAGCTAGGTAAGAAGTTAAAGCAACGATGTGAAACGGGATGAAAAATAAACGAGGAAGTCAATGACCATGAAATAAACGGGCGCTCGCTCGCTCGCGCCAAGCTACCATTTTTGCCATCATCGACTAAATATTAAGGATAATATTTTATATTTTAGACAAAAAGGAAATAGAAGCTCTTTTTTAAAAAGGGCCCCGAGGCTTATGTACCAAGTGGGTGCTTTACTTTTTAAAAAAAACTTTGAGGTTTCCGTTATGTAATGTTTCGATAGAAAGAACTCCATGCCATGGATTCGTAAGTCGAGCTCGTGGGAATGCACATGGCCCATACAGTTTAATGGAACGGCACCCACCTAACTATGGGTTTACTAGGCGATAAGTAGGTTTGAAATGCGCTGTCACTTCTATAGCGTACAAAATTGCATGAGGTAGTCAGGTGTGAAAGTTTTAGTTTTTTTTTCAACGGTACAATGATTACTATAGTGTCATACCAAATTATATATCTATTCTATTGTGGGACATGACGTCATAGGGCGGCCATTTTTTTGACAACTATACCTTACTAACCTCTATTGTGGTCTGGTTTACACCGTGTATTAGAATTTAATAGAATTGAGGCATATTGAAATCACAAACTTGACTTGACACGGTTATTAAAGCTGAATATGTCTTTATGCAAGCTGTCCAGTGGTGGTAATTGTTTTCTAGCATGTTTGCCAGTATCGTTCGTGTTTAGCTTAAGGGTTACAAAGAAGTATGGTGTGCTTTAAACGCGTAGAAGCACCCTTAGGCGAGACGAATTAACGGATAAACACGCACCACCATCGAAAGTTTATAATTATATACATATTCTATTTCTATACATGTTTATATATAACAAACAAAGATTTCGCAATACACAATAGATATTTTAGAAGTGTTAAAATAACTTGGTCTATTTATTTACTTATTTATTTTTAACGAGTTATTATTAACGTTAGATTACAAATATCCGAGGGTGGTATCTATCGTATTTAAATTATTTTAATTTAAGTTTAAAAAGACTTCGTGAAGTTTTAGCCAACCGTGGCGAACTAGCGATAAAATTCGCCCTCAAATTATTTATGTAGGAAAGAATAATTTTCTTTTTTTGTGTTGTGTATATTTGTTAAGTCCTTGGACCTCTTTTATTGGCTTCGTCAGTATACTTACTATTTTCACCTTTATCTATTGATAAAAGTTTTCAAAGAATCGAAACGGTATAGGACAAATAAATAAAAATAAATAAAAATAAATATAAATATAACAACAGCGTTAGCGGAAATAATTGATTTCGAAATGGTATGTTTTCCGACGAAAAGTGGTTTGTACTCAGTCGTTATTAGGTAACTTTTAATGCCAAAGCAAGAGACGTACCGTGCATAGGTTTCAAAGGGATAGATCCGTTGCGATAGACTTTCATTAATAACTTACAGAGAAACCAACGCACAGGGGAAGTAGGTGACCATCCTCCTTTGGTGTTGGCTTCTCTGCTGGAATTAATGTAATTTTCGATAAATATTCGTGTAGGTGTTTCGTTAGACTCCAATACCTTAATCGTTTTCTAATATCCTTCGAACTCGAAGTATAAATAGATTTGGGGTTGACTATTGAGGGTTTAGAGGTCACGAAAGAGAGTCGTTCGTGTCTACGACCTATGATGGTACATTATTACTATCGCTAACTACGAGACATTCTTTGTTATCCTTAAACTTACTTCCCACAGTAATGAAAACTAGGTCGTCGTTTTCTTCTTGCTTACTCGCGAACTTAAGCGATTCACGCCCTTGTTCTTCTTAACCCTGAACTGAACTTGTGGACTGGTAATGAGTGTAACAGTCGGAATTTAGTGTTTCTAAATAAACATCCTTGTGTTTTTCTTTAGTTGTTTTTACCTAGAGTTAACAATACGTTTCCTTTAGGCCTAATTTTGCGTATACTTGGCAACACATTATGGTGGTATATTGGTCGTGAAATAATTTATGTGGGGCACGAGTGGGATATTTCTACCAATTTTTGACGTGTGTTAGAATTGTTACAGGAAAATTGAAGATTTAATTTCTTTTTTTTTATATTTGAAGGGGTGTATATTTTGATTTGATATATTCTTGAAATTAAAACTTCAGGGTTATGGGCATACGAGGAACAATAGTCTTGTATCGAAATTAAACTTTATAATATCCTCATTGTCCCAATTTCTAAAATGATTCTAGTGGTTTTTTGATGATTTTTTTATTATTATAAGAAGCCGTAATTCTTTTGTTTCCTTTATACATATAAAAAAATAGAAGCTTACCATTAAAAACTAGTTATTTTGAATTATACCTTAATGCATAGGGACTTAAATTAACCTAGAGTCTAATTTATTATAATTTAAATCCTGAAATATTATCTAGAGTAGATTATCTCCTAAAGGGTATATTTATTTATTAAATATTTAGATTTTTCGTTAAAATAGAACTTTATGTTTAAATTACAAGTACACGTCACCACGTGTTGATTCATTAACTTCCTTTTGGGTAAACCCAGTGGTCTTTCTGACCCTTAGAGTTTAATGTCATTATGTCGGTAATGACCCATAGGTATAGAAAGACATGGAAAAAAATGACCATATCTCTCTTCATTCCACCATTATTTCTTCACGAAGCGTGATTTGGTGTGTTTTCTAAAATTCTTTAACGCGATTAAAGTTTTTTTCTTTAGAAATTAAAAAAATGTAAGAAATAAGATAAAGAATAACGTAAAGTATAAAAAAATTCCAAGCAAATAAAATGCTATGGTTCGCGGATTTATATAATTTTAAGTCTTGCTCTTAAGTTGTGAAATAAAAAAGGTCGTATGGTCACGTATCTGTCATTCTTAAGTCGAATCGAAGTTGATTAGCAGTGAAGTTATGAAATTTTTTACCCCCTTTCAATAGTACGATGGATTAAGGGTTATTCTTGATAACTTTGGGCGAATTTATTTTCTTTAATCAAATAGGATGTTTATGTTTATTTTTTTCTTCTTGATATTGTCTTATATACAAGTACAATCAAATACGCAAATATAAAGAAAACGGACTTAAATTTAAATATGAAATCCTCATTATTCACATTTTTAATCTACGATAGCAACTGGTTTTAATGATCGAAAAGGTGGAATTATTTTACCGTCTTATAATAAATCTCTTTTCCAATTTCTTTTATAATGGAATTGATTATTAATAAACAAATAAAAGAAAATCCGCTATCGACCTGAACTTGCTTGCCAAAGGGGAAATAGATAAATTGGGTTCTTGGTACTGACTGGTTCGCTGCTCTCTCACTGTTATGTAACTTACTAAAAATTCACCACAGGGGCTCAAGGGAGTTAGGTGCATGTCCATGAGAGGGGAAGATTTTTAAGTATAAATACATTTTTCGGCGACTGAATTTAATTATGAACCATGATGAACCAGTTCCTTCCGGGAAATAGGAACGGTTCGTCTCTTCAATGTTATGTTTTTACCTCGATTGCATAATTTTAACTCGTGTTTATTTTATTTTTCTTGAAACAACAAATGTTTGTTTTGTTTAAATAGCATTTTTTTGTTCTATTTTTAAACAGTTCTCAATGTGGCCGCCGGTAAGGCACCCATGCAGTCATCGGTTGTCGGTACCGGAATACCGCAAAAAGGTGTCGATGGAAGTACAAGTACTTTCTTCAACGCCGATACTTGTACCATGACGGCGCCCGAAAGCTCCCCATGGTGGTACGTTAACCTGTTAGAGCCATACGTCGTCCAGTTGGTCAGGGTTGACTTTGGAATGTCCTGTTGCTGTAAGAACTATTATCATATCTCCTATCTCCTTAATTCTTCGTAATTACGTCGTCTAAACATTAATTTCTTTTGTAGCAAACAACCGTCCAGCTACTATCGTAGTCCGAGTTGGTAATAATCGACCCGATATCGGGGTTAACCCAATATGCAACAAATTTACGGGCTTCTTAGGTAAGCACTTGTTTGTTTAAACGTTACGTGTTGTGATTTTATTAGTAATTGACGTTTCACGTCGTGAAATGATTGATTGAGGTATTCGTTTATTAATATTGAATGGTTGTTGTTGGTTTTTGTTTGTCTCGTTGCGTTGTATAGAGGAAGGTCGTCCATTGTTCCTACCATGTTCGACTCCGATGCCTGGAGCCTTCGTTAGCATTCATTTCGAAAGCCCGGCGGGAAATCCCTTGTCTATTTGCGAAGCCTTTGTCTACACTGATCAAGGTAAGCTAAAACAAAGAATCCGCCCATTTATCTTCATTGCGAAACTGTTAACTTTGTTTAAGATATGTCAAAGAGACAAAAATTTATTTTTCCAAGATATTTTTTCAAAGCTCATTCACGCGTTGCGAATCCAAGTTCACTGTGTAACGTTTAAACACGGTTTTATTTTTAATCGTACCTTTAGCTTTACCCATTGAACGATGTCCGTCCTTCCGCGACCAGCCATTGGGTAGCACGTCAACGTACAACGGTAAATGTTACCTTTTCTACAACAATCAACCTTCCACCTTCGAAACTGCCAAGAGGTTCTGCGAGATACGAGGAGGAAGTTTGGTAGACGAGACCAGCCCCGCTTTGCAAGGTTTCATCAGTTGGGAACTCTTCAGGAGACATCGTAGCGACCCTAACGGACAATATTGGTTAGGTGCCGTACGGGACCCCGAAGACAAAAAGAACTGGAAATGGATCAATGGTACGTAATAACACCGAACCTCTTTTATACTTTAAGGGCATTTACTTATGAAGAAATTAGAAAAAGGCAAAATGTTTATTTTAATTTTTTTCAAGATCAGGGACGTTGACTCATATATATTAAGTTTGAATTACTTAAGGATTTCATTTAGAAAAGGGGGGAAATCAGTTATTTAAAACTGAAACGTGTGTGAAATACAAAAATCTTTAAAACTCGTTGCCTTCGGGTGCCATTTTTTTCTCTTCTTTTTTTAATTTAGGGAAAGACGTAACGACTTCGTTTTGGAATTTACCCGGTTCTAATGAAAATTGCTCTCGGTTCGATGGTGCCAAAGGCTGGCTTTGGTCCGACACCAATTGCGAATTGAATCTTAATTTTATCTGCCAACATCGTAAGTACAGTTTTTTTTCTCTCTGCTCGTCATATTCCTTTTAATCAAAAACATCCCGTTAAGTTTTATTTCTTCGCGTCTTAAAGATAACTAATTTTTTTTTCTTGACGTCTTTGAAAGGAATTAAGCAACCTTTTAAACATCAAATTTAATTTAACCCAATTTCGCGTTGTCTTTCATTGACAGGTCCGACAACTTGCGGGGCACCTGAGAGGGCGGCTAACTCGACTATTTTGGCGCGAAATTTCGAAATTGGCTCCGTTATCGAGTACCGATGTTCCCCCGGGCACCTTCTGATTGGCCCCAATATACGAACTTGTCTACCTAACGGATTCTTTAGCGAATTCCCGCCCAAATGCAGATGTAAGTCTTTCTTAACAAGTTTTATGTTTCACCTTAATCACGTAATATTACTTAAATGAGGTTTATTGGAGGCTCACTAAGACGGTAATTGATGAGGTACTGATTAAGCTCAAATAGAAATGGGAGCAGAAATTTAAATGATACATTTGACACATCCGGTTTTTTTGCATGATGGTCGTTATATATTGATGACCCTAATGTCTGGTAGTTCTTAATCCTACCACGGTTACCTTAGTCGTTGGACCAAACTTGAGATATAGAAGTCCATCACCAAGTTTAGTTAGACTTTCTTTCTACAGCACCAATGTCAATTATAGAGCATTTCTTCTAAAAACCCAGTGACCATATTTTTTTTCTTATATAGTTACATTAGCTATCTTCATCTAAATATAATGGTCTACTTTCGGGATTTATAAATTAAGGTCTTGGGGTTTCTAGGATGACATAATCTTAATAATCGCACTACACGCTAGAAGTAGAAGGACGCTATAATTGGGCATACCATCGTGTTTCTGTAATAATAACAACTGTTGAAATTCAGTCAGAGCGTATCGCGACCAGTTAGCCCAAAACAAGAGTAATTTTGGGAGCTCGTTCGTTGTTCTCTTTCCCCTGTGGGTAATTTCACCCCTTTATTTTCTTTATATTTTTTCTTTCGGTAGGGGATATGCTAAATTATACTAGATTATATGTACCCCCTTTGCATTGCCTTCTACTTCTTCGTCTTCTTTAGCATCCCCGGTTTTGTAATAAGATAAAGCGACGGAGTAACTTTACACTGGTATTAAACATAGGGAGACCTTTCTGTGTCTCTTATTTTAGTGGCGAGTAATATTAGTTGTTATTTTCAGACCATCTGCCACCTTCTTAAGTATCAGGTGGTCTAGAAATTTTTATTATTTTTTTTTATTTTAAGTTAGCTTACATTTAACCGTGCCAAAAATTGCTTTTCTACTGGTTGTTAAAGGACTAGTCTAAAGATAGGTTAGGACCTTTGATGTTCGTAAGCAGTCCAGATTAGGGTTGGTCAATAGCTGACCAATTAGCCATGGGTTCGATTTCCATTTGACCAAAAAGTTGGCGACTTGATCAGGCCAGGTTTTTTACTTCACTTGTCCTTTGAGATACTTGAAATCTCCGGACCTTGGGATGATTGTGTAGTTAGTTTCCCCGAACTTTAATTTTTAGGTTAGTTTTTTTACAACAACAGTAACCTTCTGGCAGAAGCTGAATGTTGTTTGCCACTAGGCAGGTGTAGTAATTCAAGGGTTGGGCTTTTTAATAAAAAAAAAATATATAATAAAATGGAAAACCGGTTCCCAAATGCTTAAAGAATTAATTTATTGACCGACTGTAGGAAAAGAATAATATAATTATTTTCAACATTTCTTTCGTCTCTTATGTTCCATTTTCTTTTTTTTTTTTCTTGCATACATTACTCATGAACTACTGACGGTATGTTATGGGGAACAATGCTTTAGGCTCTGTTTAAGTTTTTTCTTCTCTCTCTCTCTCTCTCTTGAAAAATCTTGAATTTTTAATTAGATTCAGTATAGTTGTGGGATTTATTTTTAATTTGACGATGAGAAAATCCCTCGCAGGGCCTCATTGATCTTCTCTTTACCCTTCTTGTGTCGAAGACTAGTCGTTATGTAATTAGTACTTTCTAAATTATAGTTGTATATACGTAACCCGAATTAGATTAATTGGAAAATTATCAAATGCAACGTCTATAGTGTTTTTAATTCCGATATGAATTATCTCCCTGGCTTAATATTTTGACTTTATCTATTTTTAATTCTTAATTAAACTAACAAATAAACCAGGAAATGAGTAAGAAATGACTGATGTGAATAAAGATAACATGGAGGATCTAATCTTCAAGGGGAATGGAGTGGGTTTTTTTCTGTATTTATTTTAATAGATAATTCTATAATTAATTTTGATCGTTTGTTAAGAAAAATGATACGTTTTAATTTTGAAGGGTTTTCTTAATACGTTTTTTGTCGTGCCGGTGGGACGTGGTCGGGATTTGATAAGAGAGTTGGGGAATTTTAGGTTTAAAAAAAACTTGAATTTTTTTTTTGTAACTGTTCCTGTTTAGATTTGGAGTGTGGACCGCCAGCGGCAATAGCGAACGGCGCCTACAACTTACCAAACGATACCCGTTACTACTTGAGTTCCGTCAAGTATTCGTGCGACGAGGGATTCGTTCTGGTTGGTAGAGGTCATCTAGTCTGTGACGTTGATGAAAGATGGAATGGACCTCCACCACGTTGCGAAGGTTAGTTATTAATTATAGGCCTATTTTTAATTAGGCTTAACGATCTTCAAAATGACAATAAAAATATTATAGGCTTTAGGTTTCGCCACGTTGTCGACTTTATTTAATTACCGCCCCCATTGACACGTGGTATTAATTATGCAAAATATTATAAAAATAGGCTTGAAGTTGTACCACGTGATCATTTTTGTCTAAATATAAGTTCAAAGGCGTCAATTGTTTCTGTTATTGAATTGACCCCTCATAGATACGTCATTTTCCCTGTCAGTTTATGAACCATGAGATACGATCGTGTCTTGAATGAACCTGACCTTTTGACCCTCACGCGCTGTGTATAGTATTCAATCCCACTATCGCCCCAAACTTATACAACCATTCAAATTAAAAATTCTCCAAGGTATTTCTTATATACGCGGCTTTTATAAAGAATAAATTAACCCTGATATACACTTGACTTGAAAAAGAAATATTTGAAAGAGTTATGAAAAATACCACCAAATAACAAATCCGGTTTTTTTTTCGAGGGTGTCACAATTTTAAGGAGTTTGCTATGTAAGAAAAAAATGTGTGACCCCTGTATTTGACGTGGTAAGAGTGTCTTTCTAAGACAAGAGTTCAAATGAGCGTGACTTTAAAGGTACTGTTTTAAACTTTAACCTAACACAGTGACCTTTTTGTCGCTTGCTCAAGCGAAAACGTTTCATTACAATTCCTTTTCGTGGATGAAACGGTTTCGTCAAACAATTGTAGCGTAACGTATTTAGTTTATATTAATGCTTTATAAGAATCCTCGTGGAAGAATGGAATGGACCATTAAGGTTTCCTTAAGTTCTTGCTTATAGATAAGGGGATACGTAGGCGGATAGGGTCATGGTCTCTTCTTTATTTTCTATATCTCTCTCTCTCTCTCTTTCTGGCATAATGGACCGAGAAATGAATATTTAAGGCCCTTTAATAAGATAGGGAGCTTTTTAGAAAATTCTCTCTAAGGTAACGCCCTGACTATAAACAATGACTTCTAACTATAAAAGGTTTTGTTTTGTTTTACCCCCGAGTTATGACTTTTAAGTGTGGGGTGCATTTCAAATTCTTTATACGCACCTTTCTCTATCATCAGCATATTTTTCTAATAAATTGCCCCGTTGTGAACGCGGTTTGTATCACAGAGATTGGAAGTTCATCTTTAGAAGTCGTGAATCGTATTATGATAATGTATGGCTTACCTTTGGATAGGAGTTGATGTATTTCCTAATTATGGACATCTTTGAGGGCCCGGGGCCGCGTAATTTATGAATCTTTGCCTATAATATTTAAACAATGAGCTCGTTCGTTTGTTGTTTCCGCCCCAGTCAGTCGAAATTAAAAGAATTCCGTATTTAATTAAAACTCGCAATTAAGAAAGGTGGATGGATATACCTCGATTGGTTTTATTGGCTTCATTGCTAATTGCGTTTTGTTTGGTTTTTTTTCTTTTAATCTTTAGCCGTTCTTTGTACAAGCCCGCCACCCGTTTCCCACGGTGGTTACACATTGTCCAGTAATTCGACCACTTTTGGTACCAAAGCAGAGTACAGTTGCGAACCCGGTTACTCCATAGCCGGTAAACCGGTGCTTAGTTGTTTATCCAGTGGATTTTGGGACGGAGAAGCGCCTGTTTGCGAGCAAGATCCAGGTAATTTCTTAATATTCATTTATAGCCAAGGTTTAGGGGTTAAGCCTAAATCGGTTTACAATTACAGGAGCGGAAAATAGTTATGAAGTCACACCACCACCTAATTACGTCGTACCCAGTACGATACGAACGCATTCGGTACCTGAGGAGAACTTGGCCACTGCTGAACATATCCCGGTGTCCATTTACACTCGAAGGCCGTCCACCACTGTGTCCACAACTACTTTCAGTTACATTCCAACTACAACGACGACCTCCAAGCCTCCGTTTAGATCGTCAATGTTCCCCACGTGGAAACCGCCTTTCTTACAGAAATCTACGACGGAAGTTCCCATCTTGACCTTCTCACCCGAAGACAATGAGATTCCAGATGAGACCTTAAATATAAGGACGATACCTGGAGGACATCATCCAGGGGATTCCAAGTCGAGGAAAAAGGAATTGCCAATGTCTACAACCGCCAAGTTAAATATGGGTAAGTCTACTAGATAATGTTGCCTTCTTTTTCTCAGCTGGGTTTATTTCAAGAGGTCAAATGTTTAAACGGTTTTAATATATTGTAAAGTAACCGGTTTTTAATAATTTATCGGTTATGCAAAAATTAAAGACGGTAATTTAGAGAAAAGTATTTCACGATTTCGACTGTATTTCCGATATCAAAATTAATTACTGTGATTCATAGGGAATCTCTAGCTAATTATTGAAGCGGAATAGACGCGTTTAGTCCATTCTTTCACCCGTGAAAATGGTCTCCTACCAATTTTACGCCGCAGTTTAATCTTCTTTTTTTAATATTTATTAAAATTAAATGTTTCTTTTCCTTTTAATTTAGGCGGAATTATAGCATTGGGAGTCTTCGGAGGTTTCGTCTTCCTGGCGGCCATCATTACGGTGATCGTAATTATAGTTCGAAGGTAAGCGCCACGCCTACAAATTATTATTTTAATTTTCTTTCGCTACTTTTTTTCTATTTTATTATTTATTCCTTTTAATATTTGGGAAGATTTTAAAATGGTATTTATTTTAGTCAAATACTTTCTTCTTCTTTTAAAAAATTCGCGTCAATGCCCTTCAGAATATCGAAAACATTTTTAAAAGAAATTAAATTTTTGTTTTTATAACTTTGTTTCCGGATAAACTAAATTAAAAAAAATCGTATTCCTCGCCCGATTCTTTCCGTTTTTCCCAAGCTCGAAAAGCGTTAAACGTCAGAAGCGCTTGAGAAAATTGAGTAATCTTACCAGAAGAAGGAAGCGTGGTCAACAGTACAAAGAATACGTGGCCTTCTACCCTTAAATCGCATTCTCTAAATTCACAAATCTTAAAATACGTAATATGAAATATTTTCGGCACTAAATATTTATTCTAAAATATAAAGGTAAACTAAACCATTTTAAAAAATTATAATTAAACAAACACACCCACCCACGTTAAACGTTTTCATCAATGGTTCGGTCTTCACCTTTTCCCAATCAAATGCACCTTTTTTATTGGGAGTATATACGGAATCTCGGAAATTTATTTAGTCACTGGAATTTTAAATAAATATGCGTATAGATTAGATTTTTACCTTCAAAATGAGACAAACTACGTCAAAATCGGACGAGAAATAAGGAAGTTACGATTTTTATGGTGGTTCAAGGTTGTTGCCATGACAACGCCGCCATTTGCTTTCCAAGCTATTTTAGCGAAACTTGTTGTAACTTTCTTATTTTTGGGTGGATTTTGACGCAACCGGTCTCATTTTAAAGATGAAGTAAATGTTCAAAGTAATCGCGTACTGGGATTTCCTTAAACCGCAAAAAAAGGTACGGAATTATCCTAGTCAGGTATGATTAAACACAAAACCTCCAAGAAGGTTCCAGTGATTAATCGAGCATGATATCGCATAAAATAAATTGGTCGGTGATATTTTCGATCGTCTGAAGGGCACATTTAGAAAAAAAAAACTTCACGCATTAAGATCTTATAAAAATCTCTCCTTTTTCTTCAATGACTGGTTCACTAATTTCGTTTTTTACACTGCACTCTGGAAAACTATGGTTTACTTGTTTATGAGGGTATCGTTATCACATATTTGGATAACTCTATGGGGAAAAATGGGTTATTGAAGATTAATTTTATGGTAATGGTGTTTTTGAATATTTTTTTGTGTTTTTTGTCTTTCGTTTTTGGTGATTTGTGTATTGTGTCTTGTGTGTTGTCTTGGGAAATTCTTTGAGCAGGAGACTTGCATAACCACTACTGCATAAGCGGAATGGAATTAAACACTTCAAAAAAATAAAAAAAATCTATCACTACACTATTTTTCACCAACGTTTTCATCAAATACGCACCGTCCAAAATAAATTCAAAAACAAATTTTTGCAAAACAAATATTGAAACGACAAAAACTTTGCCCCCCTCTTCTTCTCCTTCTTCACTTCCCGAAATTTTAGGACCAGACATAAGCGAAGTTCGAGCTCCGATAACACCACAATATCGACGTACGACAGCGGGTCGCACGGGGAGCACGGATTGCACAAGTATTACAGGCGAGCCTGGGAAAATCTTCGCTACGACGGAAAAAGTTCGGCCTTTCCGCCTCTGAAATCTGATCATACGGATTCTCATCACGCTCATCATCCCAGACTCGATCGACAAGAGACCTTGGACCATCCGCATGTCAAGGGTAACGGGCGCAACACCATCGAGGGTATCAGAGACCACCAAGAGATCGTTGTTAATGACGTGACGCAAATGTATTCGAGACCCGATAAGAAGCGACAAGCCCCAAGAGGAGGACACGATGTATCTGAAAATAGACAACGCTCCATACAAGACTGGTACAATAAGCAATTAGGTAGCCGACAGGGACGGTACTGAATAGTGGGGAGGTCAAATAAAGGTCGAGTCACTTTAATTTAATTCCCCCCTCCCCTCGTTATAGCCAAATTACCTTTTTATTTTAAAAAGATACATGCACAGTCTCTGTTAAGTGTTGTTGTTATTAACGTGTCAAGTAAGCTCAATTTCCGGTTTTTTCCGGATTAAGACTTTGAATTTTCAAACAACGCCGTGAAAACCCCGCTTGAAAAACAGTGAACTATTTCGTGATTTCATGAAACGTTTTTAAGCATAGGGGTGTGCAAAATTATTTTTCGTCAGATTTCAGAGGTGGAAATGAAATGGAAACTTGGACATTATTTTGCCAAACAAATTTGTAATTTATTATTATTATTTTGTCTCCGAGTGCTGCTCCACATGTGTTTATTAATTGTGTATTTTTAATGTAATGTGTAAAATCCCACATTTCCCCATTCCCTCAAATAACCATCCGTTTTTTCTGTGTATTTGTTCGTTAACATTTTTTTTTTCAAGTGCAATCTCTAATTTTACTTAGAAACTGCAAATTTCGAACAAAACAGATTGTAATCTCAAAAAGCTTACAATTTTATACAAAGTTTATAGCACGCTGGTGTGTCATTGTTGTTCAAAATTTTACGGGTGCGTGGTTTAAAAATATAAGCGACAACCAATAGAATTTGAAACTATATAAACTTAATTCTAATGTAATTTAAAATATTTAATTTGATTCTAATCATTTCGTCGTAACGGTCTGAAAAAAAGTTAATCTTTTTTAAACTAAACTTATTTAAAGTAATTCAGATTTATTTATTAATGAAAAGTTGGTTGGTTAAATAATCAGTTATTAAACCCGAACAAAAAGGAACTTAAAATTTTGAACAAAATTGAACTGTAAAAAAAACCCCCAATTTTCTTTACATAAAAATAAAACGTAAAGATTTAATTGGCATTGGTAATTTTATGGGTAGTTAAAGAAAGCGGGTTATGTTGTCATCGATGATAAAAGTCAGTCTTAGAATGGCCAAAATTTCCTAGGAAAATACAGCTTTTCTAAGGGGAGTTTATACTATAGTAAGAGTATGCGATGCAATCGACGTTTGATACAAATTCAGTGATCCGAAAGTGGTAACTACACTTTTAAAAGATGATATTTTCATGGTCAATGGTTTTTCTTAATTTGTTTCTTGATCATGATCTTCTAACCGTGTCTTTTGTTTTAATATAATCGAAACAGTGGGTTAATTATTAAACTACAACACTTCCTGTAGTGTAGTTAAAATTAGTGAACCATGTCGGCGATAATTAAACCTAATCCTAATCACCGTATTCTCAAACTGATTTACTAACGAGGTAAATTAATTAATTTATTTTTTCTTCATTAGACGATCCATGCGCAAATTACGTCGCAGTCAATCACGGGCATCGTTGGGTGACATTGATCAGAATTCGGCCATGTTAGGTTCGGTCAATTTGAACGTTAAACAAACGCCGCAGTCGCCTTTGATGTTGGTCACTTCCGCGTGACCTTAATTTGACATTTTGAAAAATATGTAGTTCCTCAAGATCTCAATTTGCGCGTGATTGGACTAAGAAATGTTTACACGCTAATCTCTATAGATAGAAGGTTAAAACAAGGTAAGAGGTTAAAGGTCAATCCGTCCAGAAATTGGTACGAGATTTTTTTAGACAATAAGACCCACGAAATAATACCCTAGTGTTTGCGTGAACCCAAAGGGTTAGTACGCAATTAAAATGTTTCAAATCCGTCCAATTATAGGCTTAACTTCATAGCATTAAGCCTAACTGTACTTGCAGTTAATGTTGCTTAAGACTAAGTAAAGACTTAAGTATAACACTTGAGGTTGAATCCTGCGAAAAATTGGTAACCCTAGAAGTTCCCAATGAACTTCTATGGATTAATTTATTTTCATACGAACATTATTTAGAACTAACAAAATGTTTGTGCGTTTTTTAAATTAGGTTTTTAGGCTTAGATTAGGCCTATAACAGATTGTGATAAAATCGAGCTTTTTGAAAGATATTCCATGGGTTAAGTACTACTAATTGGTGGTACTAATTAACTCATTTGTGTTTTGAAATCTTACAAGTAGAAATGTTTAGAAGTCCTACATTGTTGAACTTTGTGTTCTTCTATAAAATGTTTTTAATGAAACAAGTTTCGTTACTCCTACGAAAATGTCACGTCTATTTCTGTTTTTAAATGCCCTAAAACACCCCTTATTATGCAATTCCTACATAGTCCTTAGTGGCGTAGGTACAAGTTAGTGGGTACTCGTGAAAAATTATTGAGAATCAAACAGATGCTTTGGTAAAAAGAGCTCTCCCTCATTTTCCTAGTTCTTTTCAAAGCTTATGGGATGATTTGTACCGCATTGAAGCAATACAATGGTCCTATTTGCTCTCTATAGTTCATTGGTGAGACTGAAGCACCCTACCCTCTGGCAACCCTGAACCCCCAATGGAATTGTTTCCACTCACTATGGCACTAAAGAACAGGGTGTTCTCTCTTTCTCTCCTCTTCCACAAGTAGAGCAGTCGGATCTAAGGTACGAACAGATGGCGATAGCTCTCTGGTACACTGTTTCCACGCAGTTTCGGGATACTCGCACCAGGGGTCGCGTCGCCTTAACAAACTTGAGTCGAACAAGCGTGAAACTATGACAGCAAAATATTAAAATCTACGTGTGGGTGTGTAACGTTCGCCTCAAAGATGACGTTAATTATTAATTTTGAAACTGTCACAAATAGACATTATCCAATTTGTTTATGGTGTCTTTCACACCTTTATGAAGGGAATTCGTAATGGTTCTGAGATCATAACTAACCCCATACTGTGTGACAATAAGTGTCAACTTCAAAAGACATTATCCGAGTTGTTTATGATCTCTTCATTTTTAATGAAGGGTAAATTTTGGGTTACCCGCTGTTTATGACGTCATGGTATGATCCCCAATGGTAAATTTATCGAATCTAAGTGCGTAGATAGTGACCCGGAGGTGCGGGAACCTAACTAGATTTCTATTTTTAATGCTGAATTATTTAATTAAGCTCTCTCTCTTTCTCATTGGTTAGTTACCTAGTCACGGAGTCCTTTGGCGTCCACCGAGAACACCGTTGTCGATGCAGGCGACTATAGAAAAAATATTAATGCCTAGATGGGTCAGCTGTCGAGTGAGGGGTCACGGGAAAGGGTCGCGACGAGAGCAGATGTTAAATAGGCGCGCGCGTGGCGCGCGGGCGTTGATAATAGGGCGGCTGGAACCCCGCTCCTGAACCAAAGCCATCTCAGGCCCAAAATACACCAGAGTTTATAGGTAGAACTTCGCTAATACCGCGTACGTTAATAGAAAATTAAGGGTGAAATGATGGCAGTGTTGAGGGCGCCGAATTTACGAAACTGTTAACGTTTCAGTACCGTTCTCGCATTCGTGATTTTCCAATCTCCCTACTATGACCCCGAGCCGAGTTCCAGACAGACATTGGGTGTATTCAAAACCCAAACCCTGTCGCCTAGGTTTCCCCCTAACCTTATTATACCATGGTTTTACACGGGTTTCAATATAGATCCTTCGGTGTAGTATTTACGTTTTTGGACAGGGTAAGGATTTCTGGGAGAAAATTGTAGCTTTCAATCTCATTTTCCAAGTTTTCCCGGCATGGGAGGCCAGATTTCTCAGGATAGGACCCAATAGGTCGCATCCAGGTGTGACGTTTAACTTTTTGACAGATAACACGCGCCAAAGTTTAGCCGAAACTGATTCGTTTAAGTATTATCAGAGGGGGTGGTCACCCTTGCTTGTTTTATCAGCTGTTGAATGCCAACTTAAGTTTTGTTGCGATGGTTTTTTATAGGATATTTATTGTAAGTGAACCTCTTGTTGATATTGTTATCTCTGATCCAAGTTTAATTTAATATATTTTGCGCATGGCGTTGAAAATGTAATTTTTTTATTTAGTTTCAAGAACATATGGGTTTAGATTAATTTTAATTTAGAAAATACGTAACGTGCCGTATATTCATTCTGTGACGCAATTCCCCCTTCATGCCCCCCTCCTTTAGCTCAGGCGACAAAACAAAGTACACGTTATTGTTTAAATGGCAAACATCTGTCACCCTTAATTTTCGCTAGTGAATTATTGATATTTCTCTTAACTCTCCCTCAACCTTCTAGCGCCTCAAAGTTTCGCAACTACATATAACTTTCTCCGATTTCTACTCTTGGTTAGGGTCAAATTTTGGGAATACCCGTGAACCCGAGTTAACCAACCCATTGTTTCCTGGAACTCTAGAGATTAGCTGAGTTATTGGGGGCCGATGTTTAAGAATTACGCTGTTAGCTTCCAAAAGTTCTTTAAAGTTAGAAAACGTGTACTTGGGAATTTTTTTTTCTTCTTCTTGATGAATGTGAGAGGTTCAAATTTACGTTAAACAGCAGCAGGGGTGTTTGGTACAACGCGTTTCGAATTTGAGACGTCGCATTTTAACCTCTCTCCATGGAGGTGCACTTATTCGAAAATATCGTGGTTCAATAATTTAGGAAAACCAGTCTTACAGAAAATAACTTTTAAAACGCTTTCTCTTCAATGTTCTCTTTCATGCTCTTTACATGAACGTTTATCTTTGTCCTCCCCCCCCCCCAGAGATTGACCTTTTATAATGAACTTCACGCGGTAAAACCTACCTTGCCTTTTACAGAACTATACACGTAAAAGTCTCAAACAATTCAATTTGTACGCATGCCCTGAATGTACGATGATGAAATGTGAGGCCTTAGGAATTACTTTTCGTTTTCTTAGAAAGTTCCCTAATTTACCCGCCTTTTGAAGTATAATAGGTTTATTTTGTTGGATGGAGAGAGAGAGAGAGGTTAGTTATAAAGGTTACCTTTAAACAATTTCTTTTGCCGGACCGTTCTTTTATAGAAATAATGAGTTCACAATCGTGACTTTAGATTTCTCACGTTCATAAGACCGTGAACTTTAGGCAACAGGGGTTAAAACGTAGATCACCCACCCAGAAGATGTTTTTAATTTTGTTTGTTTCAAAAATAATGGAAACGAACAAAGCTAACCAATGTTAAACCCAACTCCCTTTAGCTAAAAAGTACAAGAAGTTAAAATTATTAGCACACCAAAGTAGGCAATTTAATATACTTCTGTTTATTGCGAAGTGTTTTTACACATTCTTAGCTAAAATATATCGATTTGTTTGCTAACGTGCTCCGACGAGTACATGGCTGTTTCTACCCTGTTTTTAGCTGAACTTCGAGGAATGCATACTCAATTAACGTTCAATTGGGGAGGGGGGGGATAAGCGAGGGGAGGGGCTTAGAAATAATTTAACTTGTTAAGAAACAAGCACGTACAATACTCTATCCCATTTTCTTTCATCGACCGTTAAATTGTTTGCGGTCCGTTCGGTTGTTGTTAGCTGAAGTTGTTTGCTTCGCGTGAAAGAAAGCGGATTTGGCTGTAACCTTTATTGCTGCTAAAAGTAGAGAGCCCAAAGCCCCAAACACTCCTCGTAACCTGGAGTAAAATATTTTGAGTGCATGTCAATACTTAAAGATGGTTTACTTTTGGTTGGTGATTAAGGAACCATACCCCTTTAATGTGACACATTTCCCTCTGAACAATAGTTTACTTCCGGAAGAGACCGGAAGTAAATTATTGACGCACGTTACATTATGTTCTTCAAGAATTGTTTAGGCCCTACCCTAATATTTTAAAAGGACTGATTTATGTTATGGTTGTTGTTTTGTTTTATGATAGTTTATTTTATAAAGGCTGCCTTCATGGTTTCTAAGGCTCTAAGCGGTCACAGTCGAGTTATTTTTAAGCCCGAGTTTGAAAGAATGAATCAAACTTCTCCTCTTGAGCTTCCCCCAATTTTTCGATGGACAATATTGACTTTAAAATCCGAGCCAGTGTGTGTGTTGCCTTTGACAAGGTTGAATTTTTACAAAATTGAACTGCAACGTTGCGTATGTCAAAAAGGTCTATGTAGTTCCTCCGAGAGATGACCTAGTATGAGTCTTAACACATTTATTTCCATTTTAAAACGGCCGGAACTTAAAATAAATCCGTTTGAACTTTTGTTGTGTTGTTGAATCACGACGCTCAAAATGTCCACGTGTACTTGTAAATTCTAAAATAGGAACTTTTAGAATTGTAATGTCGTAACCCGATACTAAATTTCCTTTCACTATAGCAGCAAAGACTATATATATTGAACCAACTGAACTACGTCCGATAGAAATATCTCCAGTGGGAGAGAGGATGAAGAGAAGGACCCTTGTTTCCTGAAATAAAACACTTCATTTTTGCCCCTACCCTACATGCCTCGCGATAGCTTCCACTATAGTTTATTTATAAACAGGAACCTACCCTTGGGATATTTGAAAGGAACGAAATATTTTGACTATGCATTTTGCTGATTCCGCGCGATCATTTTTTGTCAAGAGGGTGTCGTACCATAAAAAAAATTGTTACGATGCGTTGCGAAATATGTAGCTCGAGAAAATATTTAAAATTTTTGATTTTTCCTAACGGATTATTATGTTTTCTAGGCCTACGCAAAAATGGGAATAAGCCTGAAACTTAAGGCGTTCTTGGGATTGAAGCAGTCGTTTCGTTTGTTCATCCAGAACGCACCGCGAGAAATGCTGCTCCAGAAATATTTTGCGTTTCTATATGGATTAGGCATATTTTCCATTTTTCCAAAAATTAATCTTCCTTCTCTCTCCCTTTCCGCATCTGTTGATATTATCGCGCCTTTAACTATAAAGAAATAACGTTTCGGGCGTTGTCCGTTTGGCGTCGCTGTACCAGGAATATATCCCCCCTTTTCTCTATATTCTAAGGAAGCCAAGGTTTCCACGCACTCCCAGAGACCCAGCATCCGCTAGAAAATTTTCGACCCCTAGTGTCCATTAGGCGCGATTTCTAGAAAAGTGGGGGAGCGATGCTTTCTGCTAGGTCCGACTCCGATCCTCTCGGGCGCCTTCCTTCAGTTCAGTAGAGAGCGGAAGAGTGACTAGAGACTGGCAAGCAACCGTCCGAGAGTGGAACTCGCGCTCTAGAGTTGCTATAAACCCGGATGTTCGTGTCGAAGGACTCTCAGAAGCAAAATGAGCCTTCGCGAACGGGATGTCGCCTAGGCCTTTCCAGCCGTCGACAGTTCGCCGCACCGCCGCTTCTTCGCTCACTGCCGCTGCCTGCACTTATTCCCTATTACTACTTCTCAGCCTAAACAGTCGCCTCGCAGGTAAGCCCAACCATTTTTACTCCTCTCCTCGGCCCTGGCATGCACTCGGTGGAGAAGATACAGTACATATCTTCCACTTAGCAACCGTTGCTAACCGACGATAGGAGAAAAGAGACTGAGGGAGAGATATCTTAGGAGCGTTTATTTCCCAAAAACCTATAGGCCAGTAGACTCCGTGGCGCAGGATTTGTGTCGCCAAAGGTTCCGTTAGCTAGTTTTCGCCTTCATTTAGGTTTTAAGCCAGGGAAGTTAGTCGCTATTGATTCCGTCGAGGTTGAGTTTGCCTCTCTCGGGTTCGTTGCCCATTGGAAAAAGAATACCCCGTTCTCTCTAGACTATAACGTACCTTGCCTACGCTTCTTGGTTGTTTAATGCAGAATGTGGTGCGTAGATTTTTGGGATTCATATCTATTTTTCTCATACCTTTTCTGTTGATTTTTATTACATTCTTCTTTGCGTCCGTCTATCCCTGTTCCGTGTGCTTTGTGAGAAGGGATGGAGACTAGGTTGAGAAAGGTCTTGAGAACACGAGTTTATAACGATAATAATCTTGATCTAAATTTTATTTATTTTTCCCTTCTAAACAAACCCTGAATAATTATGGGATGGGTGCCTAGATAAATTTAAATATATGCGGGCTCTAGGGTTCAATGACGTTTACCCAACTTAACTTTCGTATCTCCTTACAATCTGAGATGCTATTTTCTTTATCTTGTGATGTATCACGAAAAATAACCACCATACATCGTCCACCTTTTTAAATATACGATTCTGCACATGTGTTTTATAAAAAATCATATTTCGCATTGGTAAAACGCACGTTTAAAAATATGCATACCTTCGTTTGAAACCTGTTTCGCCTTATACTTGTGGGTGTTTATTATTGAAATATCTATATTTTGAAAGGGATTGAGTATAAGCATAAGTTCGTAAGATATGTGCCATAAGTCTGTCACTGGTTAGAAACTGGAGCTTGTTATTAAGTGACGTAGGTCATAGATTCTGGTGAGGCGCTGTTAAAGACTCAGGAATGCAAAACCGAGTGTAGTACTTCAATTCTCGCTTGTCGTTCTCGAACTAGCTCGAACTGTAAGTCTCTAGAATTACGAAGTATAGGTAGTGTCATACTTATGGAAAGGAGCATATCTTATAAGCTTATGGTATAAGATAGACGATCACGAATATTCTGGGGTTTATACGTAATTCCTAACTACTTCTTTTTTTATGCCAAACATCGCTCGCTCGTTCCATAAAATATTGGATGCGCGTGTCTATGTAGTTAGGCCCGATTTACATCCCATCCTCTTTTTCGACCTAAACATCCCGCAATTACTTTACGAAAACCGTTTTTCCAAACTAATAACGCTGCCAAAGGCTGCTATATATTAGCTTTAGTGTTAAATTGAAATGGTACATGAGTATGGCTACTGACTATATCATAAAACTCGTTCTTTGGTCCCCAAAAAGTATGACCAAATTCGTTATTTTTTTGAGGAATGTACAATACGAGATAATTCAGCGTATAAATTAATAATCCTTCTTATAATTGAAAAGGTCTTTCTTTTCTTATTCTTTTCCTTAATTGAATAATTGTTGTATACGTAATTATAATTATGGTATTCTGGAATTTTAATTCCGTTAACGCCGCGTAATTTGCATGATATAATATAAATTTTCTCTCCAGTCTCTGGGATGCGTTTAGGAAAAGGAGGAGATGGGTAATTCTATACGGTTGTCCCCGGATTCTTTATGAAATATTTTGAGAGCGCGAGAATCAAGATAAAAAAAAATAATAAAAAAATTAGAACCATGTGGGTCAGAGAAAATCGATAACTTCATGACGGTGTTCAAATTTTTTTTTTATTTTTTTACTGATTTTTTTATTTGGGAATTTTGAAGAATTGAGGTTAAAAACAAGAATAGGTAGATGCGTATATACCTTTTTATTAAGTATAAAACACTTAATAGACGCTTTTAAAAAATAATTTGTAGCTTGAATTATTTTTTTTCTTCAAAATTACTAAATAATAAACCACTTAGTTCCGTCATAAGTTTTGAAGTTTAATTTTAAAATAATAAAACTCCCCGATGAGCTAACTTTTAAAACTTTATACTTAATTTTATACAATTTAACTGCAGGATTTAAGTGGGGGGGGGGGGAATAATGTGAAACGCTTTTTTGAAATCCCCGAGTTTTTAAGAGGAAATTGGTAGCCCATGGCCAAAACTGCTTTTCGAAGTAATTTTCGAAAGTGGTAGAGCTTTTATAGTTGGTGGGTGTAGGAATAAACTAAGGTACTTTTAAAAGTAGTAATACGTTTTCTCTCTCTCTCTCTCTCTCTCTCTCTCTCTCTCTCTCTCTCTCTCTCTCTCTCTCTCTCTCTCTCTCTCTCTCTCTCTCTCTCACTCTCCTCCAACTCATCCCCATTTAAAAGCGTAAAAGGAAACCAGAGAGAGAGGGTGGGGGAAGAAGGAATTGCTCCTTCATCTTCGGTCACTTCAAAGGAGAAGATGCGGCGGCGATGGAAGAGGCTGAGAGGGCTGGAGAGGATGGGAAGAAAAAATGTCCCCTTAAAGAAACTATTTCTTGGGAATGGAGAGGGGAGACATCTTTAGCACCTTTTTAAGTCGCTTTAAATGGACAGTCCGTTCCCTAACTGAAATTGTCTTGAATTCCAGATTCAACTCATCCTAAGTCCTTCGTTAATGAACTGATACTGGGGAAGGAACTGGGATAATGTGTACTTTGGGTAGAGCAAGAGAAAGCGACACTTGTAGCATTCTACACATTGTTTCATATAATATGAACAACGGACCATAGTGTAATGACGAAAAAAGGAAAAATGTGGACGGTTATGAAGTTATTTTTAGATGAGTAATAATTAGTTGACAGTATTTAGAAAGGTGGGAAGGGATGTTTTTAAGTATGATATTAGAGTCAACTAACTTCGATTAGTAAGATGGCTAGGTTTTTGTGTTGAAGGCCGCTTTGTTACTTTATTGTTCAACTTATGACGGAGAATAGGTGGAAAGCTACGGCGTATGTGTTGTTTATGCATTGACCAAGCGGCTATTTTTACCTTCCCCTAACATTTTTGTATTAGTTCGAAAAAAATGAACAGTCAACGTTACACGCCTAATCAGTCTCGATTGAATGTGGCCCACACAACACCGAACCGGACCCAAAATTCCGGACTGGAAAAATACCATAGAATTCACTTTGCTCTAGCGTGTTTTTGTTTGTAACGTAGAAACGAATACTGATAAAGCCTTACCCGTCTCTTTTAAGCCTATATACAGTATACCTTTTCTCTCATTGCCTCTAAATTAGTGAACAGTTTTTATGTAACTGTTTGGTGCAAGGGGTGGATACTTCGTTTCATTTTATACGGAGAAAATGAGTTTTTGATTTCTCTGCATCTAAACACGTTTTTTTTATTACATATAGGTGTATATTACACAACTCAGGAGTGCTTGTATATAATTTCACAAAGAACATTCTTGAAATACCCTGATTTTATCAAAGAAAACTAGTATATTCCATTAGATTTTTCTTTCTTTCTTGGATTACAAACGGTATACGTAAAAGGGAAGAATTCGCAATTCCCCAGCCGTTGTATATCATGCGAAACACCAGATAGCGAGCTCTTTTTTTTTAAAAAAGAAAGAGAGAAAAGGTTAGCCTATGTGTAAGAAACGTTGTAAATTTGGTTAATGCGAAATGCAATTTGTCAAAAGATTAGATGCACGTATCGTTTGCCTTAAGGTTTAGCTAATAATATCGACTTAAACATCCATCCCAAGATGAGTATTCACTAAATCCCCAAAGGTAAGGTCGAATTTATACAAGCGTAACTGCAATATATACATCATTACCTATATTACTATTGAAAATTGGGATGATTTACGAGTAAAACCATCAGAATACGTTACAAGGAGATTAGTGTACGCTATTATACGGTGTATCGATATCCTTACAAAGGATAAATTTGTTAACAATATCTTGCGTCATTTGACACTGCGTCCCTTTTCATTGGCCTGTTGCCAAACATGTCGTTGATGAAATTCAACCCTTTTATTCCTTAACTAATTTATTTAAAATGCAACGCACCTATAGAGAGGCCCGGTAAGCCCATGAGATTAAAAATATTCTAATTTAACTTTAATGTAAAAATTTTTGTAGGAGGATACGTTTATATTTCTTCTCTTTAGAACTAATATGATAATGCACGGAGCAACCTACCCCCTTGACTACTATTTAGGTCATTTAGTAATTAACCCTAAAAACCCCACGATGCTTGTGGTGTATTAGCGTTCAATTTGACAAGGCTTCTTATTAAAATTGTGCTTGATAAATTATTAAGGAGGCGTTGATGATTACAAGGGTACGAGCCGACAATGAATGAAAAACACCGCGTACATCGCGTGGGAGGGTTATGTTTTTTTAAACAATATATTCTCAATTATGCAAAACAGCTTTTAGTCTTTATGTCTTACCCGCCTTAATTCGTAAGCTTGTTTGTCTCTCGCTCTTAACAAATTAAACTTGTAGGTTCCTTCCACGTGATAAATTAACCAGCCATTTTTGATCTTGGGCGTTAACCAAAAGTCTATTAATTAATGTAAAATAGTTAGCGAGTCAGGTTGAGAATTTTTATCATCTTTTGATAGGAAATTTAGGTTACCCACAAACGTGATGAGTCTATTAATCTTTTGTTTACTTAGTATAATTAGAACCTTGGCTTTAAGACGTGTGTTTTTTTTTTTATTGCTGAAGGAGTAAAAAAAAGCTGTCGGCTTTTCTGATCGTTTAGTTGATGGATTGACGAGAAACGTAGCACACCACCACATCTTTTCAAGGGTTTTTAGAGTTTTTCGGTGAACTAGCTGCAGTTTCTATGTACTAGCTATAGCTAGGCTAGATGCGTGTGCCAATTTTAGTTATTTTTTTTTCTTCTCTTCCTATTTCCGAAGAAAGAACAACGATAAAAGAGTTGTTTTTTATTTATTTTTTTGACCTTTTACAAAAGCAATAACCCAGTTGGATACGTGTTATTTTTTCCCTTGTTTTTGTTTTCTTAGTCTATAGGCTACGATTTAGGGTTAGCGGTTTATATACAGTGGATGCTCTGATTTTTCAAAGAGAGTATAGGGATTGATTGAGAGCCAAAAGCTTAACGGAGATCCGCACGTTCGAACGTCAACTACAGACTTTTACAAGGATAAAGATAGCTAGGTTAACTCTGTATGCGTATTTCTTGGCGTTGACGTTTGAATTGAACGTCTGGATCAATGTGTTTTCGAGCTGGTTCACGTGATGCTTAGTATATAAATTCAAATGGAGACTTCAGTAGGAGTTTGAAGTCGTTCGGAAATACCTAGTGAGATCTTTATCCGGAACTGCGGAAGTAAAACTAAGACTTAGCTATTTACATAAGGCAAATACAAGAATATATAACGTTTTCCCAAGGAATATTGACTTGAATAATACAAGGTGTTCTTCGAAACTAATATAAATTCGTCGTTCAGTTTGGATATTCAAGGGAAAGTTAAAATAAATTCGTAGAAAATAAGAACCCATATTTCGAAATCTCTTCCAAGATAGTAGTACTCCCTTAGGGTTTTAAGACACGAATTTCGACTTTACATCCGGGCCCCGTTATTGCCAATGATGCGAGTACCACTATATCTGCAAGGTGGTGGCAAGCATGCAAATAAAACAGGCAATATGCGCTATATAAAGAAAAACATTTTTTTTGGAAAGATAGAGGTCAAAAAGACTTTCAAAGGTTTCCCATATTTCAGAGCTTAAATCCGGCCGTATCTCTAGCTCGTATATGAAAACTGCATACATGCTTATCTGCGTTTGCAGAAATAAAATGATTCCCTGCATGGATTCAAGGATTAAAAGTGTGGCTGCTTGAAAGATGTTTACACTTTAGATTTGAATTCATCCCGAGCCAAGTCCAAACCAAACCAAACCGAACCGGATTACCTTCTAAATTTACACGTATCCCCTTTGTTTTCATTGGTGTAAACTCAACATAAAACCTACCTTTACCCTTATCTTTTGCGTGTAACATATAGCAGACGATTAACATCGCGTGTTTTGTTATTGCTTTACCTCACACACATTCACGAGCTTATAAAGCTTTTTGGCTGGATTAAACCGGCGGGCTCGGATTGCCTTTATGTAACTGTATAAGTACTTGGCATTAAAAGCAAGGCACCCCATGGTATTAAAACCGTTACGACCAGGTGTTGTGGACACTTTTACGAGTTCCTAGTTGGTAGGTCGGTTAGGATTTTATTTAAAGGGTACCATAGATTTTTATTCGCGCGGCTTCTGGTACTTTTCTCGTCTATATTTTTAATCCCTCGTTAAGCCTTGGTCTTATATTATCAAGTATCAACCCAGTTTTAGACGTAAAAGACCGAAATTTAACCAGCCCACGATATTTTCCCGCTAAATCGTCAGTTTTATGATAACGCAATTTGTCCTTTTGGGTGCCAACTAGTGTCTACCGAAATGGAGGCAATATTGCTAAGGTTACAGAACGTATATTCACAAAACCCTTTCTCCCCCTTTACCTGGTATTGTTTCTGTTAACGAGACAAGACACGGGGTTAATACAGCCACTCTTTCCCCCCCCCCAACCCCATAGTTATTATTATGAAAGAGGCCCCTTCCGCGATCATCGAACGAAACCTAGCAAGGTCACTTGACCCTAAGGTGATTACGGACGGTAGTCTTTCGTAACTCTTGGATGAAGTGTAAAGTTCGGTAGGGTTGGGACATAGGAAAACCTTTTCATCGCTGGCCGCGCTTTGCAAGCTAAGCCTAAAACCCAAACTATAATTATAATTCCACCCTTACACCCACTGGTTCTCCGCTCTTAGCACCCCCGCTCGCTCTGATGGACTCTTTAGCTGTGGAGAATCGAGTGTGTGCTCGAGAGCATCCAAGGCCCCAGTTTTCTCAACGAGGCGAAACGAAAACAAAAACGCCTCTCTCTACATCATTCTAAAAAAAATTAAGAGGAAAGCTATATTCTTTCCTAAATGGATCTCTCTCTAGAATCTCTCCCTTCCATCAACCACAGGCAAGTCCTCACTCACCCTGTTGAGGATGGTTAAGCCTAACCACTATACCTCTCTTGTAATTATTCCCGGATAACCTCACCTATTCTGAAATTGGTTCGGGGTTTAGTTCAGTTTGCATGCTCTAGCGCGCATTTTGGAGCATTTTCTTTTCAGGACAGGGTCGTGACGGATCACGATTTTGATTCTGATAAAATGAATAAACCTTATTCATTAAAAATATAAAGCTATTAGTTAGGACTTTGGCGAAGGTTACTGTTGGTATTTTTCAGTATTGATATTGGCAGAGTTTGAACTCGCGCGTGTATTCGGTTGAAAGAGTCTATTGTTGTGATACGTTATTCTAAGGAGGGTGGCATGCACTGAAAATTCGATAGGTGATACGGGGCTTTGTCCGCCTTTATCCGACTATTCTGACAAGATGACTGATTGGTTTACTCAGATCAATGGGCCAAACCCACTATCTAATGTAGTTACCAAACTGATATCGAGGAATTTCCCTTCTGATTAATCTTACGAACATAATATCCCCCTTGTTCTTTTACCAATAGGCTCCTTCTGAACTTAGACGTTTTAAACCACCCTTAAGCGTAATGTTTTAGAAAATCTTTAAGCCCATTTTTCGCTGATATTTCTTTGGACCTAATTCGTGTAACCAATGATGGTCTCAATATATTTTCAGTTGCAACCGGACCTAACTCGTTGCTACGCGAGTCCTTCTGTGATCTGGACGAGATTAGACTGCGTTGCGAATCAAGCAAGTATCTGTTGACCATTCACGGAGCCCAATTCACGACTGATTTTGATACGGTGCTCAACGGAACGTGCCTTGGGAGAAGCGGAGCTGGAGACGAAGAACTGACGTTGCTTGGAGAGGAAGTCTTACAAGAAGACTATAAGAAAGAAAATCAGCTCAAGATCTGTTCCGAGGATATTCGAGTCTCTCTCAATAGCCAGTAAGAATAAACTACCATTTTTTTTTATTTGCATTCAATGCCTTTATGACGAGAGGTTGTTGAACGAGGTACAATATATAAATGGGGTTAAGATATCAATTCTTGCTTGATAAGAACGTTCGACAAGAACCATACTATTCATTTCAAAAAAAAACTCTTAACAACAAGTCAAAGAAATGAAATGATCCCACGACATACATGAGCCTTTTCTTATCTTCTTTGAGTCCAGTTTGTGACATCAGTTATAAAACAACCGTGAATTTGTCACAAACCTGACGCCATAATACAAAGTTGCGCTAACGGATATAGCACGTGTACACCTTTGGGACTGGAACCCAAAAATGTCACCCTCTTTTTTTGCCCGTACCTTAGTGGGTGTATCTGCTTCATTACTTTGATGGATTATCCAATGGAATCAAGGGTGAAACGGTCTGGAAAAATATTAAATGTACACATGGGCCCAATACGGTTACACTCTGGGACTGGTAAGGGTGTTAAGTTCTTTTAGGAGAGGATATTTTTATCGACAACGATCAGTTTGGAACGCCAGCAATTTCGACCGCTTTTATCACCCGAGCTGAAGAAACCAGCTCGCAAAATGTTTTCGTCTTACGGACGGTGGAAGGAAGTGATCTATATTTGTTGCCACCCGTCTCGCCTATTAAAAAACAGAGCGGGAAATGAGCTAACGTGTACAAGGGTGATAAGAGCCGTTGGGCGAACGTGCATGCACGCTATCCTGCTGTACTTTAGCGGAATAGCTACCTTCCTAATGAACCATAAATTACTCCTAAATTAGCCGAAAACTTTAGTATGTAATGTCCCTGGCCTTTTTTTTATTCGCCGAAGGGACATCGTGCGGTGCTCTCGCTCTGCTCTGGGAATGAATCTCCGTCGTTATATGTTAGTCGTTTCTCTTAGTTTAATTGCCTAACATTTGTTGAGGGTGCGGGTTAGATAATGACCTACCTGTGGTTATACATTTGAGTTTCCAACTTGGACTCAAGAATGAATGGATCAAAATTAATTTTGCGTTATTTGTTTATCCATTTCAGGTGCGCTGGTGCAACCGAGTGCGTTTACAACTACACTCACCATCACATAGACAAAGTCTGCTCGACCTCACCTGGAACCATAACCGTCGAGTACCAGTGCGTTCCTGGTAAGTTACACTTCTTAAATCAGAACCCTGCATGCACAAGCTCCAAAACTTAATTCTTTTTCTATCTCAGTTTTCCAATCTGCAAGGGGGAAGGGATTTATTTTAACGATTGAATCTTTTTGCCTTATACTAGCGTTTTAACTTTTTCTTAATCGCCGAAACCTTTCAATTTCTTTTCTTGTTCCCGCGATTTTCTCTTTTCCATAAAAGGGAGTCAGTCGTATGTAGGCACTTAGCTACATTAAGTCATTCCTAACCAACCCTCATCTGAACATCGAAAAGTCTCCCAAAAATCGATAACTTTCTTCTACTGGTTTTTTTTATCCTGAGGAACCAAATGCGGTTGGTTGGTAGGTTGAGGTAGTTTTTTATCTCCACGTTAATAGGGAAAATGGGAGGAACGGGAGCTAAATTTTTTACTGGGGAGCAGAGAAATCAGTTCGCGAGTCGCCCTAGCCGGAACATTTTAGCGCTAATGTACCACGAGAACCTTCTTTAAACACGTTCCATCGCCCTAAAATTCCTTACATAAGCTCAAAATGGACATCCTGCCTTATATCTCTCTTCCTTAGTTTCCTCTCAGGGTCACGTGACGCGACTTTTAGGCTTTGGAGAAGATGACACATCAAGTGGTTGGTTCTATGTAGAAATTGAACGGAAAATATCTTGGTCACCACTATTGACTTTTAGTTTTAGATATGAACTTATCCCGGATCATGTCCGAAAAAAGTGTTTCAGGCCCAAAATGCAATTCTGTTGAGGCTATAACTAGGACATGGCTCGTTATGGGACTGAATCACTATTTAATACGTGTTATATCGTAAACTGAGGATGAAAACACTGTACCGGTAGTAGGTTTTTTAATCTTCCGCATCCTCTATACTTACTTCCGACTCTTTTACTCATACCCGGAAGTCAGTGGCTCATTTCCGTCTGATTGAAACAAAGGCCAAGGAAAAAGTGCTTTGTGGAGCTTACTGCTTTGGGGGTATGTCGACGTGAAAGCGAGATTAGAGAGGCTTATAAAGATTTAATTAGAAAATTTTCCAAAATTCTAAAATCTCATGGCATACAAGCTTTCCTCCGACTTATTTGTCAAAAAGATTATTAACTTAATTCCCTCTACTTGAAAAATTGGGTATTGGTCCCCTAGACAAGGCGTAGAGTCTCCCAAGTATAAATGTAAAGAAAGGAAACTCATTTCGCTTATTTTGAGACTCTAACGGAAGCAAAGAGAGGAAGAGGCCATTATTCTTGTTAAGGATTACTTTGAGACATTTGCGCCTACATTTCGGTGAGTCTTACAAATCCCTTGGCCCTTTCTCTTCGTCTCGAATGTCAAAGTAGAGCCCGCGCTACCATCTACGTTAACATTCCAACATTCGAAGACATAACCTTCCCAAGATTAGTGCCGGATAAAAAATAAGGGTAATCAAACACGTTATCATACTGAAGGTATAGTTTGTAGATAGAGAAAAGATAAAAAACCAATCATGCTTTAACATTTAGTCAATATTACTGTGGACTACCACTGAAGGAATGTGAACCCTTCTACACCCATTATCCTAGCTCTAAATAACACCGAAATAGGTAGTAAGGTTAGGACCCAAGAATAATTCTCCATGGGGTCTAATAGAATAAAAGATAGAGAAGTACCATTTCTTTGAATACAAGACCCTTTCGTCTTCATTTTACATGTCCTATGGGTTACATTGAAACTAAATAGACCTATTCAACGTAAACACCGAGCGCAGTTCACGCTACTTCTGATCATATTGCTAAATTTCGAACTAAGGCTTAGGTTTGATTTTGACAGCTTAGCTTAGGCGAAAATGGCCCTTTGGTAATGATAATGGCTGAATTTCTTCCCACACACGCCAACTAACAAATAACACGAGACCTCGCGTGATGGTGAATCATTGACAGCTAAGAAAGTTGCTCCAACACCACTTTCTTCTTCTTCGGCCGCTAGTCTGGCTCTGTAATCTGTATATCAAAATGGGTATTAGCCGTGTCTGCGGACACCTTTTTGGAAAATGGCAAAGATCTTAAGCAGAAAAGTCCGTACCTAAGTCTCGAGTCCATCAAGTAACTCCCCGAGCTGAATAAGAATTATAAGGCGGGAAGGGAATGAGCTATAAATATTACAAGTTCGTGATAACAGCTTCCCCTTTTCCGAACAGACACCTTGGGTAATTCTTTCTTCCTCTTTGATGATCCCTCGCTTACTGATCTATAACAAAGAGTTGTTATTTTTCTCACCCCCTAAGTCCCAGAGGGTCTTACCACGCGGCGATAGGTGATTAGGAATCTATTTTCTAGATGGTGATAAAGAATGCAATTTCCGTTCCTTGCCTTCAGATAAAATAATTTAGTGACGTCATTTGATCAACTGAGTAGATCTCTTTGCCATTTTAGTCACTGATGAAAACTTTCAAGGGATCCTTTCTTTGGAAGTTAGGCCTTCTTTAAGAATCATTGATCTTTCAAACCTACCACTTTTGAAACCTTAAAAATTAAGTACGTGTTCCCAAAATAGGCATAGTTCATTCTTCATAGCTTTTCGTTTCTCGAGTCCAACCTGAAGGTGAATGAATAATTATTTCCTAAACTCCAAACGACTCACTGTCACTCTGTGTTTTTATATTTAACAAATTACAAATTGTCCTCCTTCTTTTGGTAGTCAGTCTAAAGAGTAAATGAATGATGGTGGTTAATATTCCGGGTTCGTAGCCAAATTAAGAATCTAATTGCTTTCTAACGACGTCCCCTCCATTCGTTTAAAAACAAATTAGTTGTCAGATTTTTGTTTTTTTAGGGTTTCCCGGGCCCGGAATCCAGTGAATCTTCTACATATCCGTTATGGTTAGGCTTAGAATTTTGTCCCTTTCAATAATATATACTCTATAAGAATGTATGTTCATGGAACCTTTTCTCAAAGGACTGGGGCGCACTATATAGCTGGATAAGTAAATGTATAAAAATGTATGTTTGGCTTCTCACTGGCCGTACTCTTTTCTAAAGTAATGACTGGTAATATCGTGTATAGGGGATCTTGTTATATCGATATTTATAGACCAAATAAGGGGATTGAAGACGAGGGGGAGTTATATTTTTTATTACTAGAGACTGAGGAAGGGAGATAAAAGGGTATCATAGACTCATTCCGTAGTCAAAGGTGACACTGTCTCGGGGTATAGACGAGAGACACGCTGGGAATATAAAGAAACTTCGATTTCTTTTCTACTATTTTCTTATTGGGTGAATAGGTAAAAACAGTTGAAAAGGGTTAAATGACCCGGCGATCTATCACCCCTTCTTGGTTGGCTATTTTGGGAGCCAAAGCAACTACACGCCTTCACGAACACACATACAAATATATCGTTTTCTTTCCTTTATTTTTTTCTGGTCGGTTTGGAAAACAGAGTCGTCGATACTCCGCTTCTGTAATTACCCGTCGTCCCCCGCGGAAGGATACGTCTCTTCACCCGGTTACCCCTCTTTTTATCCGGGTTTGGTCAACTGTACGTGGAACATCACGGCCGGAGATGGACAGACGATTTCTATGGATTTGTTGGACTATCACCTGAGACCGCCTCGTCCCTATTACGGCAGAAAAATTTGCGACGAAGCTCTCTCGGTCTACGACGGACCCACAGCGGGAGGGACCAAACTGGTCAGCGCTTGCGGACAGTCATTGCACGCCTTGAAGACTTACGAAAGCTCCGGAAACTCCATACTCGTTATTTTCAATTCCGAACGATTTTCGCCCTTTAGGGGATTTCTTTTGTATTACAGAGGTATGAAATAAGATTAGATGGGCTCTGTCCGTTCGTCCCAGAAGGTGCCTTCAATGCGGACAAAGATTATAGAATAGTGTTTAATCTTTGACTAAATTGAAAATACGTTTTGGGATGGTCAGATGTTTATTGCCCAATATTATAGGCCTTCGTCCGCGAATGTACCCATATCTTGTTCCGTTGTCCACGGTTTTAAATTCAACGCGAACGTCAAGGTATATACTTGTAAATGGCAACCAAACTGTTCTTGACGTTCAGCTTCGAATTACTAAATATATAGACGGTCTTATATAAATGGTACATAATATTTCAACCTCAGTTTGCAACAACGCTGCAGAAACGTACTGGAGTTTTTTTCCTTCAGAAGGACAGCGATGATTATTTACAGTGTTGCATTTTGCGGTTGCGTGGCAATGGATTATATGGCTTCGTTCACCACCCCCGGAAATGTTTTCTCATCAGATCTATTTTATTATCGCGTTAGCGAAAGGCTGTCCAACTTTACCACCACCCAAGGACGGGTATATGGTCTATCGTAACGGGACCACCGCCCTTTATATGTGCTGCAAGGGACACTTGTTCAACGACACGTTAGATAACGCCCGACCCGTGCACTGCGTCGACGGACAACATTGGAACGCCACCGTCCCCGCCGCTTGTTTATGTAAGTTCGTAATTAGAGTCCTGAGTTTTGATTAGACGCCTAATGTATGTTTAGTCTAGTTGTAAATTAAATAGCTATGTCTAATCTAATATTCAAAGTGAGCTACTAGATAACATTCCAGACTGGTTAATGACTTAATGTTTGCGATAAACACGTCTTCCTAATGACCAAGCCTGTTTGCTTTAGTGTAGACATTACCTTAATCAATGACGTTTTAAATTCCGCCATTTGTAATCACGAATCGTTAAGCCTAATTTTGATTGAATTCATTTGAATCCCGGCGACATAAAAATATTTTGAAAACACACACCGGGGCCTCTAAAATTAATCCCTCACGTTTCCCAACATTTGTAACTCGTATAAATAGTCGTATCTCGTCGATGTTAATGTAGGACTAGCAGGTGTTTTAAAAACAAGTAAAAATTTGCACACCCCAGTACTTGCTATGATACCATGTTTTCCGGTATCGTACCTATACTTGTTGAGCTTATAAACACAAAAAAGTAAAACGGAGGCACCAACTCTTATCTTTTCACACGACATCTTCGAGGAGGGCGACCTAAATTAGTCTTTATCTCTCTCGCTCTCTTCTGTGTTATATAAGAAAGGGGTATTGCTAAATCTATTCTTGGGTTTTCTCGATGCCTTTAGCTTACGAAGAGCTGCGTGAGAGCGGAAACTATACGGACATTGACTTCATTTGGAACAACACTTACGAATCTTCCAAACCCAAGATTTACCAAGCCGGCAACGATATGTTGGCTGGTAACTAATCTTTCAATTAAACTGTTTCTTATTGTGATAGTTTGAATTGAATGGAATGAATGTCCTCTGTTACAGATATTATTATACCGTCGGCCTTAATGGCTAGTCTCATATTGGGAAATATCATCGTTATGATCATTATTCTCAAGATTAGAAGGTGAGTAAAGGGTTTTGGCTCGTTGATTTATTTATTTATTTAATGATTGTGGTACCTAAGTAGCTGCGTTAAGTACCTGGTTACCATTAATTTTGCTATTGCATTTAATTCCTTGGTTCTTAATCCTGGTTCCCTGCACGTTCTGTAGTCAGAATCACGATATTCATTTGGTGCAAAACAAAAACTTGATTTTAAATCCATGCGTTCACATGGTAAACCCTTTATTTGACATTCATGCATTCTCATCGTAAAACCTTGATTCTAACCCATGAATTGTCATGGTAAACCCTTTATTTCAAACCCATGAATTGTCATGGTAAACCCTTTATTTCAAACCCATGAATTGTCATGGTAAACCCTTTATTTCAAACCCATGAATTGTCATGGTAATTTCCTTGACTCTATTCCAAGTCTTAAGTCATTGTTCTCTAAGAAATACGCGTATCAACCTTTGCCAAACGCAAGACGTTTTTATGATCACCACAGCACGCTTGACTCCTACCTAGCATGGTTGTCAATTTATAACAAATTAGATACGCTGCTATCGATTGCTTTAGACTATGGCCTACTTAGACGGTCCTTCCTAGCTTCCTCGAGCAGTTGGCTCCTTAGGAAGCTCTGAAAATATTCTTTTTTGTTAAGGAAAAACAAAGACAACGATGATTTTGACGACGAAGAGCCACCAAAACCGTGTTCTTCCACGGAACCCCCAAACTTGGATGAAGTTTGACCCTGGATATGACCCCTCTACCACTATCCATCGCGTTGGTCGCTGACCTTCTCTCTCTCTCTATATATATATATACGAATCATATCTCACATTATATTTAATAGCGAGGCATGACCTTATTATCGAAAAGGTGTCTGTGACAGTGAACCCTTACTTGGGCCTAAAAAAACAATGTTCCGCTTAAATGACAGTGTACCGAGTAAAATCAACTACTGACTACAGGCTACAGCAACTGTACTTCCAAAAAAACGGGCCTTAATTTCAGACCAAGGCTTAAATAATAATAATAATAATGCGAATCGGCTACAGTTTTATATAATAATCTACTTAAAAAGGCTTAGCAAGATAATATTGTACTTTAAAAGGTAATAATTTGAAACAGTGACGTAAATAACTAAATATATACATATATATACATAATATAAGAAAAAGTGTATTATCATGCAAAAAACAAACAACATTATGTTTTTGCTTAAATGTGATATCCATAGGTTTTCCCCAGATGTTCTAAAAAGGTTTTAGAAGTATTAAGGTTACATTTTTGAAAATGACACTATCCCTTTAAAAAAAAATTAAAAACATAACAGAGAATCTCATGACGAACCGATTTTAAGTTTCTGTTTTTTGGCGCCAAAAGTATCCCATGTTTCTAGGGCACGTTTTAGATGAATTAAATTTTTCAGGGCGTTTTTTATAAGAAAAATTTTATATAAACAAAATTAATATTTAAATTCGACATTAAGTTACTAATTTCGGAAAAGTGGGTCTAGATGGCGGCGCGAGAGTTTCGTAATCAAAAATATTATAAAATAATATGGCGGCAAAATTTAAAAAAAAAAAAAGTGCGAGAGAGAATCTCTTAATATATATCACTTCCTCGTGTGTTTAATTAATATTAATTTAATTAACACTTATTAACCCTAATTAGAGGCAGTTACCGTAATTAAGTGACGTTAATTGCTTGCGTTTGTAGGGGGAAAACCATTCCAGTAATTATTAATTATTTTTTTTTAGAAATGAGCTTTAATTATGATTTATTAAAGAGAGAAGAAAGGCAGAAAAACATTTAATATATTTTAACAAGTTTTTCGAATTTTCGGATATAAAAAATGAAGATGAAAATCATTAATTATTTAAAAGGTGAATCTTAATATGATGAAGATGAAATTAAAATTTGAGAAATTGTATTTAATTTTCTAACGAAGTTTAGAGAAACGTACGTCGAATGAAACCCATCTCATTCGTGTTTAAATAAATGTACCTTTTTCGATAAAAAAAAATTATTCAAAATTATTTATCGAATTTTGTTTGAAAGGGTTATTTATTGACATGTGGTTTATTTCTCATAAAATTATCATTTTCATATTTTCCATTTCATTTGTTAGATAAAGTTAGACTGATTAGAAGGTTCTATATTGTAAATATTTCATAATGAAATATTGCGAGTTTCGATTTAGGACCAAAATGGGTGACATTTTGCTCCAAATATTTGCCTTAACATTTTTATTAATTTCTTCCGTTTCAACACGTTAGTTTTAAGAATTATTTCTTAAATAAAATAATTGGTATTAATAAATATTTTAATAATAATATTACAGGGAACCTGGTGCATTTAGGAGATCAACCACTGTACAATAATGGTCAGGTTCAAAATAAATTTATAAGTAGTTCTATTTTACAGCACGTTTTTATAAAGCAGGTCTCTTCGAAGGCGATATAACTGGTATCGATTCCGAAGCTATTCACGTATGTAATTAATCGTGTAATTAGTTAACCAATTAGCAAATCTTTAATTTGTTGACAGGATAGAGCATCTGTAGTCAGTCCAAGGTTACTTTGGCCTGGGGGTATTGTTTACTACGAGCTTACGAAGTACACCGGTAAATGGGGTTATGGTGTATTTTAGTATCTAAGTCGGAAGTGGCGATTACATTAATGAAGTTTTGGGATAGTTTACTTCCTTTTAAAGATAGACTTAATTAATATTGTAAACAATGTATAGAATACATTAGAGAAGAGATTGAAGAAGCCATAGCCGAGTACCACGAAAAGACATGTTTGAAATTTGTCGAGAAGAAACCGGAAGATACTCATATTCAAGACTTCATACGTATTCAATGGGCCAATGGGTATATATTAGAAATATACGTCATGAATACTGCTTGAGGTTTGTACCTAAAACTAATTAACATCAATTTTAATCAAGTTGTTGGTCTAACGTCGGTCGCAAAGGGGGAGGGGTTCAATTATTGTCACTCGGAGATGGTTGCCATCACAAAGGTCTTATCATCCATGAATTAGGACACGCAATCGGCCTTTTCCATGAACATTCACGCTCAGATCGTGATGATTACGTAGAGATCATTTGGAAAAATATCAAGAAAGGTATGTAGGATCCGGGTTAGAAATATCACTTCGATTGAACTCTGACCTCCCTGTCAAGGTCAAGAAACACAGTTTCAAAAACTGCAATTTTTCGAGAATAACTTATTGGGGGAAGAATTTGATTATAAATCCATCATGTTATATGATGAGAAGTCGTTCTCGATTGACGGGGAATCGACCACGATACGTGTTAAGAAACCAGGGGTTGTAATTGGTCCTGTATGGAAGAAACCTGGCTTCAGCGAAAGCGATTTACGTCGAATTAACAAGTTGTATCAGTGTTTCGGACAAGTACGACCCAAGCCACCAGTCGCTCCCGATTTTTACTGCGATTTTGAAGAGGATCACTGCTTTTTCGAAGAAAGAACTGCTCAAGAAGGATTCGTTAGAGAAGTCAGGACACTGGGAGGACGCACAAGTAATTCGAATTAAAGTTAATTTGAAACTGGTAAGGATTAATTTTAATTGTACGCCAAAAAGGCACTGTCTTGGTTGCCGAGTCGAAAGAAGTTACAAAGACCTATTTGAGTTTCACAACACCAATGTATCCCATGTACGACCGCTACGTTGGATGCTTCTCGTTCGACTTTTACATGAATGGCAAGGAAGTTTACGAACTGAGCATGATTAAATGGGCCCAAGAGACCACCCATGTCTTGAATGAAAGAAATAAGAGTGATAAGTGGAGAAAAGTCTCGGTTCCTGTGTCCGGGGACCAAGAAGAGGTTAAGGTATGAGAGACGATTGCAATTCTTCAAGGTTAAACATTAATTTCACTTCTTGATTAACTTCTATAGTTCTTCTTGTCGCTCTACTTCCTTGACTTGGGAGGTGATGGCATTTTTGCCATCGATAACGTATCCTTTAAGTATAGTAAATGTGATTAATTATTGTTAATTAATCAAATGAATAAAGATAGGATAATCAGTGACTTTACTTGTTCTTTTAACCGACCTTCTTCGAAACCAGATGTGGGTTTTATAATAGATAATTTGAGATTAGATGTAACTTGCTATCAATTAGCTTGATTTTAATTTAACGAATGTTCTGTTTTAATTGTTATTGACAATTTTAATTCACTTGCTTATCACTAATGCCACCTGAAATTTCTAATCTAATTCCCAAAATTAATAACTCCCAAGGTTATGAAAAGTGTTTTAGATAATCGTAACTGCCTTTTTAAGTGTGCTGAAATTAAGTTCAGTAGCTACTTGGATTAGAATATAGCGTCGAAGATGGCAACGTTTTCGGCTGTCCTGGTTTTAACCATATTGTACCTGGCCAACGCTGGTAAAATTACCTTTACTTGCATCTTATATTTAAGCTATTAACACGTTTTTTTATGATAGGTCCCATATCATTCTCTGGAGATGCCCCACTTTACAACGATGGTACTTAAATTAAAATAAATTAATTTAATAACTTTAAATGATTCTTAATTAACACCATATTTTGCTCAAAGGGTTATTGGAAGGTGATATGGTAGCTAGCCCCGAGGTTAGGTTTGATCAATTAACTTCCATAAGTAATTAAACTAAACAAAAACATAATTACTATTAGGTTTACAACGCTATTGTGGACGCCAGGAAACTCTGGAAAGATGGTGTCGTTTATTACTACATTGGTGAAAGCGCCGGTAAGTGATGATTTAAATGTTTCTCGAGTATCAAAGTTAATCATTTTGAATTTAATTACTTAGAGGTAATTAGAGAATACATTCTCGCCGGAATCGAAGAATATCATCAAAAGACTTGCCTTCGCTTTGTAGAAGTTCAACCAGATCAAGTACCTGATTATATCGAAATCGGATGGTACAGCGGGTAAGTGTCCTTTCTTCTTCTTTGGTAAAGGGAGGTAAATAAGGACCATCCATCTGTATGTGTAGTTGCTGGTCCATGGTTGGTCGTGAGGGCGGCAGACAGTACATGTCCTTGGGTACCGGTTGCCACTGGAAAGGTCTAGTTGTCCATGAATTTGGTCACGCCATCGGTTTCTACCACGAACAAGCCCGGTCTGATCGCGACGCTTACATCGAAGTTTTATGGGACAACATCCTGGATGGTTACGTAGAACAATTCAACAAGATGAAGTACTACGAGCACAATCTTCTGAATGAAAACTTCGACTACAAGTCCATCATGTTGTACGAAGAGACCGCTTTTTCCAAAGACGGTGTCCTACCAACCGTTAAGGTACTTCAAGAAGGCAAGGTTATTGGTCCAGTCTGGAAGAAGGATGGTTTGAGCGAAAGTGACGTCAGACGTGTCAATCGTTTGTACCAATGCAACGGAGAGGTCAGACCACCGCCACCGGATGTACCTGATTTCCATTGTACCTTTGAGAATGACGATTGCGGAATTGTCAATCAGGAGAACATGGGATCTGAATTCGAAAGACGTTACGCTAACATCGCTGGACAGGAAGGTATCATATTTTTGGTTACTTTGAAAACATCACTGCATGCCAATGTTTGAACACTTGTAGGTTACATGTTGGTCATGGACGTCGAGAGGACCGGAAGTATAGGAGCGCGTTTAATCACGCCCTATTACAGTCTCTACGGACGTGATAATGGATGTTTCTCGTTTGACTACTTCGTGGAAGGCGAGGATGTTTACCAATTCGATGTTTCCAAGCAAGGAAACAAGGGAACCAACGAAATCTACCAAACTAAATCGATCGACGGTAGATGGAACACATTTTACTCCGAAATCGACGAAGAAGATGGTGATCCAAGGGTAAGATTATAATTTTCATAATCTCGCGTCTTTTTATACATAATTTGCATGATATTTCAGTTCTTTATTACCGGCACTGTTCGTAAAGTTGGTGGAAAGGGTATTATTGCCGTTTCGAATTTTAAATTCAGACTTGGCAAATGTTAAGCCTTTTATTTATTTAATAAATAAATCAACGGGTTAATCTATAGGTACAGGTTTGAAATTCATTCTTAAGTCTCGTTTAATTAAACCTTTCTTTTTCTCCCTTCATCGTGTTTAAAACCCCGGAGGCGGTAATTAATCGAAAAATTAGAGTTCTTTGACGCTATTATTTAAAGATCAGTTGTATACTATTGGAACTGGTTTGACCCGATTTTATTATTTTCCTTTCAATATTAGAAGCGAATGCAAATTTTCTCC